>NC_065536.1:12306195-12628973 GCF_932294415.1 Quercus robur | reverse complement strand
GAATTTAATACTATCACAAATCAATTGTCGTCTGTAGAAATTGATTTTGATGATGAGATTCGTACTCTGATCGTCTTGGCTTCTTTGCCAAACAGTTGGGAGGCAATGAGGATGACAGTGAGCAATTCTACAGGAAAAGAAAAGCTGAAGTACAATAACATACGAGATTTAATTCTGGCTGAGGAGATTCGCAGAAGAGATGCAGGTGAAACCTCAGGATCTGGTTCTGCCCTAAATCTTGAGACAAGAGGCAGAGGTAATGACAGAAATTCAAACCGAGGCAAATCAAAATCCAAAAATTCTAATCGGAATAGAAGCAAATCTAGATTAAGCCAACAAGTACAATGCTGGAATTGTGGGAAAACAGGTCACTTTAGGAATCAATGCAAAAGTCCTAAGAAGAAGAATGGAGATGATTCTGTTAATGCTGTAACAGAAGAGGTACATGACGCATTACTTCTTGTAGTAGACAATTCATTTGATGATTGGGTTTTGGATTTAGGAGTTTCGTTTCATACCACTCCACACCAAGAAATCATACAGAATTATGTTGCAGGTGATTTTGGTAAGGTGTATTTGGCTGATGGTTCAGCCTTGGATGTTGTAGGTATGGGAGACTTCCGGATATTGTTACCCAATGGATGTGTTTGGTTACTGGAGAAGGTTCGACATATTCCTGACCTAAGGAGGAATCTGATATCTGTTGGACAACTTGATGATGAAGGGCATGCAATACTATTTGTTGGTGGTACTTGGAAGGTTACAAAGGGAGCTAGGGTATTAGCTCGTGGAAAGAAAACCGGTACTCTGTGCATGACCTCAAGTCCAAGAGACACAATTGCAGTTGCTGATGCAAGTACTGATACAAGCCTATAGCATCGCAGACTTGGTCACATGAGTGAGAAAGGGATGAAGATGCTGCTGTCAAAAGGAAAACTACCAGAATTGAAGTCCATTGATTTTGACATGTGTGAAAGTTGCATCTTAGGAAAGCAGAAAAATGTGAGCTTCTTGAAAACTGGCAGGACACTGAAGGCTGAAAAATTGGAGTTAGTACACACTGATTTGTGGGGGCCTTCTCCGGTTACATCCCTTGGAGGTTCAAGGTACTACATCACTTTCATTGATGACTCAAGCAGAAAGGTATGAGTTTATTTTCTGAAAAATAAATCTGATGTATTTGAAACTTTTAAGAAGTGGAAGGCCATGGTTGAGACAGAAACATGTTTGAAAGTAAAATGTTTGAGGTCAGATAATGGAAAATAGTACATAGATGGAAGGTTCAGTGAGTATTGTGCTACACAGGGAATTAGGATGGAAAAGACCATTCCTGGGACACCACAGCAGAATGGTGTGGCTGAGCGCATGAACAGAACTCTCAATGAGCGTGCTAGGAGTATGAGGTTGCATGCTGGACTACCAAAATTTTTTTGGGCTGACGCTGTTAGCACTGCAGCTTACCTGATAAACTGAGGACCATCAGTTCCCATGAAGTTCAGACTTCCTGAGGAGGTTTGGAGTGGTAAAGAGGTAAAATTTTCACATTTAAAAGTTTTTGGTTGTGTTTCTTATGTTCATATTGATTCTGATGCTCGTAGTAAACTTGATGCAAAGTCTAAAATATGTTTTTTCATTAGTTATGGTGATGAGAAATTTGGCTATAGGTTTTGGGATGAACAAAATAGGAAAATCATTAGAAGTAGAAATGTGATATTTAATGAACAGGTTATGTACAAGGACAGGTCAATTGTAGTGTCAGATGTTACAGAGATAGATCAAAAGAAATCTGAGTTTGTCAACTTAGATGAATTGACTGAAGGTACTGTTCAAAAAGGGGGTGAAGAAGATAAGGAGAATGTAAATTCACAGGTAGATCTGAGTATACCTGTAGCTGAAGTCCGCAGATCTTCTAGGAACATTAGACCTCCACAGCGTTATTCACCCACTCTAAATTATCTCCTGTTGACTGATGGTGGTGAGCCAGAGTGTTATGATGAAGCCTTGCAAGATGAGAACTCAAGCAAGTGGGAGTTAGCCATGAAGGATGAGATGGATTCCTTGTTGGGGAATCAGACATGGGAATTGACTGAATTGCCAGTAGGAAAGAAGGCTTTGCATAATAAGTGGGTATACAAAATAAAGAATGAGCATGATGGTAGCAAACGTTACAAGGCCTGATTAGTTGTTAAAGGGTTCCGACAGGAGGAGGGCATTGACTACACAGAGATATTTTCTCAAGTTGTGAAGATGTCAACAATCAGACTGGTACTGGGAATGGAGATTGCAAAAAACTTACATCTTGAGCAGTTAGATGTGAAGACAACATTCCTTCATGGTGACTTGGAGGAAGATCTTTACATGATTCAGCCAGAAGGGTTCATTACTCAAGGACAAGAGAATCTAGTCTGCAAACTGAAAAAGAGCTTGTATGGCCTAAAACAAGCTCCTAGATAGTGGTACAAGAAATTTGACAGTTTTATGCATAGAATTGGGTTCAAGAGATGTGAAGCTGATCACTGTTGCTATGTTAAGTTTTTTGACAATTCTTACATCATATTATTGTTTTATGTGGATGATATGCTTATTGCAGGGTCTAGCATTGAGGAGATTAATAATCTGAAGAAGCAATTGTCCAAACAATTTACAATGAAGGATTTGGGAGCTGCAAAGCAAATCCTTGGTATGAGAATCATTAGAGACAAGGCTAATGGTATATTGAAGCTTTCACAGTCAGAGTATGTGAAGAAAGTTCTCAGCAGGTTCAACATGAATGAAGCTAAACCAGTGAGCACACCCTTGGGTAGTCATTTCAAACTAAGCAAAGAACAGTCACCGAAGACAGAGGAAGAAAGGGACCATATGAGCAAGGTACCCTATGCCTCAGCTATTGGCAGCTTGATGTATGCTATGGTGTGTACAAGGCTAGACATTGCACATGTAGTGGGAGTTGTGAGCAGATTTATGAGTAGGCCTGGAAAGCAGCATTGGGAGGCAGTCAAATGGATTCTGAGATATCTGAAGGGTTCATCAGATACATGTCTTTGCTTCACAGGTGCAAGTTTGAAACTGCAGGGTTATGTAGATGCTGATTTTGCTGGTGATATTGATAGTAGAAAGAGTACTACAGGGTTTGTTTTCACTCTAGGTGGTACAGCTATATCATGGGCTTCAAATCTACAGAAGATTGTTATTTTGTCTACTACAGAAGTTGAGTATGTTGCAGCAACTGAAGCTGGAAATGAGATGATTTGGCTACATGGTTTCTTAGATGAATTGGGTAAGAAGCAGAAGATGGGCATTCTACACAGTGACAGTCAGAGTGCAATCTTTCTTGCCAAAAATTCAGCTTTTCATTCAAAGTCGAAGCACATACAGACAAAATACCACTTTATCTGTTATCTTGTTGAAGATAAGCTAGTAATATTTAAGAAGATTTGTGGATCTAAGAACCCGGCAGACATGTTGACTAAGGGTGTCACTATTGAGAAGTTGAAGCTGTGTGCAGCTTCAATTGGTCTTCTAGCTTGAGGACAGGAGGATGAGTTGCAGGGATGAGGGATTGTGTTATGGAGGATTGTGGTTGATGTTTGCAGCTTATGAGCCCTTAAGGGCTAAGGTGGAGCTGATGGAGGAGTTTGCTAGTGTAGCTTGATCAATTCAAGCCAAGGTGGAGATTTGTTGAAGTGGGCTCATGTGTGGCTTGAATTGCCACAAGCCCAAGTCAAGTCTAAGTCACCTTGCTTTGACCAAATCCTATTTGTAATAGGAACCTCTTCAGCCGACTTTGATATATATATATATATATATATATATATATATATATTAGGTTTGAGAGAAGTGCAAGCCATGAGCAAGAGTAATTCCAATTAACCTAGTGAGCAGCTGCATGAGAGAAAATAGAGAAAAGAGAGGCAGCCAGCTTCTATTCTTATTTTTTCTGTGAGAGAGTGCTAGGGTGTAATTGGGATTTGGGTTTCTTGAGAGTGTTCTTGTGCACTATTGTATTTTCCTTGATAATAGTGAAATCCCTGCAACTCCGTGGACGTAGGCAAATTGCCGAACCATGTAAATATTGTCTTGTGCGTGTGATTGTTTTTCTTTGGCGTGTGTTTTCTCTATTTATTTTGTTTCTCACAGGTTGGGATTTTGGTTAAATTCCCTACAATTAATTCCCATAAGTCCACTACTAACACCATTTTATTATCCGTCATTAGCAAATTATTTTCTAAGATAGTTATGAGATTTATTAGGAAATGTTTTGTGATATAAACTTATTATAAAACTTTATCTACGAGAAAAAGAGAATCAAAGTTTAATCTTTTGCTCTTTTTAATTGGCGTATCCATATACAATCATTAGATTCAGTACAGACTACAGAGTTTTCACACATTCCCTTTTTCCTTGTGTTAGGGCCAATTGAGTTGTGAAGGATTGAGGGCCTCTTTGGTAGTGTGGTCTAAACAATAGTTTTTGTTATTTAAACAACACAACACGTATTTTCATAACATTTTTTCACCCACATTTATTTCTACAATACTTAAATAATATTACTAAAGCAACATTACCAAACAGGCCTGAAATGATCAAGGAAAGGTATTGTGCATTCCTTTTAGCAGAATTGATTCGGGGAATCTCAAGGAAAAGGAAAAGAGAGGCCGAAACGTTAATTACTTTAAGTAATTACACATGGTATGGTAATTTCCTCGATCTATCACAAACGTCATCTCTTCGGGCTTGGGAAATGCTTTTCACGAAATATAGGACACAAAGTTTATGGTATAGTTGTTATCTAGATAATTGTTAAATTTATTGTGAAATATGTTGTGTTGTGACTCTAAATTTATTGTAAAATTTTATTTACAAGAAAAAAAAAAAAAAAAAAGAGAGGAAAGTTCAGGTTTTTTTTTTTTTTTTTTAATTTTTTTTATGGTAGTTCCAATTGAGTTGATAGAGTGAAAATTTCGACAAAAAGTAGTGTGCCTGCAGCAGAATCGATGGTGGAAAATCTCAAGGAAAAGACAGGAAATCCGTAGGAAATCTTTGATATTTTCATGCGGGATTGATGAAAGACTAAAGATGGTTACTTTTCCTAAAAAGTTGAAAACGCGTGAGCCTCTCTTTGAACTTTGTTTTGTAGGCATATGATGAGATTTCTCTTAAGATTTTACATCTATTTTACTTTGATCTACCGTTTGTGTCAGAGTCAAGGTTGAGTTCATGCCCCATTAAAAAAAGAGGTTGGATTTATGGTGTGAGTGACATTAAAAGTATTATATATATATATATATATATAACCGGAACTTAGAAAAAATTCAATTAAATTTTGATTGGTTTTTCAATTTTGCATAACATGTCTCATTAAATTTTTAATTTTGTGCTAAGTAAATTATTGAGTGTAAAAATCAAAGAGTCCAAATCTAGTTAGATTTTAAATTGGAGTCTAATTTTTTGTCACTGTGTCCATCTAAATTTTTAATTTTTATGGCAAGTAAATTATTGGGAGCAAAAACGAAAGAACATAAATCTAATATATATATATATATATATATATAAGAAACCATTACATATTTTGGAAATCTTTAGTTTAAAAAATGTGTGAGTTAAAAACATATATAATTTGAACCTCTTCTTAAAAAAGAGGTAAAATTTTAACAATGTATGTTAGAGATATATATTAGACATATTAGCCCAATGTAATAGGCCTAAACCCAGTCATGCTTGTACTAGTAGTCTAGGGTTTAGTCGCCTATATATACTCATGTTAGGGTTCATTGTAACACAGATTATTGTACTACACTCTTATACATAATAAAGATGTAGCCCTTAAAGAATTCCTCCGTGGATGTAGGCCGACAAGACTAAACCATGTAACTCTCGTGTTCTCCGTGTTCCTGTTCTATGTTTCCTTTTTCGCATCCACTCTAGTATACACAACATGGTATAACATTTCACGTTGCTAATACTAATAATATATTTTAACATGGTATTAGAGCCAATTTCACGTAGATTCCAATTTCGACCTCCGTTTCTTCATTTGAAGCTCCAAAAATTGGTCAATTGGCACATTCTTCATTGTGGTTTCTTTAAAGGCATTCTTCAAGGCATCCCCAAATGATCTTCTCATGCTTATCCAACCTCAAGCCTTCATCAAGCTTCCACCTTGAGTTTGAGGGAGGGTGTTAGAGATATATATTAGACATATTAGCCCAATGTAATAGGCCTAAACCTAGTCCTGCTTGTACTAGTAGTCTAGGGTTTAGTTGCCTATATATACTCATGTTAGGGTTCATTGTAACACAGGTTATTGTTCTACACTTTTATACATAATAAAGATGTAGCCCTTAAGGGATTCCTTCGTGGATGTAGACCGACAAGGCTGAACCATGTAACTCTCGTGTTCTCCGTGTTCCTATTCTATGCTTCCTCTTCTGCATCTACTCTAGTATACACAACATGGTATAACACTTCACGTTGCTAATACTAATAATATATTTTAACAATGTAATTGTGATTTTTTCTTTAATTGTGCATGTGCATATGCACGGGATTATACACTAGTTTTATTATATAATTTTTACATATTGAAGTGTCATGGTCAACAATCACAATTAAAGTAATATAGATATTCATTTATTATATTTAAAAAATTCATCAATCACATTAATTTATACTTTATAGTAATATAGATTATAACTTTAATATTTACATTTTTTATATGGTTTTTGAGTGGAGTTTGTTAGAAGTTAGAATCCATTTTCTTTTCCATTACGCGTGCATTTGTTTCTTAAAAAAAAAAAAAAAATTCTTATATGGGAAGTATTCGGTAGATGTTACTAACTCAACTTCAACTTACTGAATCCAATTAACTATCTACTGTTCTCAGAAAATGAATTCACAATAAGGTTGAATTTTTTATAAGGGCCCGTTTTATGCGTGAGGAGTAGATTTTGCAATGTGAAATGTTAGACCGCAATGACAGGTATTGTTGTAATAATGTTCAAAGAGATATTTTGGGTTTCACTCATAGACTTCCATGATATCTAGCCTGCATTCACTCATCCCCATCCTAATTCGTGGTTCACTTTCCTCATTTACATTTTCAAGTTACAACCTCTTTCACAGCTCTCCTTTTACTCCTTTTAGTTTCAGATAATCTCATCCGTCTGTTCATAAATCCTAATGGCTCTTGTAACTAGCAAAGGAGCCTCATCTTCCTCTTCCTCTTTCACCCACCAAATCAATAACTTTAATGTTTTCTTGAGTTTTAGAGGTGAAGATACTCGTCGTGGTTTTATAAGTCATTTGTACGAGGCTTTGCGTCAAAGGTGTATTCACGCCTTCATCGATGATAACCTCCTAAGGGGAGAAGAAATTTCTGCATAACTTCTCAAAACCATTGAGAACTCAACAATGTCAATAATTGTATTTTCTGAAAACTATGCACCCTCCACTTGGTATTTAGAGCACCCTACAATTATTAATTGTGAAAACATCAAAAGATTAATTGTATGCCATTTCCTATCAGACTACTCATTCGAAGGTAAATTTGGATTTACATTAATATTAACTTTATCTACTCAATCCCTTGCTCCTCATGGCGGGATTAGGCAATAGAAAGAGCATGGAACAGTTCTGTTAATCTAGGGTTTCATTAAGTAATATAACTTTGAGGGAATGCTTTAAGTAATAGTCTCTCCTTCATTCAAATTTAGCATTTGGAATTATCATAATTCATGCTAAAGTGGCAAAAATGGTGTATATCGTGCTAAATCATATATCATAATGGGTGGGAGAAATTGTAACATTTTTATTCTGATGCAAATCTTATGTGATATATAAAAATTGTGTTTGTTTCAATCCAAACTCAAGTAGTACACATGATAATAGTGAATTGGATGCTAGAATTACTAATTACTAGTTAGTTAGTAAGCTTTTTGCCTTTTGCTTTTCTTTTTTAAAGGTAACTTTAGCAAGTGTAGTGCTGCACAAAACAATGTTGATTGTATTCATTGTTATTAGATAATCCAAGATGGTGGAAGGTGGTATTTCGTGTGGTGCACACATGTTGTGAGCGAGTGGTTTCATGATGATAGTTTTTAGACCCCTTAAACAATTGATTAAACCTAGGTAATTAGCCAAGTTGTTACTTAGTCCAATTAAACAAGTCTAGGTTATCACAATATAAAAGATCAAATCATGCAAAGCAGCGGAAAATAAATAAGACAATGATATGATCACCCAGGAAACCAAACCGGTAAAAACTTGGGGAGGATTTGACCTAACTATCCTCAAGGTAAACTTGAATCCACTATCTTGAAAGAATCGAAGTTCATACAATAAGACTTACAGGCCCCCACGCTCGACTTCTTATTGCTACCAACCAATAGAACTTACTGACACGACCACGTGCAAACTCTGAATCCACGAACTCCTTCTTTCTTGGATTCACCACCAGATACAAGCACACCCGCTTGTGTTTTCTTTAAGCTTCAATGGTAGCAACTGAATTGATCATCAAGGCGTAGATAAATATTCTCCTTAAAAACCCTAAGTTTGTGTAAAGGAAAGCTCCTCTAGATCTCACAAGAGATTTACACAAACCGCAAATATGAGCAACACTAAAACGTGGCTAGGGTTTGCCTTTTATACTTAGGACAAATAAGAAACCCTAAAAACGTTTTAAAACAACTAGGGCTGAGTTGGACGAATCTGCAGAAAAGCATTCTGCCCGAGCTTTGATCGATCGAGCCTGACTTTCGATCAATCGAGCCAGGCCGAAAGGCACAATGCTTCCTGCTTTAACTCGATTCCAACTTTACATTGACACACAACTTTGAGCTAGCTTTAAACACTTCTAAACACATTGTTTTAATCATGGTTTGCCAACAATACACATTAGAGTTCTAAATACATAAAATCCTAAACTTTAGAACCTAACACATGAAATTGTGTCATGTAGGGTAGTATGACTCTAATAGTAACTAGTAAATTTCACAAGAAAACTAGGATAGTAGGCAAAATAAGAGAGAACCTATCAAAATAAACTTTTATTAATAACAACTTAGTAGTCACCACCTTTTTCTACAAAGTCTTTATAGGAAGAAATTTTATCCTACTTCTTTTAGAAAAAAAAAAAAAAAAGTCTTGCTGCTATTAGAGAAAGAAAAACAACCTAACTAGGAAAAGAAAAATAAAAAGACAATCCTAATACAACTAGGAAAAAGGAAAGAACATAATCTAAAATAAAATCTCAATTCAATTAGGAAAAGGGAAATAATATAAATAATTAAAAACTATTTTCGGTTAAACCAATCATCTGCATAATATAATTTTTAAATGGTCAAGTCTTTTCTTGGGATGGATGGAAGAATATATATAAATAGATGTCATTTTTTATAGGTCAAAACATAATCTGAATAAAAAAATATAAAATAGACTTTGACATTTGTACTTCTCAACAAAGTGTGGGTTTGAATACAAAATATGTCCATTTTACAAAAGATATTAATGAGGACAAATGCTTATTGCAACAAATTAAAGGGGGCATTATTAACTTTTTTTTTTATAAATTTTATGCGGGGCATATTAACTTTTAAAATTACGCAGAAACATTATTATTGTTTTTTTTTTTTAATAGAAGAAACGTTGTAATTGTCCTATACTAATGGGAAAGTAAAGTTTTTAAATAAATAAATAATTGGGAAAGTGAAATTTACAAAATTAAAAAAAAAAAAAAAAAAGTCAGAGAAAACCCAAAGAAAGTGTGGATATAAGGCCCAAAATTGTCGTTGTTCATTGCTCAATCAAAAAACAGAGAGAAAGAGCACTTAACAAAGGAAGGTCCGATGGGAAGCTATAATATATATATTTATATCTGAAGAACTGAGTGATATGAGTTGGGGATGAGAGAGAAATTGAAGAAGATGAAATAAAATGAGAGTGAAAGTTTTGTCTCTGTTCTCTAAATCCTATTCCAGAAATGAATGCCATTGCACAATGAACAGTAATAACTGAATTATGAAACAGAATAACTTCCTAACTAACTCTACAAATATCCAATATAAGTGTGACACGTGTCAAGCTTAACAAAGCTACTCATAAATAAATAAATATTGGGCGACATGTAGTTTCATAATAATAACACCCAGCTTGGGATTTTGGGCGATTGATGATATAAAAAAATTGGAGATATGCCATCTTCAGCTATGGAGTTTTGATATATCAGAGAAGAAAGTGGAAATCTGCAACTTTGTCAACCTCAACATGTATCCAAAAAATGTGTGGAGATTTCCTCTTTTGAATGAAGTAATTGGCCAAAAAAGAAAGTACTGTTTCCCATTACGTAGTTTTTGTTCCATTGATTTTGTGTTGTTGAATGACAGAGTATGTTTCCCTCTTTAGTTGTATTGTTTGATTTGAATCTTTGGGTATCTTTGAAAGGATATGGCAATGCGAAGAAAAGGAAAGAATTAATGAAAGAAATTAGTAATATGATCAATAAATATAATCGCATGGGCTTATTACTTTGCAGGGTTAGAATAATTGGCTTTGGTAAGCTGTCACTCCCAGAAGTTGGCCTCCAATTAGGTATTCAAATAAACATGTACCATATGATTCTACGAAGTGAGAAATCTTATGCATTGATCGGTTTTTTTACTAGTTGGACATGTTTTTAATACATATTCTGCTTAAGATGTTGCCTTAGAACCATGGCCCTTTCTTTTTATTCAAACGCTGTGGACTCTGAGCTAACAATTTTGTTTTTTGCAAACTGTCTTTTTATTTTTTTGCCTTCCTAGTAGGACTTGTTTTTAGTACATTTTCTGCTTAAGATGTTAGGTAGCCCTTTCTCTTATTCAAAGTTGAATACTCAAAAGAGTAACAAATTTTGCTCTTCTTTCTTATTCTAAACTTCTGCCCAATTTTTTCTTTATAGGCATTTATATGATCTTCTCACTCTTGATTTTTCATGTCTTTACAGGCTGAGGACTTGAAATAAGTGTTTTTTTTTTTTTTTTTTTTTTTTTTTCTGAGGTTCAAGGCTTAGTGGAGGGGAGTTTTATTGGCTTGATCAAGTGAAAGAAGATAACAAATGAAGAAAAAAGACTTGAGTGTTTTGTGCAGTTTGTGACTCTTTTTCTTTCCATTCAATAGTTATGTGTGCACTTCTTAATAATTTTGGATAAATTCAAAGGTTTTCCATTTAGCCCTTGTATCAAGATCATGAATTATATACCATAAGATGATTTAAATGTTCATATCAGCATCATATGTACAATTGCTTATGATGAAGTTCACTTGAGGGGCATCACATGATATTAGGTTCTCTCTCTCTCTTATTCACCTGTTTACGTATCAAGTATCCTATTTTATAAACCCAAAAGCAGAGAATTTTTATGAGAACATTAGTATATTTGTAAGCTCAAAAATATCAAGCAAAAAAGAAACAAATATACTGCTCTGTTTCTATTTGTGGGTGGTTCGAGCTTAAGTACAAACATTGTTTTCAACAGATCAAGAAGGGGAGAAAAACATAAATAACGTTGGCAGTGCATTGGTTTTGAACTGTTTTCCCAATGGCACAGGAACCTTTTGTGGTGCTTCGTGTTTGGGGTCTGAACCCCACTCCCCACGACAATTACCTAGCAAAAAGGAAAAAGGAAATGCTTGGGGTATGTTCTTACATTACAGAAGTCAGGTGTGGTTAGAGGACACCCCTGCTGCAATAAAAGCACAGGTGAAACTTGATTTTGTTTCCATTTCTATGTTTAGGTAATTGATGTAACTCCCTGGATATTTTCGAAGATTTAATGAAAGAGTTATTTCCATAATAAAAAAAGGGACAATATTGAACATATCTGAAACAGAAAGCATCAATCACATAATTTTGCAAACTTTAGAGTTTCAGTTCTTTCCATGTTTCAGTCTGCATACCCTATGTCATTAATTACTTGTTAGACAATCACCCTCGTTTCTAGTTACACCAGAAATGTTCTTTGATCTTCTCCTGCATTATAGACATGTTTTATTTACTTATGTTATGGATGTGTAGTAAATGACTAAAACATGTTTAACTTACACTAAAATATTGCCTACAAAATAGAAACACTCTCCCACTAACCCACTTCTTCAAATTAACTATACGTTTATTTTTTTTAATAGAAAAATTAGTTAAATTACCTACGTTTTTGTTGTTTTTTTCCTAAAAAGAAACCTACGTTTCTAATACTATTTTATTATTATTAAAAAAAAAAAAAAAAAACACCCTAAGTTTATCCAAAAAAAGGTGTATATATCTATTTAGTTTAATTTTTATAAAAAAAAAAAAATTAAATGTCAAAAAAAATTTTAAATAGTTATCAAAAAAAAAAAAAAAAAAACTAAACTAAATAGATATATACACCTTTTTTTTTTTTTTTGATAAGTAGATACATCTTTAACTCCCATTAAAATGTTGCCTACAAAATAGGATCACTCTCCTAATAGTTTTCAAATTACTTTATCCATTTAAAAAAATTAAAATTAAAACAAACACACTTTTTTAGTAAAAAAAAAAAAAAACCCACATCTTCCGTTACAAACTATTTGATCCTAAATTTTTAGTTCCAACTCTCCAATATATCTTACGTTTCAAAAAAATATATATAACTGAAGGTAATTGTAAAAGTTGGATTGCTACACCTATTAAAACCACATTTGTTCTCAAAAAAAAAAAAAAAAAAAATACCCACGTTCTCACATCCACCACAATATTATCCTTCTCCTTCAGTTTCTTTTTCTGTCATCAACCCAATCATCTTCCACCATCTTTCACTCTCACTTTGTTAAGTCTTCACAGTTTTTTCAAATCCTATTCATAAATTGATACATGTTTTGATGTCAAAATGGTAGGCCTCTGAATCTGAAATGGGCAAAGGCTCTCAGGGGCGGCTTGATGTATTTTCCCATTTTTCATATCTTTATTTTTTTATTCCATAATTTTTTTATCCACATAATTTATGACTATTATTTTTTTATCTACACAATGCAAGGCTACAACCACTAAATGTTTCCTAAATAACTGCAAATTTTCGAAATTCAAATTTCCAGTAAAATCTCACCATGTTCTCTATCACAATCTCTTTTATACTTATATGCTATCACTACCAACATTTTCGGATAACTACTATTTTATTCAAATGTTTGCTTTATTCTTTTTTTTTTTTTTTTTTTTTTTTTTTTGGAGAAGAATTTTCTATTTCTATTTGAATTCAAAAATTTCAAACACAAACTCTAACAAACTTAAGCTATTATCTTTAACAACATATACATTCAAACGTTGGTTTGTTAATTAAAGTTTTTTTTTTTTTTTTTTTTAAATACTTGGTTTAACCCTAATTCTTTTATCTCTCTCAGGTTCACGTACGCACAAACTTTTTGGATTGCATTGAGGAGTCATTGGAATAGAATATTAGATAAGTTCGGGTGAGAGACTTTACAAGAATTATTATATGTATTAAACCTCACATAAAGTGGTTGTTATCTAAGAAACTGTTGTAAAAAAATTTCTTTTGTAATAGAAACTATATTTCTTTTGTATACAATTAACGTGTATCTCTTGCCATAAAATTTTCAAATTAAGCTTTTATTTACTTATGTTATGGATGTGTAGTAAATGACTAAATTTTAGGATTAAAAATACTACATTTTACGAATAGACAAAAAATGATAACTGTCATACATAAAATTTGAAAAAAAAAAAAAAAAAAAAACCCACATCAACAACACCAAGATCGTGAGAGACTTTACAAGAATGAAATATTAGACTTTTAATTTTTTTTCCCTAAAATTTAGCATTTTATTTTTTTTTCAAAATCAGATATGTTAGTGCCTAAATATAAGGATATGGATGGAGAAATTATAGTAGTAGTTTTATTGTAGGAGTCTTTCTTTTCCAAAATATGGATGACGTTAAAAAAAAAAAAAGAAAAAAAAAAGAGGAAAACGTGAGATTTATTTTGTATACAATTAACATGTATCTCTTCACATAAAATTTCCAATTTAAGTTTTATTTACTTATGTTATGGATGTGTAGTAAATGACTAAATTTTAGGATTAAAAAAACTACATTTTAGGAAAAGACAAAAAATGATAACTGTCATACATAAAATTTGAAAAAAAAAAAAAAAAACAACATCAACAACACCAAAAACATAAAAAAAAAAGAAAAAAAAAGAAAAAAAAAAAGAATGAAAACTTGAGATGTTTAACGTGGGATAGAAAGTGGAAATTTTTTAAATAGTACATAGATAGAGAGAGAGAGAACGTGAGAGACTTTACAAGAATGGAATATTAGATTTAAAATTTTTTTCCCTAAAATTTAGCATTTTATTTTCTTTCAAAATCAATTATGTTAGTGCCTAAATATAAGGATATGGAAGGAGAAATTATAGTAGTAGTTTTATTGTAGGAGTCTTTTTTTTCCAAAATATGGAAGAGATTAAAAAAATAAAAAAGGAAAACGTGAGATGCTAAAAAGTAGGATTTTTAAAATAGTAAATGGATAGATGTGTGTATATATATATTAAAAAAAAAGACAAAGTACAAGATGTAAATACTTTGAATTTTCGAAAATGAGAAAACAATAAAAACGATTTCATTTTTCATTAAAAAAAACGTATTATTTATTTCAAAAAGTAAATTAAAGATTAAATTAAGAGAGGAGTATATACTTAGTTTAATGCTTTGGTCTAAATTTAAAGTGCGATTTTGAGCAATAGTACATGACAAAAAATGATAACTGTCATATATAAAATTTAAAAAAAAAAAGAAAAAAAAACAACATCAACAACACCAAAAAGGTATTAAAAAAAAAAAAAAGGAAAATTTCAGATGTTTAACGTGGGATAGAAAGTGGAAATTTTTAAAATAGTACATAGATAGAGAGAGAGAACGTGAGAGACTTTACAAGAATGGAATATTAGATTTAAAAATTTTTTCCCTAAAATTTAGCATTTTATTTTCTTTCAAAATCAATTATGTTAGTTCCTAAATATAAGGATATGGAAGGAGAAATTATAGTAGTGGTTTTATTGTAGGAGTCTTTTTTTTCCAAAATATGGAAGAGATTAAAAAAAAAAAAAAAAGGAAAACGTGAGATGCTAAAAAGTAGGATTTTTAAAATAGTTCATGGATAGATGTGTATATATATATATATATATATATTTAAAAAAAAAAAAAAAACAAAGTACAAGATGTAAATACTTTGAATTTTCGAAAAAGAGAAAACAGTAAAAATGATTATATTTTTCATTACCAAATAACGTATTATTTACTTCAAAAAGTAAATTAAAGATTAAGTTAAGAGAGGAGAATATACTTAGTTTAATGCTTTGGTCTAAATTTAAAGTGCGATTTTTTTAAATAGTACATGGAAAAGGTACTATTTAAATAATGGAGTGCATGATCAAGCAATATTGAACATGTAGGCCATTGATGAGTATTATGTGTAGTGAAATAATTTTTCATCACACCCCTAGACTTTTCTTTTTTTTTTTTTTTTTTTTTTTTTTTTTTTTTGTGATTGGAAAATGTAATAATCGAAAATTATAATAAATGTTCTAAATTAACTCTTACACGTTAGCCATCTATCAGTATGTCCCACGTAATTAAGGGTATTTTTTTTACGGATAATTAAGGGAACTTTAGTAAAGAAGAGATTAAAAAAGTTTTAACATAAAACAACAATATTTTCCTTTTCAGACTTCAACGCCTCTTTGTATGTTTGTTTGATATTATATTTATATCCGGTAAAGTAAGAAATTAAATGTACATTCAAATCCTTTAAATCATCACGTCCACAACTCTCAACTTCTAAACTCATTAAGCCACTTCTTCTCTCTCTTACACTTACACACAGACACATAAAGTTACAAACAGACACATTATTTTCTCATCCGAATTAACCAAAATGGCATGATTTTTTTTTTTAAAGTGTGTGAAATGAGTACGAAAAATTTAATCTAATTTTAACTATAAATAAATGATTTTTTGAAATAAATTAAACATTTTCTGAATTATATTTTCATCATATTGATCTAACAAATCATAACCTAAAATAATAATTTAATAATTTTAAGAAGTGTAACTTATTTCTCCTATTTTACTAAAAATTTATTACAATCACACATATTATTACAATTCTTACATGTGATTAATTTGTTCAAAATTAGTTCACTTTAATGAGGTTTTAAAACACCCTGTTTGTGACAAGGAAAAATCTATTGATTATTGTGTATGTATGCGCAACGACCACCATAAATTTAATTTAATTTTATGTAGAAATGAGTTCGCAAAATACATCGGCGGTGAATACCGATGACATAGAACGTCGTCGAGAACAATGGAGATATTATGCTCGCTTGAGAAGACAACGAGAAGACAATGAAAGCAGAAATATTCAATTGGCAAGACGTCGTGCTAATTACTCAAGACAAAGGCAACAAACTTTAGGTGGTGATCACATTTTAGTGGGAGGCCCAACAAATTTAAATGAAGAAGATGTTGTACATTCTAATTCAACATCAACAAACCCATCACTAATACCACCTAATCACGAGGATGGACGAAGTCGTCGGCTTACCCATATCCGTAACTTGGCACGCAATATGCCAGTTGAGCATAGGGCTATGCAAGAAGTCAGTGGTGAGATTATAGTTTAAGCTGTTTAAACATTCTTCATTGATTGAAATCTTATTATTTTGATAAAATCCGTAATCTCTGGCATGTTAATTGTATGTCAATGTATACTAAGATACTAAGTCAATGTTTATAATATTAAATTTAGGTCTCCCTCCAACCTATCCAACTATAATGGCGAATGACTTTGAGGCTGGATCAAGTCATATAAATTCTAATGTTACTACTGGTAAGTCTTATATAATATATTGATAAAGCTTTAACCATATTTTTTTATATATAATTACACCAATTGAGCATTTTATATAAATACATTGCAGTTACAGAAAGAATTGAAGGAGTTGAAAATATAATTGAGCAAAACCAAGGGGATGCCTATAGAGAACAAGGTTCGTTACTCAATGTCACCATTTTTATCCTCAATTTCATGTTTATATCCTTCTATAAACATTTCATCATTATTATTTTTTATATAATAACATCAATTGAGCATTTTCTATAATTACATTGCAGGTGTAGAAAGAACAGAAGCAGTTGAAAATATAAATTGTCAAAATCACGGGGATGGCTACAGAGAACAAGGTTTGTTACTCAATCTCACCATTTTAATTTCAATTTACATGTTTATCATTATTAATTTTATTATTTGTTAATAAGCTGCATATTTGAAACATTATTAATATTTTAATATTTTCTTTCACAACTATCATAACACTCTTTATCACTAATTTTTTCCTCAAAATAAAAATTAGGTGTTGACAACACGTTTGATGGTACTGCACATGTAATAAATTGTATGCGAGGCAGATACAATTGTGCAAAGGATTATAAAGAAGGTATACAGACCATTAGGTACCAACTACCACAACCAAAGACATGTTGCTTTTGTAATGCCCGTTTGTTCCATCGAGAGACATCCTCGATGTGTTGCAAGGATGGAAAAATATCCTTACCCAACATACCAATTTGTCCTGAATTTAGGGAGCTCATTTGTGAGCAAACACCACGAGGCAGACATTTCAGGCAATATATACGGTTTTACAACAACATGTTTGCATTTACCTCAATGGGAGTGCACGTAGATGAAACCATGGCCTTGGTGGGAGAGTACTGGGAGGTTTTCAAGGCTATAAGGTAGGTTCTCTTCTCATGCCAAAATAAGTTTGTGGTTGCTGCTAGAAACTATGTTATAGGCAGTTTGGAATGTGCTGATTGAACAAATGTGGACATTGTGAATGGCAGAAATTATATTTGACAAAAAGATGCTGGATTTCTCTTTTTAGAGTACTTTAGAGTTTGCCGACCCATTTTCCTTATTTCTTCAGTGTGCTGACTGCTGATCCATGTAGCAAATATATAATGATAAACTGAAGTGCAGTTTCCATTTTTTTTCTGATTCATTTTATAGTTATATTTGTTCCTTTCTAAGAATAATATCAAATAGTTGGAAAATGGAATTTAAAAAAAAAAAAAAAAAAAAAAAAAAAAAAAAAAAAACTCTAATAGTTTTCCTGTCTTTCCCTGACATTGGCTTGGAGAATGATGTTCCTTTTCTCAGATCCACTTGTCATCCCTAGTTATTTTGAAGCTTTAGCTATTGCTTTGTTCACATGTACTTTTGATCATGTTAGTCAGTGATAAAAACTACTTTTACCAATTAGGCGTTGCAATGAATAGCCCTGTCCCAACAAGTCCATTCTCAAATGCTTTGTTAGATGAAATGTTATCCCCCCATAAATAAATTTCATCATTCCTGTTGGTGCATAAAAGAAGTCCATTCCTGTGCTGATGGTGAATGTCCGAGCATAAAACAGACAAAAAAATGGATCATTACCTCATTGAATTGTTACGATTCCAAGTTCTTAACGGGAATAAAGTTGGTGATGGATTCGTGGCCAAGGCTTCGATTGAAATGGTCAGACTGTTCAATGGGAAATTTGGTCTCACCATCACAAAGATGCTCTGAGGCATAGATACAAACATTTGAGAAAGCAACGTAATGATACAAAGGTTCTTCTTGAACATAGTGGGTTGTCTTGAGGTCAGGAGAAATGGTAACCTCTGAGATTTTGTCAACGATTCTTATACCTAGGTGAATTGCCATTTATCCATTCTAGTTTCTTTAGACAATTATTTTCTCTATTTTGTTGCTTATTTACAAAATATCTAGGTGCATCCTAATTTTTTGTTATATAGAAATAGATAAATGCCAAGCTGTCTGAAATGATTTGTTATAGATGGTAAAGAGGTTACTAACAGAGAGAACATTTCTGTATGCAATGCAGATTTCAACAGTGAAGACCCAGATCTGATTATTGGAATGCTTGTTCAGCATTGAGTGCTTTCAAAATAATTCAGGAATGTATTGTCCACTTTATATTGTTGTATTTTCATGGAATTGTTTCTTAACCTACAATATCAGAGTCCTTTCAGTTGCATTATCTCAGTTTTTGTCACCAAAAATCTGATGTTGTAGAACCCTCAATTTTCAGTACAAATTAAGTTTATTTGTGTTTGATTTATGCAAATCCAACTTCTGATGGAGGGTATAACCAAGCGGGTCAAGATATTGGCTGTAATAGTCTTTGTGTGAGTTTCTTTTGTCAAATCTTCCACTCCGCCAAAAAAATAATAACTATTTGGACTGTAATCAATGAGCAATTTGGTGAAAGTTTTCAATGTGTTTAATTATGTGTGCTTGTTCAGATTGCATTGATTACAATAGCATTTTGTCAAGTAAGTCACTCTGGGCAGTAGATAGTGAGCAATTACTAAAGTGACTCTATTTCTTGTCTAAGTAGTGTTGTGATTAGTTTTAACTTCACAATGATGCAATTGCTACATTAGGTTTTCCTGAAAGTGTCATGTAAATGTAGTGAAATCTCTCAATTTCTGGTAATGTTCAGGATTAATGAAATGAAAATAAGGGTACCATATTTTCTTTGGTACCTTATACATTTAGAATAAAGTCTCTCATGATAATGAGAGTTACTTTGAAGTTGTAGGTGAAGAGGATGACCAATTATTTTCTTATATAGTCATTCTCATGGTCCTTTATTTTTCTGGTTGCAGATTGTAAGTCTGCCAGAAGGGTTGGCTCTGTTTTTATCAGTGTGTGTGTAGACCTACTGTCTTTTTGTTATATGAAATTACTGAATTCTCAAAAAAAAAAAAAAAAAGAGCAGTTGCGGAAGAAATAAATTGGTCCTGCTTTTAATGCACAAACTTTGAATTGGATGAAAAATTTAGACTTGTTGGTGGCAAAGATGTACTAGAAGATTAGTATTTAAGCTTAATGAAAGAGTATAAATACATCAAGGATCACCTCAAATAGATTGGCTTTGCTGGGATGAAATTTTCCGAACACTGACGGAAGATTATGATCTTTAGGGAACTTGTATCGAGGTATCATTCTTTTTTATCAGTAATCTTGCTAAGACAAAAGGTTTTCCTTATCTCATTTCCTCTGGTTATCACTGAAGAGTAGCCCACAGCATGGCATGCGCGCACACACAAACTTTTTCTTCTTTCACTTGTATTTTTTCCTTAAAGAAATGATGTTAATACAATCTTCTTGAAGTAAACTGGGTGTTAGTGGGTACAGTGGCTGCACATCATAGTCATATTTATTGTTGAACATTTAAAAACGACATTTTGTGGGAGCACCAGATGCAATTACATACAGACATAGGTTCTTAGACTTGTGATTTGGGCTTGATTTCTGGTAATGAACGTCAAAATGATAGGTCAATTTGTTTGGACATAAAATTGGAGATCAACAATGGTGTCCTTCAAATGGAGATTGATGATATTTGGGGATATGCAATATCTGAGAAAAAACAAAAATTTGCGACTTCATAATCCTCAACATGTTCTCAAAATGTTCAGAGAACCATCAAGGAAGAGATACAAGTATTTGAGGAGAAGCCACGTGTAGTCAAAACTCAAAAGACTCAAAACATATGTGAGTATTGGGGTGGAGTTGGGAAGCCTATTAGTTGGTATAACCCATGACTCCATGAGGCAAAATGTTATTGATCTTACTTCTAATGTAGTATCCAAAGAGTGAATTACTTAAGCACTCTGCCCTTGTAAAAAAATGACCCTAAGTTCTATGCAATTTGTCATAATGCTCTCTAAGTTTCTTTTGAAGGTACTCAAGTGCTTTCGAAACAACTCAAGCATGGCAACCTCAAGAACAAAGATCGGAGAAGCCTATTAGGGTGTGTGCAACTGTTGAAAAAGAAAAAGTATAAAAAAAAAATAAAAATAAAAACTCTTTATCTTTCCAAATAAAAACACTTCTTTTCAATGGGTTTGGGCTTTTGCTAATGAACTTCAAACCAAGAATATAGAAGTTATCTATTCTCCCTTTTTAACACATTATGTGACAATAATTGACTTTTAGAGCACCTTACAATTATTAATTGTGAAAACATCAAAAGATTAATTGTATGTCATTTCCTATCAAACTACTCATTCGAAGGTAAATTTGGATTTACATTAATATTAACTTTTTCTACTCAATACCTTGCCCCTTAGGCGGGATTAGGCAAAAGAAAGAGCGTGGAACAGTTTTGTTAATCTAGGGTTTCATTAAGTAATATAACTTTGAGGGAATGCTTGAAGTAATAGTCTCTCCTTCATTCAAATTTACCATTTGGAATTATCATAATTCATGCTAAAGTGACAAAGAGGTTGTATATCATGCTAAATCATATATCAAAATGGGTGGGAGAAATTGTACCATTTTTATCCTGATACAAATCTTATGTGATATATAAAAATTGTGTCTATTTCAATCCAAACTCAAGTAGTACACATGATAATAGTGAATTGGATGCTAGAATTACTAATTACTAGTCAGTCAGTACGTTTTTTGCTTTTTGCTGTTTTTTTTTAAAAGGTAACTTTAGCAAGTGTATCGCTGCACAAAACAATGTTGATTGTATTCATTGTTATTAGATAATCCATGCTGGTGGAAGGTGGTATTTCATGTGGAGCACACATGTTGTGAGCGAGTGGTTTCATGAAATTGTATCATGTAGGGTAGTGTGACTCTAATACCAACTAGTAAATTTCACAAGAAAACTAGGCCAGTAGGCAAAATAAGAGAGAACCTATCAAAATAAACTTTTATTAATCACAACTTAGTAGTCACCACCTCTTTTTAAAGAGTCTTTATAGGAAGAAATTTTCTCCTACTCCTTTTAGAAAAAATAAATAATAAAGTCTTACTGCTATTAGAGAAAGGAAAACAACTTAACTAGGAAAAGAAAAATAAAAAGACAATCCTAATACAACTAGGAAAAGGGAAAAACATAATCTAAAATAAAATCTCAATTCAATTAGGAAAAGGGAAATAATATAAATAATTAAAAACTATTTTCGGTTAAACCAATCAATCTGCATAATATAATTTTTAAATGGTCAAGTCTTTTCTTGGGATGGATGGAAGAATATATATAAATAGATGTCATTTTTTATAGGTCAAAACATAATCTGAATAAAAAAATATAAAATAGACTTTGACATTTGTACTTCTCAACAAAGTGTGGGTTTGAATACAAAATATGTCCATTTTACAAAAGATATTAATGAGGACAAATGCTTATTGCAACAAATTAAAGGGGGCATTATTAACTTTTTTTTAAAAAAAATTTTATGCGGGGCATATTAACTTTTAAAATTACGCAGAAACATTATTATTGTTTTTTTTTAATAGAAGAAACGTTGTAATTGTCCTATACTAATGGGAAAGTAAAGTTTTTAAATAAATAATTAATTGGGAAAGTGAAATTTACAAAATTAAAAAAAAAAAAAAAAAAAAGTCAGAGAAAACCCAAAGAAAGTGTGGATATAAGGCCCAAAATTGTCGTTGTTCATTGCTCAATCAAAAAACAGAGAGAAAGAGCACTTAACAAAGGAAGGTCCGATGGGAAGCTATAATATATATATTTATATCTGAAGAACTGAGTGATATGAGTTGGGGATGAGAGAGAAATTGAAGTAGATGAAATAAAATGAGAGTGAAAGTTTTGTCTCTGTTCTCTAAATCCTATTCCAGAAATGAATGCCATTGCACAATGAACAGTAATAACTGAATTATGAAGCAGAATAACTTTCTAACTAACTCTACAAATATCCAATATAAGTGTGACACGTGTCAAGCTTAACAAAGCTACTCATAAATAAATAAATATTGGGCGACATGTAGTTTCATAATAATAACACCCAGCTTGGGATTTTGGGCGATTGATGATATAAAAAAATTGGAGATATGCCATCTTCAGCTATGGAGTTTTGATATATCAGAGAAGAAAGTGGAAATCTGCAACTTTGTCAACCTCAACATGTATCCAAAAAATGTGTGGAGATTTCCTCTTTTGAATGAAGTATTTGGCCAAAAAAAAAAAGTACTGTTTCCCATTACGTAGTTTTTGTTCCATTGATTTTGTGTTGTTGAATGCCAGAGTATGTTTCCCTCTTTAGTTGTATTGTTTGATTTGCATCTTTGGGTATCTTTGAAAGGATATGGTAATGCGAAGAAAAGGAAAGAATTAATGAAAGAAATTAGTAATATGATCAATAAATATAATCACACGGGCTTTTTACTTTCTGTCACTCCCAGAAGTTGGCCTCCAATTAGGTATTCAAATAAACATGTACCATATGATTCTACCAAGTGAGAAATCTTATGCATTGATCGGTTTTTTTTTTACTAGTTGGACATGTTTTTAATACATTTTCTGCTTAAGATGTTGCCTTAGAACTATGGCCCTTTCTTTTTATTCAAACGATGTGGACTCTGAGCTAACAATTTTGTTTTTTGCAAACTGTCTTTTTATTTTTTTGCCTTCCTAGTAGGACTTGTTTTTAGTACATTTTCTGCTTAAGATGTTAGGTAGCCCTTTCTCTTATTCAAAGTTGAATACTCAAAAGAGTAACAAATTTTGCTCCTTTCTTATTCTAACCTTCTGCCCAATTTTTTCTTTATAGGCATTTATATGATCTTCTCACTCTTGATTTTTCATGTCTTTACAGGCTGAGGACTTGAAATAAGTGTTTTTTTTTTTTTTTTTTTTTTTTTTCTGAGGTTCAAGGCTTAATGGAGGGGAGTTTTATTGGCTTGATCAAGTGAAAGAAGATAACAAATGAAGAAAAAAGACTTGAGTGTTTTGTGCAGTTTGTGACTCTTTTTCTTTCCATTCAATAGTTATGTCTGCACTTCTTAATAATTTTGGATAAATTCAAAGGTTTTCCATTTAGCCCTTGTATCAAGATCATGAATTATATACCATAAGATATTTTAAATGTTCATATCAGCATTATATGTACAATTGTTTATGATGAAGTTCACTTGAGGGGCATCACATGATATTAGGTTCTCTCTCTCTTATTCACCTGTTTACGTATCAAGTATCCTATTTTATAAACCCAAAAAACAGAGATTTTTTACGAGAACATTAGTATATTTGTAAGCTCAAAAATATCAAGCAAAAAAGAAACAAATATACTGCTTTGTTTCTATTTGTTGGTGGTTCCAGCTTAAGTACAAGCATTGTTTTCAACAGATCAAGAAGGGGAGAAAAACATAAATAACGTTGGCAGTGCATTGGTTTTGAACTGTTTTCCCAATGGCACAGGAACCTTTTGTGGTGCTTTGTGTTTGGGGTCTGAACTCCACTCCCCTCAACAATTACCTAGCAAAAAAGAAAAAGGAAATGCTTGGGGTATGTTCTTACATTACAGAAGTCAGGTGTGGTTAGAGGACACCCCTGCTGCAATAAAAGCACAGGTGAAACTTGATTTTGTTTCCATTTCTATGTTTAGGTAATTGATGTAACTCCCTGGATATTTTCGAAGATTTAATGAAAGAGTTATTTCCATAATAAAAAAAGGGACAATATTGAACATATCTGAAACAGAAAGCATCAATCACATAATTTTGCAAACTTTAGAGTTTCAGTTCTTTCCATGTTTCAGTCTGCATACCCTATGTCATTAATTACTTGTTAGACAATCACCCTCGTTTCTAGTTACACCAGAAATGTTCTTTGATCTTCTCCTGCATTGTAGACATGTTTTTCAAGGTGAGTTTTTCATGTCTCTTGATTTCTTATATTTTCGTCTAGTGCTTGTTTAAGACTTGATTCCATGGTTGGGGTAAGTGGTTTTAATAGTGGTTATATTGGAATTTCAGGATGGGTTTTGAGGATTTGGTAAGGCAGTATTTGGAGGATCCATTCAATTCTAGGTATCTCAACTGTTAGCATCTGTGCGAATTCTAATAAGTTTTGGCTTAAGATTATTAGTTATTTTTGTTGGAGGTTGGGCTTTTGGAATTTGTAGGCTCAGATTTGTTAGACCTAGATTTTTCTATCCTGCTTACATATCCTTATTGTTTCGAATAAAAGCACAATGGTAGACAGTAATATGGAATTCTTTGGAAGAGTGACGTATTGGAACTTGAGATAAATGCATGTTGTTTGGATTTGGAGTCTGGATGTTCTCCCTTTTTTCTTCCTTTCCTTTCTATATGCGTAGGTGGTGTAACACTTCATACATTTCTTTTTGTTTAAATAACAGATTTATGTATGGATCAAGATGGACTTGGGCTTGTGTCTCAGCTGTGATATTTGTTATTCCTGTCCACAGATTCCCAGCTTACTTTTTCAACATTAACGAGGTTTAAGAAAGGGAGATCCTATAACCCCTCGCATGTGTTTTTTGGCAGTGAAGATGCTGAAAAGAGTGATTGTAAGAGCAGCCGGAGGTTTTCTAATTTGGTTTCAGGCAGTAAAGAGAATCAAGATTTCACACCTCTTTGTAGGTGACCCCCTCCTCTTCTATTTGAGATATACGACTGAGCTAAGCTATCTTAATTTTCTGCTTCTTAGCTTTGAGATGTTTCTGTGTTAAAATAATCTGGGTTTAAGTGAATTGGTTTGGGCAGGAGATGATTTGGCTGGTGTTCTAGGTTGTAAGGTGAGTTCTCTTCCCATGCCAAATTTTTTTATGTGGTTGCCAGTTGCAACTATGATCTTTGTTTTCGCCGGTTCAGAATTTGATGATTGAACAAAAGTGGACAGGATTCTCTTTTAATATTACACTTTGGAGTTTGTCAACCTATTGTTTTTTTCTCTTCAGTCTTTACCATGTTATTCCACCTTGTTCAGCAATAAGAGCTTTCAAAATAATTCAAGAATGTATTGTCTGCTTATATTGTTATATTTTCCTAGTGTTGTTCCTTAGCCTACAATATCAGTGTCCTCTCGGTTGAATTATCTCAGTTTTTTGTTGCTGCTATCCAAAATCTGATGCTGTAGATCCCTCAAATTTCTGTCCAAATTAAGTTTATTTGTGCTTGATTTATGGAAAGCTAGCTTCTGAGGGTTTAGGCAAGCAGGTTTAGATGTTGGCTGTAGGTGTTGGTGTGAGTTTCTTCTGCAGCATTTGTTCCCCCACTCCCGGCGTGCGAAAAAAATAATAATAATTTGGACTGTAGTTAATAAGCAATTTGGTTAAGGCGTTCAATGTGTCCTACTATATGCGTGCTTCCTCAGATTGCATTGATAAAGATAGCATGTTGTCAAGAAAGTAACTCTCCAGACAGTAGTTAGTGAGCAGTTACTAAAGTCACTCTCTGGATGTCGAGGGCTATGTGCTGGGAGTAATGATCTCTCTCTCTCCCTCTCAATACTACATATTGGTAGACCAGGTTGGTATGACCAATTTAGGGTTTTATTTAATGTGAAAACTGTATTAGCATGTTTAAAATACAGGTGCATTAGTTGTCCATTTTCTATTATAGTTAGTGTAAAATATTTGTCTAAATAGTGAAGTTTTAACTTCACAATGATAAAATGAAAGTGTCGTAAAACCAGTTAAATCTCCCAATTTCTGATAATGTTGGAGGATATTGATTTTGTTAAACAATATGAAATGAGAAGTGTTCCATTTTTTCATTGGTACCTTACAGGTATAGAATAAATTCTCTCATAATAAAGAGAATTTATTTTGAAGTCTAGTGAAGAGTATGGCTGATCTTTTGCTAATAGTGATTCTCATGGTCAATTATTTTATTGAGCTTATGTTAAAGCAGTTGCGTAGAAGGAATAAATAGTAACAACATACATTACGCAAGCTTTGACCTGTTAGATTGCATCATTCAGTAAAAAATTGGACTTCTTGGTAGCAAAGATGTACTAGAAGAATGAAAGAGTATACATACATCAAGGATCTCCTCAAATAGATTGGCTAACATTTCCGTTATCTTAGTAATGTTGCTAGGATAATTTTTGAGTAGCTTTCATTTAGAAATGACATTTTGCATGTTCATCTTGGAATGATAGATCAAGTTATTTGGGCATAAAATTGGAGATGAACGGCAATGCCCTTTAGTTGGGAATGGATGATAATTGGGGATACGTGATATCCGACTAGGGAGTTTGAAAACCTTATAAGAGAGAATTAAAAAATCTGCAACTTTGTAAGACCCAAAGTGTTCTCAAAAAGTTCAGAGAATCATCAACAAAGAGATACAAGTACTGAGGACTGAGGAGAGGTCATGTGTAGTCAAAACATATGTGAGTATTGAGGAGGATTTGGGAAGCTAAAGCTTGGTATAACTTTAGGCAAGAGTTATTGACCTTCCTTTCTTATGCACTGACTAAAGAGTGATGTACTTAAGCATTCTGTACTTCTAAATTGTTAAAAAAAAGAAGGCCCTATGCTTTATGCAATTTGTCCTAAGCTCCCTAAATCTCTGTTTTGCAGGTACTCAATGCTGAAGGGTTTTGTCAAGATTCTTCCAAATTGTTGCAGGTGCCACAGGGGGGTGGACAAATTAAGTAGCCAAATCCCGCGACGGGAAAAACATTGTTTGCTGGTTGCTTCAGCTGCAATACATCAGCTAAGGACTGCTAGATGTTTTTCAAAAATAAATTCTTTCGACAACTAAGCCTAAAGGGTTCTCTCCCCTAGTCCTCTTGATTGCAAGTCATGATTTGGAGGATATCTACACAAAGTAGAGAAGGCTTCCATGAAGAATAGAAGTGATCAGGATGGAAGTTTTTTTTTGTTATTCATAACAGGGTTTCTTACTAAATTAGCTTCTAAATCATATATGAATATCTCCTGATCTTTATAATAAACACTTGTACAAACCTTTCCTTTTGGTTGTATCAGAAATAAACTAAAAATATATATTAAAAAACAATGTATTACCATTTAGGATCATCAAAATTCATGCTAAAGTGGCAAAGATGGTGTTGTTTTCAACCAAAACCCATTTCTCTACCCCTTCTCTCTCACTATTTTGCAACCAATTGGTATTAGAGCTTGAGGAAAGAGTGTATGGACATCACAGATCGGCTCAATCATTATGGCTTTGCTTGGGATGAAAATAGCCAAAAAGTCACAGATGATGATGATGTTTGGGAAGCTAAAATATATCTAAAAAAACTCTCAGAGACACGAGCTGAGGATGAGAGAAAAATAGAAGTAGATGAAATACCAGAATTAATTATGAAACAGAATCAATGTCTAACTCTACTAATATCCAATTAATATAAGGGCAACACGTTACTGACTAGACCAAACCACAAATATTCACGACTTTTAGTGTGTGATGAGTGCCATGCACTTGTAGTTTAATAATGACACCCTTGGGATATTGGGGATTGATGATATGATTGGAGATAAGGAAATCTCCAGCTAGGGAGTATGAAAAATCTCATCAGAGAAGAAAGCAAAATTATTCAACTTTGTCAACCTCAGCATGCATCCAAAATGTTCAGAGAGCCATCGAGAAAGAGATACAAGAGACACTTGATGAATTCTTCTTAGAGGCTTGTGAACTTTTAAAATATGAGAGAAAGGCCAAGATGTTCTCAGCCATCGATGTCATGGTATGGAGGAAGTAATTACTGGAAAAGCTTCAGCAGTAGCATCTATTTTCTTCAACAGATTAGTTGGAAGAAAATTTCTCAACTCACTGCTCATTTTATTTTATTATCCATTATTAAAAACTTGTGATGCACGTATTTAGATAGTTGTGGAATAAATTGTGACTTCAGACTTGTTATAAAATTTTATCTACAAGAAAAAAAAAAATCAAAGTTTAGTAGAATTGGTTTTCATTCTACTTTATTATCCATTATTAAAAACTTGTTATTCACTTATTTAGACAGTTGCAAAATAAATTGTGACTTCAGACTTATTATAAAATTTTATCTACAAGAAAAAAAAAATCAAAGTTTAGTATAATTGATTTTAGGGAATCTTGAGGAAAAGGAATAATTGATTTTAGGGAATCTCAAGGAAAAGGAATAGAGAGGAAATTGGTTGGAAAAAGAAAAGAAAAAATCATAACTGAGAATGGTAAAAGGCTGAAAATAGCTACTTTTCTTTCCTTAATTAAATAGAAAGAAGGAAAAAGATAGCTACTTTTTCATAAAAGTAAAAGAGTCATGCTAATGAGTGTCTTTAGTGCACTTATTATCAATTCATTTTAAGAAAATTTTGACATCACTTTTATGGGAAATAAAAAAATTGTCAAAATATTATTTTTTTTTTCTTTTTCCATAAAAACTTTCTTTAACTGGATTCTTAACCAATACTCTAAGGACACTCATTAGCATTTTTCAAAGTAAAAAACGTGTGGGCCTATCTCTTTTGACTTTGTCGGATTGCATGGAAGACGGATGTCTACATCTTTTTTTATGAACTAGAAATTATTTATTAAAAAGCAGGGAAATTACAAAGGAGACAAACATAATAGCCTCTTCCCTGAGAACAACCCACAAAAACAATTTCGATAAACCTCTTGGCCAAAGTATGGGCAGCCACATTTGCTCCCCTAGCTACCCAATGGAAGGAAAGGTTAGGAGAAAGACCTGCCAACTCTATAGTATTTGCTATGTCTACCTCTATTACTTCGATCTACCATTTGTTTTAGGGTCAAAGTTGGGTTTTTGGCCAAGAACACAAAATTTCAAAAGAGATAAATTACACGATCACAAAATAGTGCAACAAATGATCAATTTATATTGATTTGTCCGAAAGTGGTGCAATTCTTTATTTAATTCTTTACAATAAAAGAAGAAAATGAATTTCTCTAATTTGATCTCCACAATGCTTTAAGATCCAAAGGGCCATGAAGCTTGATATTGAATCGTGCTTTGATGTGTCCAAGTTGGATGTGTAATTGGATGTGTTTGATTTGATGTTGAGGGTTGTTGACCTAATCCCGAACTAAATCAAAAGGAAGTTGAAGGTAAATTCTTACTTTGATTTGAAGAAGTAGGAATTAGCCTTGATTTTGTGAGAGCAAGGGTGCATTTTTGGACTTAGAGATGATTCTCTATTTTGGCAAAGTGTTAATAGGGTTTTTTCTTTATGTTTTTTTTTGTTAATTTTCTCATGCGAGAAGTCTCTATTTATAGGAAAGTCAATGTAATTTGATCTGGAATTTTCTCTCATCATTTATTGAGGGTTAATTATTAATTTTGAATTTTAAATTCAAATTTTAATTTAATTCAATTTTCCATTTAATAGTAACCTTCCATGTGAGTCCTTTTTTCTACGTTGTCACATGGCTCTTTTCATTTGATGTTGTCACATGGCTTATGTGACTTATGACACATGTCATTTTTATGTGATTTTATTATGTAATTTTTATAAATTAATTCTTGTCCCTAATCACCAAAAAAAAATTGACATTTATATATTATATTTTAAAATTCATTAACCACATTCAGTATCACATTAGTTTGTAGATATTATATATTATATTATTGTGGGTACCTAAGGCATGCTTGCAATGTCCTAGGCATGCTTGGTAATGTCCTTGGCCAACTTTGGCATGCTTTGCAATGTCTTAGGCATGCTTGGCAACGTCCTTGGCCGACCTCGGCATGCTTTGTAACGTCCTAAGTTCCAATTTAAAAAGAGTAATTTTCTAGGACGTTGCAAAGCATGCCGAGGTCGGCCAAGGACGTTGCCAAGCATGCCTAAGACATTGCAAACCTAAAACTTAGGAACTCTTTTAAAAATAGTAAATTACTCTTTTTAATTGGATTGTGTTTTTAAATTTAAAATTAAATCAGTTGAAACTCTCTAAATTTTTTTTAAAAATTATTAAACTAAAAAATAAGGGTATTTTATAGAGTTTAAGAATTTGGCTTACTTCAATTACTTTTTTTAATTAGAACATGTTTTATATTTTTTAATATATTAAAGAAAATTGACAAACTGAATGGGTGACCAAAACTGGCCAAATCTGTTTCAAATTTTCAGTTTAAATTTTTAAAAAACCGAAATTGATAGGTTTGTTGAGTGATAATTATACCGAACTACTAAACCAAGCAATATATATTACTATAGTTGTTTCTCAAAAAAAAAATATATATTACTATAGTTAAAACATATATGGCAACTACATGGTGAACAAGCATGCCACACGTGTTTTTCTTTTTCCAATTCCTGTCCAGGTTCAAACCTTCAGAACAACTCTTTTTTTCATTTTTAATTTCTATTATCAAAACGACATCGAAGATGTTTTATTTAAAATTAAACATCTAAACCCTATCATCTCCTCATTCAGCAGCCCATCCCCATTCCCCTCAAATCATTTTCTCTACTCAGCTCCTCTCTCTATCCGTATTCACTCATCCCTTTACCTATTTCTCTCTCCATCTTCATCTCTTATAGATGAGAGGCTATTGGAGAAATTACCATTTTGTTTGACCACAATGACCCGGTATGCTGCTTAGAAACTTCCAACATTTATTTTAGATTTCACACGGATACTTCAATGAAGAAAGCATCGTTGGTTCTTTGAAAGTTCTAAGAGTTTCTGGGTATACCGAAAACAAGCCACCTTTAAAGGCTCCTCTTGCTTTACATTCACCCTCTTCCTAATTTCTCATTCACTTTCCTGACTTATATTCCAATCCCTTCACAGTTTTCTTCCTCCTTCTTTCAGATCTTTACAGCTGTTTGCTCATAAATCTCGATGGCTCTTGTGACCTGCCAAGGAGCCTCATCTTCTTCTTTCACTCACCAACCCAAAAAGTTTGACGTCTTCTTGAGTTTCAGAGGTGAAGATACCCGTTTTGGTTTTATAAGTCATTTGAATGAGGTTTTGCGATCGAGGGGTATTCACACCTTCATCGATGATAAGCTTCCAAGAGGAGAAAAAATTTTTACAGAGCTTCTCAAAACCATTGAGAACTCAATTATGTCAATAATTGTATTTTCTGAAAATTATGCGTCTTCCACTTGGTGTTTGGATGAACTTGCCAAGATTGTTGAGTGCAAAAACAATGACCAGTTGGTGCGACCAGTTTTTTACAAGGTGGATCCATCAGAAATTCGTAACCAAAATGGAAAGTTTGGAGAAGCCCTAGCTAAACATGAAGGAAAACTTAAGGATAGCAAGAAAGTAGAAAGATGGAGAAAAGCTCTCCACGAAACCGCTAATATATCTGGTTGGCATTACAAGCATAGGTATGTATTTAATGACAACTATTATAACTTTCAGTGGTCTGATCACTAATTTTATCGTTAAATAACAATTACCACTAATTTATCAATGTTAGTCTTTTGGCCAAAGTATGTATGTATTTTTTTTTCATATCTATGACTGTAGAGGATAATTAGGTAGCAATGTTGAAATAGAAGGATTAAAAAAATAAAAACTTACTAATTAAATAGGAGTGTCATTTATATATATATATATATATATATATATATATATAGGAGTTTCTTTCTCCCACATATTATTTATTTAAAAATTTTCCCAAAAAATATCTTTAATAATTTAGTTCTAGTATTAAAAGTGAGTTTTAACAAGTTTCAATTATCAGTAACTTAGATTTTCCATGCAACTTCATTCTAGACATATTAGAACTCAGAATTGCACCGAATCAAGGATTGAATCGTCAAACTGATAAACCATATGAAAATCCGGATTGTAATGACAGAAACTTTAGCTTTAGTTTCACAACTAAAAAAATGTTTCTCAACCAAAAAAAAAAAAAAAAAAAACCTGATTAAATCATGAAAATTTGACTTAAAAAAAAAAAAAAATCAAAACACATGGCTTTACTCAAACGGTTTTGTTTTTAATGTTAAGTCATTTTGATCAAATAACCATACTTTCCTTCAATTTTCCACTTTTATTTATTGTCTTTTAAGTCTTTGACTTTCAAACTTGAAATAAGTAGGCAAATGATCAATTCAAGTATCTTATTATTTAGTCTTTAAAAAAAAAGAAAATATAAACACATATAAATTCTATATATGAATAAATTTTCTAAACAATAATATCCTATTAATTTCAAATTATGTTATGTCTGCATATTTATGTTTAAATTGAATGTCATATATATGGGAATTAATACAAGCCACTTACTTTAATTGTCAATATTTAAAATTTTTATGCACAAGCGGAGCATCTTAAATTTAGTTGATCTTCACATTTCTATTTTCTAGTCTAACTCATTATATATATTTTTTAATGTTATGCGAATGACAGTTGCGACGAGTTCAAATTTATCCAAGGAATTGTTGAAGAGATCTCAAATTCTAAATTTAATCGAACACCATTATTTGTTGCACGATACCCAATTGGAATAAATTATCGTGTAAAGCCCATTCTTTTAGATATGGAGTCAAATGATAGTCATATAATATGTATCAATGGCCCTGGTGGAATAGGTAAGACAACAATTGCAAAAGCTATTTTTAATAGAATTTGTGATCATTTTGATGGATTTGGTTATCTAGAAAATTTAAGAGAAAGATCGGGGACAGATGCTGGTGTAATCAAACTACAAGAGACACTTCTTTTTGAGGTCTTAAGAGATAGAAATTTAAAGGTGGGTAGCAAATCTAGAGGTGTCAATATGATAAAGGAAAGACTTTCATTTATGAGGATTCTTTTAGTTCTTGATGATGTGGATAAATGGATCCAAATAGAAAATTTGCTTGAAAGATGTGATTGGTTTGCTTATGGAAGCAAAATCATTATAACAACAAGAGACAAACACTTGACAGCTACACTTGGAAATTGTTGTTCAACCTACTCGATTAAGGAATTAGATCAAGATGAAGCCCTTGAACTTTTTAGTATGCACACCTTCCAAAGCAACAAACCCAAAGATGATTATTTGGAACTTGCAGATAGAGTTATACAACATACCAAGGGATTGCCATTGGCTCTAGTAATAATTGGTGCTGATTTGTGTGGAAGAACAAAACCTGAATGGATAAGTGCAATAGAAAAGTATGAAAGAATTCCTAATGAAGAAATTAAAAAAATACTCGAAATAAGTTATGAAGGATTGGATAAAACTGAAAAAGATATTTTCCTTGATATTGCATGCTTCTTTGAGGGATTTCTTAAGAAGTATGTCATTGATATACTGGATGCTTGTAATTTATATCCAATTTTTGGAATTCAAAGACTTATCGATAAGTGCCTAATAACTGTTGGTCAATATGATAAATTATTGATGCATGACTTGCTTCAACAAATGGGTAGGGACATTGTTCAACGGGAATCACCAGACTTGCCTGGAGAGCGCAGTAGGCTATGGTGTTATGAGGATGTTCATAAAGTACTAAAACAAAATACGGTATGCATTGTCTTGGTTTATTTTCTACCTTTTTTCAAATGGCAAATGTAGTGATTATTTTTCATTTAAATGTTGAAGAAAATTGAACTTTATTAGTTTAGTTCTTGTTTAAATTAACCGTCTTACACTTTAGTGAATTTTATTGTATAATGTGATTGACTTGATGCTTTGTCTAATTAGGGATCGGAAAAAATTCGAGGCATAAGGATATGCTCACCTGAGCCATCAAAGATGAAATTGGAACCTAAATGTCTTGAAAAGATGAAAAATCTCAAGTTTCTCATAGTTAGTAATGTAGATATTTGTAGAGGTCTCAAATATCTTCCTAATGAATTAAGGGTTCTTGATTGGTCTGGATATCCTTTATCTTCCTTACCATCCAATTTTGATCCTAAAAATCTCATTGCACTCAACATGCCAGAAAGTCGGGTTACATTGGACAAGCTTTTCAAGGTATAATCATTTTTATTTATTTATAAATTATTATTAATTTATTAAACTATATTTTAATAACGTTTGTTGGAGTTAAAAATTTTGATTTTCTTTTTTCTACAGAGGATACAATGCAAAAACTTGACATATATGAATTTCAATTCCAATCAATACATTAGGAAATTACCTGACTTATCGAGTGCCACCCCAAACATAAAAAAATTGGATCTCCGTGACTGTAGAAGATTAGTCAATGTTCCTGACGCTGTTGGATATCTTGATAAGCTTGAATGCTGGGACCTCTGGAATTGCGTTGAACTTCAAACTCTTCCAAGCTGTATTGTGATGAAATCTCTTAAACATTTAAATCTTTTTGAATGCGTAAGGTTTAAGAGGTTCCCTCATATTCCACAAGAAATGGAAAATTTAAAGTATCTAAGTGTGGGACGCACGGCCATTACAAATCTTCCTCCATCAATTGGGAATCTCACTGGGCTTGAGCGATTAGAGATAGGTTCTGATTTCTATTCGTGTCATCTTCCAAGTAGCATTTATAAATTGCAACAACTTCGCATACTCTTCCTTTTTGGTAATGTCAAATTTTCACAAGACATGGAGATTGGTAGACAAGCAGCAACGCCCAATTCTTACTGTGGCATTTCAAAAGATTGTTTTCCGAAGTTGAATTTTCTAAAAAAGTTGACTTGCTTCACCCGCTCAGAGAAATGTTTATTATCAAGAAGCAAAGATTTGAACCTAGAAAGCATTATCAGATTCAATAGATTAAAAAGGCTTCTAATTCGGGATTCCAAGTTCCTTATGAAAATTCCTAAGCTTCCAGAAAGTATAAGACAAGTAGATGCAACAAACTGCATCTCGTTGAATTCAGAATCATTAAGAAAATTAATCCTTCAGGTACCCCTCTCTCTCCCTCTCTTAAAGTAATAATAGAAACAATTTTGGTTACATTTGCAAATACATTTACTAGATTTGCTAAACTTCAATTTCTTAAAATTCCTAATTTCATACAGTTTGGAAGAAATTTAGGGCTTTCACCAGATATGAAATGTTCAGGTGTGAAATACAAAGTATTAATGGATTCGCATTCACATTGCAAATTATCGAATCAGATTGATTGCTCTTCTCGAGTCTCTCTCTCCAAGTTCTACGCAATTGAAGATGAGTACTTTCCTACTCTAGATGCATATCTGGTTGATTTTGGAGAGAGATATGATATTCTAGTACCAGGAAAGAAGATTCCGAATTGGATCAATCATCAAAGCATTGAAAGTTCCATATCATTCTGGGTTGGTCTTGAGTTTCCATCATTTGCTATTTGTGTTGCTCTTCATCTAGTTCCGTTGAAGGACAGATATGCTAGTAATGATAAGTACGATTCTATTTGTGATGATATAATCGATTGTGTTTTTGATATCCACATTTCTACCGATAGTCGTAAGCGACGTCACATGGTTAGGTGGCGTTTTCATGATTTGAAGTGTGATCATCTTTTGTTTTGCGGTGAACCTCACTGTCAATTACAGAGGGAATTCGGAGACTTGATGCAAGGTGGTCAGAATCATATTGAGGTTTCATGTAAAATCGATCAGTGGGCAAGTAGAAACGGAAAATATGCTCCTGTGATTGCAAGGATGGGAGTACATGTGGAATGCATATGTCCTCAGAATTCCGTTATCATCAAACACAATTCTCAAAATGTTGATGACGACATAGAGGAGCTCACACCTTTACTATCTCAAAATGGTTCACATACGGACTTAGATGCATGAGACTCTTTAAGCTCCTCTAGTCCCTGATGACATCTGATTCAAGGCGTCTAGTGGATATAGCAAATGGGCTTGACTTATGTTTGGGTATTGACTCAGCAGATGGTAATGGGTTTGATTTGGGTTCTTCTTCAATAGCCAATCCCTTTATAAAAATATGACTCCATTTTCAATCTGTATCCACTGTCAAAAAAACTGAGTCCAATGCGGAAATATGCCCAGGTATTATTTTTACATTGAAACCATTTTCCACTAGAAGACTTAATTCAAAACAGTGCACTGTGTATTATGAATATATATAAGAAAAATTCGGAAGTTGGAGTAGGAGTGGATCGCTGAGTTGAAATTTTAGAATTATATAATCTGCTCATAAAGTCATTGCCTAGTTAAATTTGGTACAATTTCAAAGTCATTTGAGGGTTAAGCATTTGTTAGAACTAAGCATTTCATTAGGACTGACTTAAAATCTTAGGAATAGATTTTGCTCCCTTCAAAAAGGGGAAAATCGTGGTTTTTTATTTTATTTGAATAGTTTATGATTTTAATTGTCTTCAATGCTTAGGTTTTACAATACTGAGCAGCCAAATTGGAGTACTTTTCATATAATGACTCAACTGTAACACAATGTCTTCCTCCTCTAGTCTCTCACAAAATTGGGCACCTATCTTTGCCAATTGATTCAAGGCTTCAATTAGATGTGACAAATGGGTCTGACTCGGGTTTGGGATCTGACTCAACTTTTGGAGATGGGTTTGATTTAGCTCCCTCTTCAATGGCCTATTCCTCTATAAACTATGATTCAAACTTCAATCCATATCCACAGTTGAAGAAAAAGATCCTCTTGATCAAATTTCTAGAAAACATGACAAGGTACTATTACTAAATTGAAACTATTTCCCTTTGCATCATTTTAGTTCAATTTCTTTCGCCTTGTTGAATGACAAAGTATGTCACCCACTTTAGTTTTATTGTTTGATTTGCATCTTTGGGTATCGCTATTGCTTCTTGCTCTGTTAACACCCTCATTCATGAAGGGTACCAACCCCAATTTGAAAGGATATGGTAATGCGAAGAAAAGAATAGAGTTAATGAAAGAAAATTAGTAATTTGATCAATAAATATTATCGCATGGCTTATAGCTTTGCAGGGTAGGAATGTTTGGTGTTGGTAAGCTGTCACTCCTAGAAGTAGGCCTCTAATTAGGTATTTAAATAAATATGTAACTATGCTTCCACCAAGTGAGAAGTCTTATGCATGGGTCAGCGTTTTTACTACATTTTTTAATACATTTTCTGCTTAAGACGTTGCCTTAAGAATCATGGCTACCCTTCTTTTTATTCAAACATTGCAGACTTTGAACTAACATTTTGTTTTCTCAGCCTTTTTTTTCCTAGTTGGACAATTTTTTAGTATGAATGAAAAGGTGCTTAAAGTTTCCTGCATTACGTTAAGATGTAGTTGCATCTTGTTCTTGTTGATTTTGAAATAAATCTAGTTTTTTCATACTAGCAATGTGGATTGCTCTTTTTCTTTATTTTTTCCCTAGACTGGATTGCTATTCATTCTCATTCAATGTCAGGCTGTACAACATCTCAATTAAAGGATGCTATTTTCGTTGTGAATGACCTTTGATTATCAATGCCCAGATTGAGTGACATCTATGTTTGAGTGAAGTTATTTGTGGGTTTTGTGTAATTCCCTTCATGGTGTTTTTGCAGCATCTAGAAATTGCCAGATTTTGTTTCAGTTAAGGAAAGGCTTACCATGAAAAGAAAAAGAGATGAGATGATTAGTAAATTAGTGGATCAATAAAGGTACGTAGAATATTGTTGTTCTTTGGTCACTAAGGTGGAACTAAGAATGAAATTTGTTAGTTAACTGATGGAATTTACACAAAGATATATTGTTTTTTTATTAAGACTTTCCAAAATGATTTATTATTGTATTTGAAGTTTTAGATGTCAAAGAATAAATGGGTATTTTTTTGGTAGTGGAGAGAAAACAGTAAAAAGAGAGAGGAGAGACAGCAGTTCAAAGGTCTTCAAAAGTCATTAACTAATTTAAGTCTATTGGTGTGTTTTTATATCATGTCATTCAATGTGTGAATATGGTGGGCGTACCAAATGTAGGCCTCTAATCACATACCTGGGTGGAAGTCTCTTGCCCATTGGATTTGATTATCATGTTGTCATTTCCATCAGTGGTAGGCAAACGAATGTTCAAAAGCACAAAGATTAAAAAAGTGATAGGGGTCCATATAGAATGCATTTGTGATTTGGTTCTGTCAAGTTTGAAGGGCTTTCACAATTATGCCTGTGATTTGGTATTGTCATCAACTGCCTATCCCTATGAATGCAAATCATCTAATGGCTTAGATTGTCCCTGATGACATTGTGCACCTTTCTTTGCCATTTGATTCAGGGTTCCAATAGATGTGACAGGTGGGTCTGACTTTGATATGGGATTTGCTTTAAAAGTTGAACATGGGTTTATTTTGGGTTCCTCTTCACTGGCCTATCCCTCGGTGAATGATGATTCCAATTTCAATTCATAGCCACAGTCAAAGAAAATTAAAATCTCTTGATCAAATTTCAAGGAAACATAGCAAGGTATTGTTATTACTTTGAAACTGTCTTTCTTTGCATCATCTTTGTTTGATTTCTTTTCAATTGTTGAGTGCCAGAGTATGTCTCTCTCTTTACTTGTATTGCTTGATTTGCATCTTTGTCACTTTGCACACTCTTTCATTATATTAACAAGCTCATCATCAAAGGGGTATTAAGCCAATTTGAAAGGATATAGTAATGCAAACAAAAGAACAGAACCAATGAAATAAATTAGTGATATGATCTATTGCTAAGTTGCATTCCTTTTAATGGAAATGAAGTTTTCAAAATTCTTTTAGTGAAAAGCATAAAGTTGTGCAACTTAATGGACAAGTAAAGCCAAAATGAAAATAATATTTTATATTGATGAAGATCAACATTGCTTAGACATACTCAAGAGATTACTTGTACTGAATTGGAATTATTGGTTTAATTAGTTGAGCATAGTTTCTTATGGGATTTGAAGGGGTAGAGCAGTAGTTACCAAATAGGCCAGCTGGATTTGGCAATAGTAAGCATTTAGCTAGGAAGGATATAATAAGCAGTTAAGCAGTTATTGTCTTGTCCTCTTCTTAAGATACAATAAGAATAATATTTAAAAAGTTGAAACGGATTATTTTCAATATTTTATATATATGGATTAATGGGTAGAAAGTTGGATATTTGAGATAGGAAATGGCTTAAGGAAGAAAAATCCTACTTTGGAGATGGTGAAAGGAGTTGTACATATGCCATTTTTCAAGGTTAATGAGGGAAGAGGGAGATGTGTATTTGTATTTGGTGTTAACAAAACAAGAACTGTATTAGGAATTCTTAAATTTACTACAGCACATCAACCCATGTACATACCCTTATAGGTTTTCATAGCTTGTTGAAAAATATTATTATGGAATAGTCTTTTAAGCATATGACTTTAGATTTCCGATGTGAACTCTGCCCAAGTCTTACGCTTTTTTTTTTTTTTTTTGCCTTTTTTGGTAATCTGCACAAGTCTTACACTTTCTTTTTTTTCTTTTTTGATAATCTGCACAAGTCTTACATTAATGCTAACAAAATTTAAGCAATATTGGGAACTTAAGAAAATGACAAGGTAAAAAGTTCACTCCATCTTCAATCCATATCCACCGTCAAAGAAACTGACAATATCTTAATCAAATTTCGAAGTAAAATGCCTAGGTACTATAATTACATTGAAACTATTTTCCTTTGCACCATCTTCATTTGATTTCTTTTACGTTGTTGAATGCCAGAGTATGTCTCCCTGTTTTGCAGTGTTTGATTTGCATCTTTGGGGGTTTTTGTCACTTCCCATTCTCTTTCTCTAAATTAATGGATTCTTTCATGCGAGATACAAATTTAATTTGAAAGGACATTTATGCAAAGTAAAAGTATAATTGATGGTCATATTATTTATTTTTGAATTCAATATCTTGTAAATTTGTAATGGTTAAAAAGCCTTCAAAATTACTCTAGAAAAAAACATTAAATTTTCTAGTTAATGGAACAGTAAAGTCAGAAGCCCTATGCTTTTTCAGACTCACTAAGATACACATCTAATTGGCCATTGTCAAGAGATTTCTTGAAATGATTAGAATTACTGTTTTTAATTAGTTTAGCATATTGTCATGGTGTTTTGAAAAGGCTTAGTGGTATTAGTTCTGAAACAGATAGCTTAAGTGAATGTTGCTAGGAATTTAAGGTTTGATTAATGGAATTGTCATGGTGCCATAAATTTTCAGATGGAAGACTCAGTTCAACCGAAATGCACTGTGTATTATGGAAAATAAATAAATATACAGATTCAACCAACCAAAAAGAAAAATTTAGAAGTTGGAGTAAGAGTGAATCCTTGAGCTTAAATTTTTGGGTTATATAGTCTATTAATAAAATCATTGCTTGTAAAATTTGGTGCATTATTAAAGTCATTTGAGAGTAAAACAATTTTACAAAGTGATTAGGTTTGGTGGATTTGGCAGAACTTAGTATTTAAATAGGAGTGACTTAAACTCAAGAATAGATTTTGCTCCCTTCAAAAAAATGAGGGAAAATAATGGTTCTTATTTTATTTGAATAGTTTATGATCTTAATGGTCATAAAATGCAGTTGAATTGGATGATTGTGATAAAAGATGGGTTTGAATTTGATTTTGTATCTGAGGCCTTAATGCTATGATCACCTGCCTAGACTTTGGCGTTGTAGAAAGCCATTTCCCAATGCTAATTTCCCTCTAGGTGTTTGTGTGAAGTTAACTAGTAGTTATGTTTATCTAGGTTGTACTTTTTGAAATACAACTTGTTGGGACATAATAATTCAATACCATAATCTTTGTTTGTGGAAAATCCTATATCATGATTTGTTAGACAAATTATGTTCTTGCATTTACATGATAAATATTTAAATAACTGTGCAATAATGCTTCTACCTAGTGAGACATCTTATGCATGGATTGGTCTTTTGGTAGTTGACATGGGCATGTTTTTACTACATTTCTGCATAAGATGTTTGCCTTAGAACTCCTGGCTGCACCCTTTCATTTTATTCAAACTTTGCAGTCTCGAAACTAGCTATTTTTTTCATCACTGTGTTTTGATATATCCTTTTCTGCTATGCTCACCTGCTATTGTTCTTTTTTAGGGATTTATATGTTCTCCTAGCTCTTGACTTTTAATGTAAAAGTCTTTCTTGGTGTTTTCATGCTAAGGACTTGAAATTAAATTTTTAAGGTCTAAGGGACACTTTTATTGGCTTGATCTGTTCAAGATAACCAAAAAAAAAAAAAAAGGGGACAAGCATTTGTGCAGTTGGTGAGTCTTCTTCTTTCTACTCAATATTTATGTTTTTGCGTCTTAGTAATTAGATTTTTGAGAAATTCAAAAGTTTTCAATTTAGCACAATCTGATTTAGATACCAAAAGATATTTACTATTGTTTATTTAAGTACTAATGTATGATTGTATATGCTGAAATATAATTGTGGGCATCACATTAAATTAGGTTATCTGTCTCATACACACCTGTTTATGTATCAACCATTCTATTTTATAACCCCTAAAACAAGACAAATTCTTGATGAGAACATAGTATATATATAAGCACAACTATAACAAAAACAAAGAGGCAATTGTATTGATTTGTTTTTATTAGTCGTTTATTCGGTCCCTACATAACGAGTCGTAACGTTCAATTCAAGAATGGAAGAAAAACATCAAATACATTGGCAATGCTTGGCGTATGTTCTTGCAATTCAGAAGTCATGAAGTCATCCCAAAAAAAGTGCTACTAAAAAAAAGATGACATGTAGTGATAATATTGAATAGATCTAAAACCGGAAGCGTCAATCACATAATTTTAGAACATTTGGAAGCTCATGACTAGAACCAGATAAAAAATTCACTTTTGTCCATGAGACGGGTTGCATCCCCGATACCATTAATTACTTGTTAGACTGAAAATTTTCTTTGATCTTTGCTTTGAGAGATTTCTGAATTGAACATTAATATGGGTTCAAGTGAATTGGTTTGAGTAGAAGTTGAATTGGCAGGTGTTCTAGGCTATAAGGCAGGTTTTCTTCCCAGGTCAATAAGGGTTTTATTTTCTCATAAAAATGTCCTCAAATAGATGATTAATGTGTGCCTTAACGTTAACTGGATCCTTGAAGAAATTGCACTTGTCATAAGAGGATAGGATTGCCTTCTAAGGAGTACTATTTTGAGTTTAATAACCTACTGTCTTTGTCTCTTCAGTATGCAATTCCATGTGGCTCATTCATAAGATAAATTGAAGTGCATTTTCTGTTTTTGTGTTGTATTTCATTTGATCATTATATTTTTCCTTTTCTTAGTATTAGATCAAAAATTTTCAAATTTGGAACCCAAAAAAAAAAAAACATTATTTTATTTAATAGATTTTCTTGTCCTTTTTAGGAAGAGGTGCCCTGTCTCATATCCAACTTTTTTCATCCTGAATTATTCCCTTTTAGATGTTTCTTTTATGAGGCTCTTATTATTGTTATTTGCGAATGAATTTGTAATCATGTTAGCAAGTCAGTGGTAAGGAAGGTGGTGGAGCCCTGTCTCAGATCCATTTGTAATCATGCATTAAGTTAACATGTAGTTGTGTCTACTTCTATTTGAAGTTGAAAACAAATGGGTAAAATATAGTTAACACCCTTGAGATTTGGGTTAATGTCAGCCAGGTCCAAGATTTTTCAAAACGGACCAACTTGGTCCATAGACTGTTACTCATTTTCTCCTCTTTCTCACAGTGATTAGAGACCAAGTTGGTCAATTTTGAAAAATCTTGGACCTGGTTGGCATTAGCCCAAACTTCAAGAGTGTTAGTTGTATTTTGCCCAAAACAAATCTTTGTTCTTTTGGAATAGATATGTGATATCCTCTTCATTCCTATATCTTGTAGTTCAATATTAGGCTAGACATGCTCATAATTAACAGATCTTTTTTGTATCCCAATTACCTTTGATTCTATACCCAAATTGAGTGTAGGTTTTTTTTTTGGGTTAAGTTATATTTGGATTTTAAGCAGTTCTCAATATAATGGTGATTTTGCAAAATCGAGTCTGATTTTCATTCACTTCAAGCAAGGATTATTAGCACGACTTACTGAATTTTTTTAAAAAGGCTTATTTGCTAAGGAGGATATCATCAAAGTTGCATACAATATTCTTGTTACTCTTGTCATTCTGGTATCACTAAGAATGAAAGGCAGGTGTTGTGACATTAAGTGCACAAATATAGGCAATTGTTTCATTTATTTGTTAATAGATGGTATTTTAGCAAAGATAGATAGCAGTTATTTGAAGACTTTGCAAAATGATTTTAAACTGTTTGGGAATTTTTTTAGATTTATATGATATGGTGTGGTTGTAGAAGAGGGGGTGGGGTTCAAGATGGAGGAGGAGAAAGAGAAAGCAGCTCAAAGTTCAAGTCATTAAACTAATTTGTATATATTGGTGGGGTTATTGTAGGTAAAGAGGATGACCTCTGTTGCCAATAGTGAGCTTGATGAAAGAGTAATGGGCATCATGGATCTCCTCAATTAGAATGGCTTTGCTTGGGATGAAATTTGCAAAATAGTGGCAGCTAATGTTGAGCTTTGGGAAGCTTATATCAAGGTGTCATTCTGTCTCATTAGTAATGTTGAGCTTTGGGAAGCTTTCATTTCCCCTAGTTATCATTAAAGAGCACCCCAAAGCATGGCGCATGAAATGACATAACTACTTTCTTCATCTAGTAAATTGAGTGTTTTTGGGTAACATGGAATGAAGCACGATCATATTAATTCTATACTAATTAATGAATTGTATAATTTTGAGTTGCTTTCATTCATCTAAAAGTGACATTTTGCAGGATCATCTGGATGCAATTGCTCATAGAGATAGGATCACATATTTGTGAATTGTGCTTGATTAATGTTAATGAAAGTCAAAATGGAAGATCAAGTAGTTTGGACATGACAATGGAGATCAACAATATTGCCCTTCCAATGGGGTCAATGATATAACTGGGATATGCAATATCCAACTAGGGAGTTTGAAATATCTTATCAGTGGAAATAATAGAAAGTTTGTAACTTCTTAAGCCTTTGCATGATCTCAAAAAGTTCAAAGAACATCTAGGAAGAGATACAAGAAGCAATTGACCAAATGCCATGAGTAGTCAAAACTGTTCCTAACATAGATGAGAAGCTCTTTTTGGAGGCTTGTGAACTTTTAAAAGATGAGAGAGTGGCCAAGAAAGATTTCTGGGAATTCATTCTTCAAATGTTTGGAATATGGTACCAGCATGTCACAATGCCCAAACATTTTATGGAAATTGAAAGACCTATAGATCGGTTGAAGTCTTTGCTACTTAGGACTTTATTTGAGTGGTTTCGTATTTGGGGTTTTATGCATTGTATTTCTTTATTTGATTTCCTTAATTTTGTTAGCTAATCCTTTTGATTATTTGGTATTTCATTTCTTTGTAGTGGTTTACTATTGTACACTCATTGTACTTTTCTTATCAATAAAGATTTTATTACCTATCAAAAAAAAAAAAAAAAGAATGACCAAGACATTTGTAGTGAGTAAATGGTTATCGAGAAAGCTTTGATGGTACATATATTGTGTTTATCAATTTGGAGTTTAATTTAGGTACGGTTCATTTCATAAAAAATTAAAAAAAAAGGAAAAACAAAAGATATGGTTCCAAAGTTTTGTCTGTGTAAATAAGATGTAATTTTAATTTGAAGCTATTTTATCAGTACAATTTTCTACTTGATTCATTTTATATACTCCAATAATTTTAAGTGCTAAACGCTTTGATGGAAGTCAATTTGATTTTGTTGGGAGCACCTACATGGTGATGTTTACCTTCTCTATTCTTGAAAGAAAAAAATTACCAAATTTTATATTAGTTATCACAATCCTTCTTTAGGCTTGAGAGTTGAGATAACCCTAGAAGACATAAGTTATTGAACATACTTTCAATTACACTTAAGGGTGTTTGGTCCGCTGTAATGTGTATTTGATGTGATGCACATTACGATTAAGTGACATTAAGATTTTTGGTATATGTTATTTTTTTCAACGTTATCATATCTAAAATTACAAAATATATCACATCACCTTACCGTAATCCTTCTTAAATAATGTAATGTTGTATTCTTATATTAACATTGCATTAATATAAGATTACAATAATATAATATTACAATGTAATGTAACATCACTATGAACCAAACGTCTTGATTTACTTTTAGAGCGTCTTGTATTTATATATTTTAAAAATAAAAATTAGTTGTATGTGTAAGGTTGAATTTATTCAATTATGTATTTTGCTTGTAATTTAGCAATTAAATACACTATATTTTGGTGGGATTTATGTAAGGGTATTGTATGAGAGAGTGTGAAGAAAACTCAACATGTGTGCAATTCAAAGGAGTCTTGTGACTGGATCTTGCGATTGGCAAGTCGCTAGCATGACACACGTGTGAAATATGTAGGGGAGCTGAAGGGTCACGACAGCTGGAGCACCACAGGACAAAACTTCCAGTCTGGCCAGGCAGTTAGCTCGTGACTCAAACTCATGAATCGTTCCAATCACGAGGTTGAGTAGCTAGAATGTCCTGTTTGATGAAAACTGACTTTTCGTATTCCTCATACACTCCATTATAAATACCTTTATACTCACGAAATGTAGAGAGCTTTCAGAGAGCATTTTGAGAGAGAAACCCTAGAGAAAACAAGATTGACTCATCCACAATCTTTATCATTTGATTCTCTAAATTTTTCTACTTTCATCATCTCCATTAACATATCCCTGAGAGATACATTTGTCAAATCGTTATCTCATTATACCTATATCAGTGAGGAGATGTTTTGGTGCTTGGGAAGCAGTTCAGAGATGACCAATTTGTTTGGTTGATGCAATGGGCTTATTGTGGAATCTGGTAAGTTAGAGAAAATAAGGTTCGACGTAACCCTGTTGGAGCAAGAAGCTTGGAGGGCTTAGGTGCACTGGGTAGATTAGGCTTGGAGGGTTTTCTGCTATTCATGTATCCTAGCTTTATTCTCTAGTGGATTATTGATCGCTTGAAGGGCGGCGGAGAGGTTTTTCGCTAAGTATTTGGGTTTTCTCTTTGATAACACATCACTATGTTATCTTTGTGTTTACATCTCTCTTTCATTTCTCTTTACCTTTTAATTGTTGCTATGTTTGTAATTAATTATGGTTTAGAGTGTGTTACCAATTTGGATATAGCTTATATTTCATATTCCGCACATATAATTGTATTGTTTAATCATAAGTTTGTGTTGGTAATTTTGTATTTGAGGGTCTAAATGTTCATTGGTGTTTTATACGTTAGTTGAACTTTCAGTTGGTATCAGAGCAGGTGCACTTGCTGTGGTTTAATTACCTAAGTGCGATCCTAGACCCCTTTTGAGATGGATCGATCTCAATTTCTTAATGCTCCTCCATACTTTGATGGAAACAACTATGCATTTTGGAAAGTCTGTATAAGGGTATTCCTATGTTCCATTAATAAGAGTGTTTAGGATGCTGTAGATATAGGATGAACTAGGCTGGAGGCCACCAAATCCGAATGGATAAGGCAACCCTTGCGGTAGCTAACACTAATAGCAAAGATTTAAATGCTATTTTCTGTGGTGTTTTTCCTGATGAGTTTCACAGAATTTCTCATGTTACAATTGCCAAGGAGGCATGGCAAATTTTGGGAACGACTTATGAGGGAACCAAAAAGGTAAAGGACACCAAGCTACATAGGAAGCTAAATAAGGTGGTAATTGGGAAATTTAACTTGGGAGAAAGACGGAGGACTCTAAGATTGTGAGAAAAATTCTACGATCATTACCGGAGAGCTTCCGTGCAAAGGATACTGCTATTGAAGAGAGTAAAGACCTTGATGAGATCAAAGTTCAAGAACTTATTGGCTCACTTTAAACATATGAGATGTCTCTACCATCACAAAGGAAGAGCAAATCTCTTGCTCTAAAGACAATTAATGAGAGAGTGGAAGCTCAAGGCTCATCAAATGAGGATGAGGTCGAAAAGGATGTGGCGTATCTTGTTAAGAACTTCCGAAAGTTCTTGAAGTTCAAAAAGAATGGAAAGTTTGTTGAGAAGGGAAAATTCCAAAATTCCTAGAAGGATAAAAAGGATTTCAAGAAGAAAGATGGGAAGGATTCTCAATCCTCTCAAGGAATTATGTGCTATGAATGCAATGGTCATGGATATCTTAAGGAGTATCCCAACTATTTGAGAGGGAAGGGTAAAGTGTATCCCACTACTCTTAGTGACGTAAACTCCTCTAATTTAGACTTGGAAGAAAGCTGTGACGGAGAAGGAAACTATTCTGCATTCATGGCCATTGCTCCCGTACAATCTTTAGATGATTTGAGTTTGCTAGTGGAAGAGCTTAGGGAGCACACTGAAGTAGAGTCGATGGGGATAGTAGAGGAATCTGATGATGAGGAAGATGAATGAACAATGGGATTGAAAGAATCCTATAATACTCTCCTTGAGAAGACCGGTGAATATGCAAGAGTGGCTAAAGAAGCCATTAAGAAAATGAAGAAAGTAGAGCAAGATTACAAAAGTCTTCTAGTGCGGTACAAGGAGACTAAGTGTGAAGCTGAGACACTGAACGGAGAGCTAACCAAAGCCTATTCAAAGATCAAGTTTCTTGAGCTTGAGGTGATTCAAGCTAATGCTAAAGTAGAGCAGGTTTCCTCCAAAAAAATTAATGAAGTGCTTGCACATCAAAAGCCCTTTTCTGACAAGAGCGGCATAGGATACACCGGAAAGGCTAGTTCAAACACCAATGTGTCTAAGGAGGTGAAGTTTATTAAAGCAAAGAAACTAGTGGTAGCAACTCCAGTTGTTGAGAAAGTGAAGTTTGAGAAAAAGCCAAAAGTGATTGCTCAACGGGTTTTAACAAAGCCTCCAACTTAGTAGTGGCTAAACTCAAGGCGAAAGGAAAATCTCTTCTAAAGTCACAAAGAGGACCGCAAACTCAACACTTTTGTCACCATTGTAGAATCTGATGACACACTAGGTCTAATTTCCATAAGCTTCGGGCATTAAAGAATGGCAGCTCTCAAAGGCCAAGTGGACAAAGAAATGGCAAAGGGAACCTTAAGCAATCGAAAGGGGGGGAAGCTGAGTCTAACATTAGGGATATAATGAAGATAATAGACACTATCACTTCCTGTTTGGCAAACTTCACCCTAAGGTTTGAGAATCGTAATTCAAGTACCCAATCCTCTAATGATGTCACCCCAAATGCACGTGCCGTGTGGGTGAAGAAGGGTACACATGCACAAGCATTTGAATATGTCCATACATCAATTCTTCCTATATGTTGTGACTTTGCTTGGTTGTTTTTATTTGTAATCATTCTAGCATGTTTTGAGAAATTTCTGTTTGTTTTCTTTTCTTGCTTTGAATGTTATTTTTGATCAATCTTTATTTGTTTGTGTCAAAAATCCAAAAACACATAAAAAATAGAAGATCCAAAAGGTTTAATAGGCATTATTATGTTTTGTCATACGCATGTTTTGCCTTGTACCTTCGTACAAATGGCTTTGTGCATTTACGAGCGTAGCTTGTTCTTTATGCACTCATATCATTGTGAGAAAAATCTTGACATCTATGTGACTATTGTAAATAGATCTTCAAACTTATTATGAATTATTAGTTAATGGTTTTGTTTATCTTGAGACTTACATAGACTTGTGCCAATATATTTTCCCACTCTTTTATTTATTTTTTGCTTAAAGAGTTTAACCAATATAAATCTCAAAATAAAAAAAGATAATGAGTTGCAAAAACCGTGGCATATACTAGTATTCGACTAGGAAAAAGGGAAAACGATTTATATGAAAATGTATGATGCCCAAAAAGGCCAAAGGCTTGTTCATCAAATTGAAATATCAAAAATTTCAAATATCGATCTTAAAACGAGATGTATTGATTCAAAATAATCAAATGTTATGATGTGTATAAAGCCAAATGAAAAGTTTCAAAAGTATGTAATCAAGTTTTGTGGGAGGTTATATATGTATACTTTTATAATTAAGATTGGTCACTTTTCCTTGTGCTAATTATGTATGTTTTGGTTGAATTGATCATTGAAGTTTCACATTAGACTAAGGACTATCTTATCTTTGATATCCACACACATCACGCATATCTATGTTCAATAAATGCCTTATTCATTTGTGTGATTGTAATTGTTTAAATGTGTTGCACTTACTCAATCATGTGTTGCACTTACTCAAACACAAAAAGATTTTTGAGTGTTTTAATTGTTTTTGGAAAGTGTTTTTGTTTTGAAAAATTCTAAAAATTTAAAAAACTGTGCAACTCTATTTTGGCGACTCTACCTCGCAGGTCAAGCAAGTCACAAGACCCTAGTCGTGAGCTTACTCAGAAGCTTTTGCGACTCTCTGGCGAGTTAAGCCCCCAGTCGCGTAAAAGACTTAGAAAAATTTCAAAAATCTGGGTTTTTAGGATTTTTGCAACTTAGTTTGGCAACTGGTTCACGAGTGGAAGCTCCAGTCGTGAGGTTTACTTAGAATGCTTCACGACTTACTTGCGAGTGGACCTTCCAGTCACGAAAAATACCTAGAAAAAATTTGTCATACGGGTTTTTGGCAACATAACTTGGCGACTTGTTCAAGACTCATCCCAGTCACGAAAAACACGTGTTTTGCACATTGAGGGTTATTTTTAGGGCAGTTTTCAAAAACTTTTCATTTTTCCCTTGTATCTCGTGACTATTCATCGTCTTGTCCGTCTCTCCCTCTTCCCAAACTCACCGTGTTCACTAACAAAACCTCAATTTTTCATCATCATTTCTTCACCAATCTTTAAGAAAAGGTATGGGTTATCTCTTTTTCTCAAAGTATTTCATGTTTCTAGCCCTTGATTTCTTGGATTTTGTGTTGTTTGGATTTGAAAATATGATGTTGAATATGGTTTATGGATATTTTGTTGAGTTTGATGTTTGGGTTTTATTGGTTTTGGTAGTATGATGTCTATAATACATGCTCTTCATGTTTGTTTCTCATTTTTGAGTATTTTTCCTTGATTGTGTTGTGTTGTGCATGTCATACCCATGGTAAAATGTCTCATAGACATTTTTTTTATGTTACTTTGGATTTCATGGTATACAATGTCTGTAGGGATGACCTTGCTTCACTGGTTGTGAAATTTTCTTTGGTTATGTGTTTTGCACTATGCCCTAGTTTGTACATGGTGTTATTTGTTGGCACAACACACACTGTGATATGTTTGAGGACTTACTGCCAAGACTCTGTTGTGCTTCGATGCTATATGTTCTCTCATGTCAAGTTGCTACTAAATTATGCTTTAAAGCCTTATTCTAAGTCCATTTCATTGCTACTAACTTGTTACTAATTATTTTGGTTACCATATGTTGTGCTCTGTTTTTTGGTCTTTGCTATTATGTTTTTGCAGATGAATCCAAAGAAGAAGACCACTGCACATCGTGCTGACAAAAGGAAGAAAATGGACAATACTCGATTCCACTCTATCCAACACTTTGAACGATACAATCAGTTTTTCGAGAAGGCTCCAATCATCGAAGAGCGATTTGTGGACTTGGTTGATTTGAAGGACTATTTTATCCCAGGTTTTTTTCAAGATAGAGGCTGGGACAAGCTCCTTGTTGATCTCCTTGGGGTGTGTGAACCCTTGATTCGTGAGTTCTATGCCAATTAGGGATGGCAATTTCTGCCCGACCCGCGGGTACCCGGCTCGACCCGACCCTAATGGGTCGGGTTTTACCCGGTCTGATTAGAAATAGAGTCAGATATAGGTTTTTTTTAAAAAAAAACCCGAAGCGAGTCCAGTCGAGTCCAGGTTTTATAAAAAAAATCCGAAACTCGACCTGGATATAACCCGGTACCCTGAAATTACAAAAACCCCCCTCTATATATAGCTATAACTAACCCTAAGTTTCTTCTCACCCTCATTTCATTTCACCTCATACCTCACAGCCTTACATCTCCACCTTTCATCTCTTTAGCACACCTCTGCCAGTCTGCCTTTCATCTCTAGCTCACAATCTCACTCACTCTATCTCACACGATCGCCTCTCCCTCTTCATCTCTCAGCTCTCTCACTCACACGGCCACAAGCCCACAAGCAGTTAAACACAGGTTGTCAGACATAGCTCTCTGCCCCTCTCATCTTCCTCGCCTATGGCCTCACGGCCTCGCTCCACCTCAATCTCCATTTTTTTTCCTTTTTTTTTGGGTTCAGTTCGTCTCAATGTGAGTTTGTGTTTGTGTGTGATTTTGAAAGGGAAAATCACAGATCTGACATTTGTGTTTGGGATTTCTGTGTTTATGTTTGTGATTGAGTTTGGATTTGTGTTTGTGTTTGTGATTTTGGGCCGAAAAATCATAAATGGAAGTTTGTGGTTCTGATTTTGGGCTTGGCTGGGCATGAGGGGACGGGGCCCGACGGGGCGGGCTCGGGGTTAAGAGTAAAATCCATTTAATAAATAAGCCGGGTCCGGGTTTCTAGGACAAACCCACGGGTCGGGTCCAGGTATGAAAAAACCCGGCCCAAACCCGACCCGTTGCCATTCCTAATGCCAATGCCATTTTACGAGAGGATGAAATCAATTGTTGGATTAAAGGCCATGAGTTCACCATTGACTTGGAGGATATTGATGATGTTCTGGGCTTTGAGGATCTAGAACATGATTTCACGCACTTCAAAGACAGAATGCTTTCCATTGAAATGGTTCAATCTCAATCAGTGGTGTTCGAGAAGGAAGATGTCTCAACACAACTGCTTTTCCATTGAATCTTAGATGTCTTACATACATTATGATGTTCATCCTATACCCGGTGAAGAAGATGACCACCATCAGTAATGCTAGAGCCATTTTTCTCATGGAGCTTCGGGAGAACACTTACATTGATATTAGTGTTCATGCCTTCTCCATCAGTGCTAATGAAACTAGGACAACTTCAAGGGCAAAGCTGATTCTCCCTAATCTTCTCATGAGGCTCTTTCGTGTAAAAGGTGTGGCAATTCCTCAAAATATCAGTCTCATGCCTATTCCTCTAGCTATAAATGTTCTAACTATTGCACGGATCAAAGTTCGTCTCCTCAGTGATGAAGAAGAGGGTGATCAAGCACAAGGACAACTTATGGACACCGAGACAAAAGCAAAAGGACAACCCTCAAGCTCACGAAGCTGTGGAAAAAGGAGCAGAGCTTCAACATCTTCTGAAGTACCTCCAAATGCATTTCAGATCATCCTTGAGAGGATTGACAGCCTGCGAGACGTCCAAAATGAGCAATCTGACAAGCTGACTACTATCCAAGAACAGATTAATTTGCTTTCAGCCAAGTTTGACAGCTTCACTGCACAGCCCTAGCCCTTTGGCCATTCCGGTCAAAAAGAGGGAGATATGGAGTATTAGTAGCTCTTGAGGGGGAGCATCATTTTGAGGGGAAGAAACTTTAAACTCTTTTAGTTTATATTGTTTATGGTTTATGGTGTTTATGTTTGGAACTTGTTTCAATTATAGGTTTCCATAGCACTTTGTTAAGTACAGTGGTTTATATCTTTTAGTTCATATTTAGTACTTTTGTATGTACCTTTGCTTTGTAGCTTAGTACTTTTAGTTAGTGTTATGCATTTTCTTTAGTACATCACTCTTGTGCCCTTGTTGGATTTTATATCCTTGATGCAACTATTTTGGATTTTTGTATCGGTTGAGTGTTGGACATGCAAACGATACTTTGCATTGAGCTTATTAGCTTGCATGTCCGGATGTTCATTCCTTATGTGAATGATCATTGTGATCACTATTTATAGTGATTGTTCTTGTTTGGTCAAGTTATGCTTTATTGCTTTTGTCTTTACTACTTGATCGCATTGTGCTTGCTCCAAATGCATTTCAAGACTTCTGCTTACAATGATCGTCTTGTGTTATTGTTTTCAGGAAAAACTTATTCTTATGATTCAAGAGTTTCACAGTTTCTAGAGTTATGTGTGAGTGAGTTTTGTCAGCTGTTCTCAACTCACATGTTAAGTCTAGAGTCTGTTTTATAGTTTTGTCACGGAATAGCCAAAGGGAGAGATTGTAAGGTTGAATTTATTTAATCATGTGTTGGCTTTATTCCATGCCAAATTTACTTGTAATTTAGCAATTAGATACCCTGTATTTAGGTGGGATTTATGTAAGGGTAGTATATGAGAAAGTGTGAAGATAACTCAAGATGTGTGCAATTCAAAGGAGTCTCACAACTAGCAAGTCACCAAAATGACACATGTGTGAAGCATGTAGGGGAGCTGAAGGGTCACGACAACTGGAGCACTACAGGACAAAACTTCTAATCCGACTAAGCAAATAGCTCGCGACTCGTTCCAGTAGCAAGGTTGAGTTGCCAGAATGCCCTGTTTAATAAAAATTGACTTTTCGCATTCCTCATACACTCAACTATAAACACCCTTATACCCATGAAATAAAGAGAACTTCCAGTGAGAATTTTGAGAGAGAAAACAAGATTGACTTATCCATAATCTTTATCATTTGATTCTCCAAATTCATCTACTCTCACCCTTTCCATTAACATATACTTGAGAGGTACATTTGCCAAATCCTTATCTCACCATACCCATATCAGTGAGGAGGTGTTTTGGTGCTTGGGAAGCAATTCAGAGAGGACCAATTCATTTGGTTGATGCAATGGGTTTATTGCGGAATCCGGTAAGTTAGAGACGACAAGGTTCGGCGTAACCCTGTTGGTGCAAAAAGCTTGGAGGGCTTAGGTGCACTAGGTAGATTAGGCTTGGAGGGTCTTCTGTTATTCATATATCCCAACTTCATTCTCTAATAGATTATTGACCGCTTGGAGGGCAACTGAGAGATTTTTTGTCGAGTACTTCGGTTTCCTCTTCGATAACACATCGCCATGTTATCTTTGTATTTGCATCTCTCTTTCCTTTCTCTTTACCTTTTAATTGCTGTTGTGTTTATAATTAATTATGATTTAGAGTGTGTTACCAATTTGGATATAGCTTATATTTCATATTCCGCACATATATTGTTTGATTATAAGCTTGTGTTGGTAATTTTGTATTTGGGGGTCTAAATATTCATTGGTGTTTTATATGCTATTTGAACTTTCAGTATGTCTTTTCTAGTTTAAATCATCTTTTTAGGTGGTTTGGGCTTATGCTTATAAACTGTGACTACCAAGATATAAGTTTCTTCTTTTCTTACACACTGTTTCATAGATGGGTTTGGATTTATGTTTGTAAATTTCATCTACTCATCTCCTTTATTATAAGCAAAATTCATGCTGAAATGGCGAAGAGGGTGTTGTTTGCACCCAATACACATATAACCTATTTGTCATTTCTGCCATAATTTGGGCTAAGAACAACCAAACAATTTATCCTTAACTACCTAATATGTCAAAAGTTACCCTATTTGTTAAACGGTATATCGTTTATGATCAAGGATGTAAAAAATTGTGTCGGTTCATGTCATCTAGATCTAAGTTCAGTAAACAGTATGCTGCTTGCACTGTATACTTGAGTAGTAGACGTGAGACTTTGGTTTGGATGCTAGATCCTAGAAGCATTAGCATTGCACTAGTTAATCGACTATGGATTGGATATGGAATTGGTAGTAGTTGGTTGCAGGTGTGGGTAGTGACATTAGCAAAGGTGCGCGGTGCAGTGCAGCATAGTGGAGTTGAAGTGTGCATTAGCAAAGACAAAGTGAGAGAAAAATGTAAAGAGAAAGATAAAAAAAAAACCAAGGAAATAATATTTTGATAGATGGAGAAAATAAATATTGAGTCTAGCGAATGGATATATTTAAAAATGATTAGTTAAAAACAAAAGAGTGGAGGCTAATTGGATGCTTTTAGTAAATATTAATTATGTTGCATAAAACCAGCGTTGTCCTATTCAGTGTCCTTAATCCTTACTTTTTAGATGATGGCCGGTGGCCAAGACTTCTCTCAAAATGAATAGATTATTAAATATATAGATAAAACAATGAAAAATTAATAAATTACATTTTGGCTCTTAAAATTCGGAGTTGTTTTCCTTTTGTTCCTCTACGACTCACAATTTTATTTTGGGCTTTCGTGTTTAATTCCTTTTTAAATTGGCCATTTATGTTTTAAAATTTTGTTTTTGCTATTCATGTTTGATTCAATTTTTTGTTTGCTCTTTTAAGTTTTGAATTTTCATTTTGACATTTTATTTTAGCTATTCATGAAAATGAAATTATATCCAAAGACTAAAGTACCTCGTTTCTTTTGACTATCGCTTTCAGTCCCTCCTCTCTTTCTTATATATATGTATGTGTGTGTATATATATATATATATATATATATATATTAATCCTCACTGAATATGGTGTTAACAAAATCTTTCAAACACTACAAGCATAATGTTCCAGAAGTCCCATGGAACACTTTTTTTTTTTTTTTTATAATTTTTTTATCCATTTGGAATTTGACAACTATGACTTTGCAGAAATGGCTACATTTTTAGACAATCCATCGTGTCTATGCAGGAGCTCACACACAAAACAATCCACTTAACACAGATGGTAGTAGAATAGGAAATCCAGAACGAGTGTCCTTAGGAATGTGAAGGGAACCTAAATTTGTGGTTTTTCCCTTCGTTTGGGTACCAAAACAGTGTTGTGTAATTGTAAGCGATTCTTTAAGGGAACCTTTTTCATTTTTGCTTTTCAATTGCTTTTTTTGGGGGGTAAACTGTGGCTTTCTAGTTTCTAGGGACTTTAATAAATTAATGTTCTTACCTTTTGGGGAAAAAAGTACTTTACTTATTTCCTAAACTATATTTCTCTCTACATTAAAAAAATTGTGAAAAAGTATATTAAAAAAAATAAAATAGCTTTTACTAAAAAGAGTGTGCTAGACAAACCCAAAATTGTCAAAAGGAATGTTTGAGAGAGAGAGAGAGAGAGAAAGAGAGAGTCACTCGACAAAACCAACCAACCACACCACCAGATTCACCACCTTACTCCAAATTCCACTTAACTGTCGGATTCTATGCCGACTAAAAGCTCACAACCAATTTTCTTAATTTTTAAATGAGATTTTTTTTTTGGGTTAAGAAATTTGAAAAATAGATTTTAATAACACTTAAATTAAAAACTTAACATTCCTTTAAAAAAAAAAAAAAAAAAAAAACTCAACAATTTTTCTTCTCGGAGGATAAGAAGAGCAATTTTTAAACCAACAAAAAAAATGTAATATAAAATGTTAAAAAAATTATTTAATTACTATTTAAATATTTAAAAAAATTCACTTAATCAAAGGAGCAAATTATACATCTATACATCTATATGTATAGATGTATTTTTTTTATAAGTCAAAGGAGCAAATTACATAACAATTTGAATAATAAAATATAAAATGACTGACATTTGTACTTCTTAACAAAGTTTGGCGGGTATTAAGGTCAATTTATTTATTTTGATAAAAGAATTAAGGTCAATTTAGTTTGGGTTTGGATACAAAATAAATAGGTAATTTTTTTTTTTCTCTCATCTTACAAAAGACTAACGGAGATAAAGTGCTTGTTACAAAAAATTAAAAGGAGGGCATTATTATCTTTTAAAATAAAGCAGAAACACTGGAACTGTCTTATATTCTAATGGGTTTTTGCAATTTAGGCCCACCAAAAAAAAAAAAAAAAAAAAACGTTAAGAGAAAGCCTAAATAAAATGTGGAGATAAGCCCAAAATGGTCGCAGCACATGGCTCGGTCAAAAAAACAGAGAGAAAGAGAGGAAGTGATTAGTGTGGCATGTTGAACAGTTATAACAAATATAATGAAACTGAATCAGTTTTTAACTTACTCTACTAATATCAGAACAAATACTATCTCTATATGAAAGAGAGACACGCATCATATATATAGGAAGTGATGAGTGTGGCATGTAGTTTGATAATAACACCTTGGAGATATTGGGGATTGATTATATAATAATTGGAGATATCACAAACCTCATTACTTCAGGCTTGGGACATGTTATTCATAAAATATAGGATAGTAAGTTTATAGCATAGTCAGGGTTGATTGTAGCGGGATTTATGGTTTTCATTGTTGATGAAATGCAATTTCAATCTATATTTTGCCAAAACAAAACTAGATTGAAGCTATAACATTGCATTTCATGTGTTGTACCCTTACATCTTTCAATGCATATATGACAGCAAGTGGACTTACTTGTGTCTATGTTAGGAAGTGTTAGGTTATAAGAAATTAGGAACTAATGTATTAGAACTTCATTTTGTAATGTTAGCAAACCATGATCAAAACATTAAGTTTTGTTTTAGACTTTCTCAAAGTATATTTATGTGTAAAGTTAGAATCGAGTGTACTGTAGGATTTACTGTGTAAATCTGCCTGGCTCAATCGATCGAAAATTAGACTTGATCAATCGAAACTCGTGCAGATTGTTTTTCTGCAGTATTTTCCAACTCAGCCCAAGTCCGTTTGACGTGTAGGGTTTTATATTTTGCCCTAGGTATAAAAGGAAAAACCTTAGCCACATTTTAAGATTGCTCTTTATGCTGTGTGTGTGTGAATCTCTTGTGAGATCTAGAGGTGTTTGCCTTCATGCATACTTATGGTTTCCAATCTCTAGATTGATGTCGAGAGCTTGGTAATCAATTTAGTTGCTATTTCAAGAGCTTAAAGATATAAAAGCAGGAGTGCTTGTGCTTGCTGTGAATCCAAGAAAGAAGTAGTCCGTGGACTCGGAGCTGTCATGTGGTTGTGGTAGTAAGTTTCCTACTTGAGGTTGCAATAGGATGTTAGTGGTCTAAGTCGCTATTGTGTAAACTTCAATTCTTTCATAGTGGATCTGTTTTACCTTAAGGATAGCTACGTTAAATCCTCCCTAGGTTTTTTACCGGTTTGGTTTTCCTAAATTATCATATCATTGTGTTATTTATTTTCCGTACTCTACAATAATATGATATAATTGTGTTAACCTAGATTTGCATAATTTGACTAAGTAATCACTTAGCTAATTTATTATGTTAATCTGGTTGTGTTTTAAGGGGTCTAAAAACGTACAAGTGGTATCAAAGTAGGTAGCTCTTTTTTTGTAAATCCTTTGATCTAAGAGTTGATCCTTGACCTCTGTTGTCATGGAACACAGTCACTCTCTAATTATTCCACCTCACTTTGATGGGAATAATTATGCTTATTGGAAAGTAAGGATGAAAGCATTCCTGAAATCCATCGACAAGAGAGTCTAGAACTCTGTTAAATACAGATGGGAGAAGGCCACTACTCCTGTTAATGAGTAACAAACTTCTCAGAAAGAAGAAGCCACTTTTAATAGCAAAACCATGAATGCTATTTTTAATGCTGTTTCTATGGAGGAATTCAAGAGAATCTCTAATGTTGAAGTTGCTCACACTGCATAGAATATTCTCCAAACTGTGCATAAAGGCACAAAGGCAGTTAAAATCAATAAGTTGCAGCAATTAACAACGACATTTGAAAGCATTAGGATGTTTGATGATGAATCTTTTGATGAATTCTATGCTAAGCTTAATGATATTGTTAATTATGTATATAATTTGAGTGAAATCTATGATCAACCTAAAATTGTTAGGAAGATACTTAGATTTTTAACTAAAGATTTTAGACCCAAAGTAACTGTCATCATTGAAAGCAAGAATATGGACTCCATCTCTGTTGATTAACTTGTAGGATCTCTTCAGTCCTATGAGTTGGACCTACCTAAGACAAGCAAATCCAAATCAATGACTCTTAAGTTTGTTGATGATGTTGATGGATTTTACGAAGAGCTCTCTGCTACAGAAATTACCTATCTTGCCAAGAACTTTAGAAATTTTCTTAGGAACAACAACAGAAGGGCAAAAGGTAAGAACAATGTTGAATTTAGAAATTTTAGGAGGAATGATCTCACTAAGGTAAACAACACTGAAAAACTTAAAGAGAAAGTAGCTCAACCTTCTAATAATTTTATGGGTCAACAATGTTTTGGTTATCAAGGGTATGGTCATGTGAAATCATAATGTCCTACATTCTTGAGGTCTAAGGGTAAGGCTATGGCTGTAATCCTTAGTGATGATGAAGTTTTTGAAAATGAGTCTAGTAGTGATGAGGATGGAAACTTCATTGCTTTCACTGCTACTGTTGTAGTTTATGAAAGTGTTGCTGTTGAAGAGAACCCTTCTGATGGAGAACTCTCTGAGGATGCAGATTTGAAAGAAGCCTATAATAGACTTTGCAAAGTTGCTGCAAAGGATGCTATGAGTGTTGATTTAGGTTTAAAGAAAATTGCATCGCTTAAGCTTGATAAGAAAAATTTGCTTGTGAGACTGTTTGATGCTAATGAATTGTTGAATAATGTGAAGACTGAGAACATGCTTTTGCTTAATAAAGTTAAGAATTTGGAACATGAATTATCTGTTGTTAGAGAACAAACAAATAGGTTTGCTAGTTCCAAACTTGATCATATGCTGAGTGTTCAAAAGTTTCCTTAAGAAAAAATTGGTTTAGGTCTTCTAAGAAGCATCTCTGTGCCTGAACCACATTCCACAAACTTTGTTCCTTCTTTTGAGCCCCCTATAAGTGAGATTGTCAAACCCGTAGAAGTTACACCTCCTAGGAAAATTAGGGTTGATCTTAAAGAGTCTAAACCTAAGAATTCTACCGTTTCTAAGGATAAGTTACATGATAGGCCTGCATGGGTTTGTCATATTTGTGGAAAGGCTGGGCAAATTCGTCCAAACTTTTTCAAATTGCAAGCTGCTAAGCGAGCAAATAAGCCAAAAGTACCTGTGCCTCAAGCACAAGATCCTATGGAACTTATTGGTGAGTTAGTAAAGGTTTTAAACCCTTATTCCAATCCTGGAGTTGGTAATCATTCTAATGTGAATAATAACTCCAATGCTAAAGTTGCATATAAAAAGTTTTGGATGTAAAAGGCTCAATCTAATTGAGTCTTTCTGACGTGGTCCTTGTGCTTCATCGCTTTTCTCTTTGTGACCATTCTTCTTTGTTGTTTTTGTTTTCTTTGTTTTCTAAGATCTACATTGCATAACATTCATGCATTTCATTCGAGGTTGTTTTTATTATTTTTTTCAATAAATAAAAAAAAAAAAAGGAAAAGGGAAGTAAAACGTGTTTTGCATTATTTTTCTTGGATTTGAAATCAAGGTTGGCCAATTTATCTTTACATAATATGTTTATGTACCTTATTTAGCTTGGATGAGCTTATTTTTTTGCACTTTACTAGTTTGAGTTTTGTAGTGCATGTTGTGTGAGAAGCTGTTTATAGTTTTTGATCGCATAATCTTGATTTTGAAGTCACATATTTTTGATTGTAAGAGCTAAAAAATCCTAAGAGAAAGACATAAATAATTATCTTACTACTGTTTATTAGTCAATCATGAACACCTTAGTGCATATCGTAAGATTTTGTACTCGAGAAAGTGTAGCACATGCACAAAAAGAACATATGGTGTAGTCTCGGCTTATAATAAAATTCAAATTGAAATAAAATTGGTGTGTATATTATCTTGGCTATCTGAATAAATTTCAAATAAAATAAAATTGGTGTGTACATTATGAGGCAAATCAAGAAACTTATATGATTGCAAGCTTTTATTCTAGGAGATGTGGGAGTTATATGATGTAACTCTTTAGGTGATAGTCACTTTCAAACTTATGTGATGAATTTTGTAGAAATTGTGATTGATTTCTATTCACATATCACCTCACATGTATCTCAAGTTTTTACTAGTTGCATACACTGCACAAGATACTCTTTACTAAACTTTGTACATGTTATTGTGTGTTGTTTTGTTTTGGCCATCCGAGATTGAAAATTCCTTGAGTTTAATACAAAATGTGTTTCAAGTTTGAGAATTTAAGGAAAATTGATTGAAAATCTTAATTTTTGGAGATCTGGGTTTAATACAACTGTTTTTTAAAAGCATTTCATCTCATACTCATGCTATTCACAAAATACTATGCTTTGAGGAGTTTCTTCTTAAAATTGTTCTGTTTTTCAAAAAAAAAAATTTTCCTGATTTTCGATCGATTGAACCTCTTTCTCGACCGATCAAAAATGCAAATAAATTTTGGTTTGAATCTGAGCATTTCGATCGCTGCTCGATTGCTTCTGGATCAATCGAATGTAATTTTTGATCAATCGAAAATTGCTTAGAGAGTTTTTTAAAAACTTTGAGTTTTCACGTGTTCTATCACTTTCAAACTTTTTCAAAAACTCTTTCTTTCTCTCTTCGATTGGTCAAGGATTCAAGTTCAATTTTTTTATCGTTTTCCCTCAAACTTGTTGCAAGGTTTTTGTCTTCTAAGACCGATAAGACACTTTTGCCCCTCCTTTTTCATTTATTTTCAAGTTTCATGCATTTTTGTCATGCGTTTTGGGAAATTTTGAACTTATCTAAATTTGGGGTTTCTGTTGATTTCAACCTTTTCTTTCAAAATTGATCATTAGGTTTTTGTTGTGAGATGATATAAAACTGATCTTGGTGAATTAATTTGATCAATTTGTTGATTTGGGAAAAATTAAATTTTCTAGGGCTTGAAACTAATTGAATTGGGAATTTGTTTAATTGAGCATATTGTGATGAAATTGGCTTGTTGGGTTGATTAATTTGATCATTATATTCAGTTATCTATATTGTGTAATGATCAATTGATCAAATTGTTGAGTTTTTCGAAAGTGGATTTTCAGAAGTTGGGATTTTTGATATAAACTCTATGCCCAAGCCAATTTTGTGGTTCTAAAGTAAAATTGAACTCATTCTCACTACATTAGAGTATGCATCATGTGTTGTTATTGTTCATGCATCATATAGAATTGTTCTTTTCTATATTTCTGTGCTAACTTGCGGTCTGCCCTTGGTTTTTTTTGCTTTGGTTTTGTCCTTTGTCTCTTTTCTGTCTATCTTTCCTACCTTAGCATCATGGTTAGGAAGATTAGAGCCCATAGGACTTCCTCTTCTTCTTCCACCCCCACCTTTGATAGTGAGATGTTCCTTAGTGAGAAAAACCAGGAAACTTTTTAGAAGTTGAACCTTCTTAGATTTGTTTGGGTTGAGAGAAAGGTTCTTTTAGATGAACTTGATCCTGAAATTAGGAGAAACTTTGAGCGTAGGGGCTGGTTACCATTGATGGATATTGATCATCCATCTTCGGCTACCTTGATTAGAGAGTTTTACTCGAACCTCTCTGTCCACGTCTATGATTCCAACACTCAAATGAAGAGTTAGATACGGGGTGAAGAGTATGTCATTACTCCTACAGTAGTGGCTGATGCTCTTGGGGTGCCACTGGTCCAACATCCTGTTTATCCCTACGATGAGTCTCTTCCCCTAGATGACGTCATGTAATATATTACTGGTACTTCTATCCAATGGGGTTCTGATTCTCGGATCACGTCTCTTGAGTTGACTGAGATTCACTATCTTTTCTTTCAGGTCTCTTGCCATTCCATTTGGCCTATCTCTCATCTGCACACCATTCCTTTAGAGAGATGTGCGTTTTTGTATGCCCTTGTCACAAACGCTCCTATGAGTTTTCCTCATCTTTTCATTCGTTCTTTGATTGAGGTTCATAGGAGTAGTTCTTCTTCTCATGCTCTTTTCTTTCGGTTTTTATTCATCGGATTTTGTTACATTTAGGGTTAGAAGACTTTCCTACATTTGAGCCTGTTTATATTATAACTCCTATAGGTGCCACCTTTCTTAGGCAGAGGGCTGCTCAGATGAGAGTAAGCTGTAAATGCCCTAGGGTTGAGTCTTCAAGTGTCGCACCTCCTCTTCGCTCTACTATAGATGATACTACTGCTGAGGTGTCCGTCAATCCGGCCGCTGCTGCTGCTGTTCCTCCACCTTCTACTTCGGATGATTCGAGCATTTGACGTATGTTGGAGACTGTCATGACCGTTCAGGCCGCTCATGGTCAGGAACTAATGTATTACAACTTCATTTTGTAATGTTGGCAAACCATGATTAAAACGTTAAGTCATGTTTCAGACTTGCTCAAAGTATGTTTATGTGTAAAGTTGGAATCGAGTGTACTGCAGGATCTATCCCAAACAAAGAGAGAGAGAGAGAGAGAGAGAGAGAGAGAGAGAGAGAATAATTTGAAATAGAAATAAGTGAAATTTAAAAAGCTATTAATTAATTATAGTAGAGATTAGAAACCAAAGCCATAAATTTGGTTGAAAATGCATTAAAACGAAAATTTCCGTTATCACAAATAGGAAATGAAACTAAATAAATCTGTTTAAATGGAAAGAACTTAATGTATTTAAGGATATATGATATTTGCTTCAATGTATAAAGCATTGTAACTCGTCAAAGAAGGGTAAAAAAGACAGGAGCAAGTTAAGGAGTAATATTTCTCATTTATGGACATATATATTTAAGAAGAAAAAAGTTATGATGTTATATTCCGAATATAGAGTTCTAAAATAATTATTCCTAGGACAAAATTTAGCTATAAAATTGGTTGTAGCCTAAGTATACAACCTTATTCAATATCTTTTTATTGAAGGTAAATTTTAACAAATCCATCATTAGATCGCATTTTTTTTTTATATTAGAAAATTAAAGATCAATAGCTATATCATCAATAAATTGTTTAAATTGCAAGTTTTTGTAGTTTAAAATTATGCATAAAATTTGAGCTTATAGATCATATGGTAAATAATGTTTAATTGACACAAAATTTGACATGTGAATTAAGAGCGTAAAGAACATGTAATTCAAAGGTTAGATTTTCAAAATATATAGTAATATTTATTTTATTGAATAAGGTTGTAGTCTTAGACTACAACCAATTTTGTAGCTAAACTTTATCTTTATTCCTAATATATTTTTTCTTCTTAACTGAGAATGTTTCATAAATTATTTGCCAATGATAATCGTCTTTTGAATTTTCCTAATGCAAACCTTTTGAAAATTAAAGTTACCTTTTGAGTCTTGTCTTCCTCAATTAAATCTTGATTTCAAATTTGAATCCTATTTTAAATTTGGCCATTCATTATGTGTCACAAAAATTAAATTAATCTAATAATAGTAAATTGATGAAGGAAACAGTGCTGTGATTTAGCCTTGCATAATCTAGAGCTTGTGACCTCCAAAATAGTCTCATAATTTCTTAGAAAAACACATTTGCATTCTTAAAAGTATATGAATTGAAACATACATATCCATTGAACTAGTGCTTTGCAAAATTGTCTGTTCAAATGTAGAATCAAGTGGAAGAATCTTAACCTGACCCGACCACCACATTTAAAATTTTAAAAAAAAGGAGAGAGAAACTTGACCCGATACCCAATAAACTGACCCCACCCAAGACTCGAAATTTCAAGTTAGGTTGAGTTCTTCTTTGGTAGACTCAATTTTTATTGGGTCGGGCTATGAGTGGCCATGAAACTAACCTGACCCGGCCCGATCTCAGTCCTATATATTACGACTTTTTAAGAAAAATTTACATATATTACTCTTTTTTTTTTTTTTTTTGTTAGTACATCTATTACTTTGATCTACCCTTAATTTGTGTCAGGGTCAAGGTTGGATTCAAGGCCCATTTTAACAAAAATGTTGAATTTATGGTTTTAGCTTTAGGGCTCATTTATTATATTTTAAGAATTCATCAATCACATTCATTATCACTAGACATGGAAAAACGGGTGGGTTGGTGGGATTCGAGTCGGGTCAATCGGGTTGTGGGTTAAAAAAGGGGTCATTTTAAGCAGGTTAAAAACGGGTTCAAGTCAATCGGGTTGCGGGTTGGGTTGGGTCAGGTTGACTCGTACCTTTCACATGATTTTTTTTTAATAAAGAAAATAACATGTATTTGCCATTTGGAAAGTTATGCAACAAATTACTTGATGTAAAATGCATTACTTTGAATTCACCATTTATATCAAGAATGAAATCAATTAAACTTATTAATACTTATTCAATAATTTTGAAATTATACAAATCCTATCATTGCTATCTAAAACAAAATAACACAAAAATAAGTAAAAAAAAATACACAAGTTTTATTTCTACATAATATCAATATCACAAAATTTAAAACAAAATTACAAATGACTTATTGGATAACTCATTTGACAAAGAATAAAGAAATATAAGAAATTTACAATCTTAAAAATTAATTTTATAATCTATTATCAATCGTGGTTGGTACTCTATTTTAATTTGAGATATGTATTAAAGTTTGATTGTTTATTTATTTATACATGGTCTCTTTTATGAATATCATATCATAGTTAAGCAACACACAGTCTAGGAAATAGCAAAATTTATTTTGAAAAATCATTTATTTTGGACATAAATTGTTAAAAAATAGGTCTAAGCATTCATAATTTATGCTATTTGATACTTTGGATTCATCATTTTCACACTTGTGAATGTTTCTCACACATGTCTACAATTTTAAATTTATGTTTTTAACTCTATTGTAATCAGATTATTTTGGCATGTACTTTACTATTTGATATTTAAAAAACTTTACTCATTACAGAATGCTCAACCATTCATCTTTCAATTAATTTATATGCAGTTATATAAATATCTCAATTGTTTTCTTAAAGCTCACACCAAACAATTAAACCAATATATATATATATATATATTTTTTTTTTACAAAAAAAAGGTTTTAAAAAATGGTTCAGGTCGGGTTGGGTTGACCCGCAAAAAACATGGGTTGGGTCATGAGTTAACTTGTTTTTGCTTCGGGTAAAAAAAATTGAGTTTAGATCATGTATTTTTCAGGTAGGATCGGGTCAGAAAATTATGACCCATTTTATGATGTCTACTCACATTAATTTATGCTTTATAGTAAAATATATAATAACTTTAATATTTTAATTTATTATTAAAGTAGATTATAACTTTAATATTTTCATTTATTATATGGGAAGTGTGTAAAGTTTTTTTTTGGGTAAGAAGAAGTGTGTGGAAGTTACAACTCAACTTCAACTGACTGAATCCAATTAACTGTGTACTATTCTCATAAAATGAATTCACAATAAGGTTGAATTTGTGTACTATTTTCAGAAAATGAATTCACAATAAGGTCGAATTTTATATAAGGGCCCATTTTACGCGTGAGGAATACATTTTGCAATGTGAAATGTGATCGCAGTGACAGGTACGGTTGTTTCTACCAAAAAAAAGAAAAAAAAGATAGGTACTGTTGTTTCTACCAAAAAAAAGGCAGGTACGGTTGTAATAATGTTCACTTCAAAGAGTTATTTTGGGTTCACGCAGAAAGTTCCAAGATATTGCAATGTAAAAGTGTGACTTTGAAAAGTTTAAAAAGTTATTCTCAAAAAAACAAAAAAGTTTAAAAAGTTTACTGGCCACCCCAAAAGCAAGACTACATCAAAGTCTCCTCTTGCATGGATTAATCACTCACCCTCGTTCCATGTGTTGCACGCTTATGCCTTTTATTATTAACGTGAAAGAGTGTTACGTCAGTCACATCAAATTATGTATAATAAAATTATACGTAAAATTTATATAATGAATTTTGTTAGAATTTTGTTAATGTGTGCCTAGAGCACAGACTAATTTTTATTTTTGGATAAAAGTTTTTGAAAATTAAAAAAATATTGAACAGTTTTTTCAATTCTTAAGAAAATATTTTCAAAAATAGATAGTGCCCAACTGGACCCTTTTACTTAAAAATGACTCATATTAGTGTGATTTTTCTATATAAATATAATCATAATAGTATCTTACTCATTCCAAGCGAGATTTTGGATCTATTTAAAATCTACTTATTTTGTTGAAATTGAAATTTTTTACTAAAAGTATTATAGATCAAAGTAAAAGTTAGTTGAAATAATATAGTAGGATCTATGAATAGTATAAAAAAAATATAATAAGATCCATAAATAATAATAAAAATAAACTGAATAGTAAAATAAATAATAAGCATGTCAATTACATTAGTGTGTGCCATTAGAACACACATTAACTAGACCATTTTACTTAAAAATGAATCATATTAGTGTGATTTTTCTATTTAAATATAATCATAATAGTATTTTACTCACTCTAAGGGAGATTTTGGGTCTATTTAAAATCTACTTATTTTATTGAAATTAAAATTTTTTATTAAAAGTATTATAGATAAAAGTAAAAATTAGTTGAAATAATATAGTAGGATCAATAAATAATATAAAAAATTATAATAAAATTTATAAATAAAAATAAAAATAAACTGAATAGTAAAATAAACTACAAACATATCAAACGCTAACTTCATATCAGGAGAGACTCACTTATTTGTTGCAGTGGATCTATGACGAGACCATGTGAGAGAGAGGGAGAAAGTTAGGGAGAAAGTTTCGATAAAAATGAGTGTACGTCGAGAAAATAAAGGGGGGAAAATCTGATGACGTGTGCATAATAGAACTGACTTTGGCAATCTCAAGGAAAAAGAGGGGAAATCTGTAAGAAAGAGAAAACTTTACTTGATGATATCTCAAATCTGAGTGAGCACTGACTAAAGATAGCTACTTTTTCAGAAAAAGCAAAAACGTGTAGGTCCCTCTCGCAACTTAACATTTATATTTTTGATGAATCCGTTTCTTGAATGCTTTAGACCGTTTATCAATCATCAATTTAAAAAATATATGTATGTATAAATAAAATTTTATAAAAAGAATTAGCTATTTTTCTATAAAATTATTTTTTAAAATATTTATTAACAAATATTTTAAAAACATCTCTTAATAAAATATTTTTTGATAAATTTGTTGTTAAATTGAATAATATTTAGGAATAACGATATCTACTTATATTGTATATTTTAAAAAGAATAGAAGATGAAAAAAAAATTTCCCCTACGGGTAAATGCATGCTCACAGTTTGATTAAGTACTTACATGGTTACATGAAGTACTAGGCCAAAAAAAAAAAAAAAAAATACTAACATGAACAAAAAAAGTTTTCTTCTTTCCTCTGGATTTCGGTTTCCCCTCTTTTAACTTGATGATGGTCTTAGGACTATATTAGAGTCTCCTCTTGGTTGCATTCAGTCACCCTCTTCCTAATTCCTTTTTCACTTCAATTATATTTACAAACCCTTCCACAGCTCTCCTTCTCCTCCCCTCAGATCTTCTCATCCGTCTATTCGTAAATCCCAGCTCTCCTTCTCCTTCCTACAGATCTTCTCATCTTTCTACCTTAAATCCCAATGGCCTCATCTTCCTCTTTCACCCACCAACCCAAAAACTTGGATGTCTTCTTGAGTTTTAGAGGTGAAAATACCCATCATGGTTTTATAAGCCATTTGTACACGGCTTTGTGTCAGAGAGGTATTTACACATTCATCGATAATGATCTACCCAGAGGAGAAGAAATTTTTGTAGAACTTCTCAAAACCATTGAGAACTCAGCCTCGTCAATAATTGTATTTTCTGAAAACCATACTTCCTCCCCTTGGTGTTTGGATGAACTTGCTAAGATTGTTGAGTTTAGAAAAAATAAGCAATTAGTGAAACCGGTTTTTTACAAGGTGGATCCATCAGAAGTTGGTGAACAAGAAGGAAAGTTTGGGGAAGCATTAACTTTGCATGAAGAAAAATTTAATGATAAAAAGAAGATACAAAGGTGGAGGGAAGCTCTATGTGAAGCAGCCGTTCTCTCTGGTTGGGACTACTCCAAAAATCTGTATTTACTTAGTGATTTCTCTTGTCAGTTGTTCTTAAGGAGTTTTATTTTTTTTTTATATGCAAGTTCTTAAAAAATTTTAATTGTTTTTGTGATCACCATTAAAGTTTACAGTGTGTAATTCTGTGATATGCATGTTACAATTAAAAATAATCATAAATACATGATTCAAATTTTAATTTTAATTTTAATTTTTTTGAAAAGAAGTTTGAATTATAAGTAGTTTTAATTTACACATTTTTTTAACTATACATTTTTAAAATTTGTAATGGTTTTTATTTTATTTTTTATACATATATATATATACACACACACATATGATTTATAATTTAATTGCACCTAATAATTCACTTGCCACAAAAATTAAAAAATTAGATAGAATACATGCCACAAAATTAAACTCCTATTAAAATTCAATATAGACTCTTTGATTTTTACACCTAATAATTTACTTGACAAACAAATTTAAAATTTAGATGAGATAGTGCAAAGTTATACTTTATTTTAATTAGTTTTCTATCGGTTTTGGATATATACTTCAATTATGATTTTAGCTTACTTATTTAGCTTACGCTCTAATTTCATTTACATGTGTTAAATGGTTTGTGAATGGCAGCCGCGATGAATCTGAACTTGTCCAAAACATTGTTGAAGATATCTCAAAGTCTATATTCAATCAGATGCCATAATCTGTTGCTGAATATCCAGTTGAAATAAATTCTCGCGTAGAGGATGTTTTAAAATCTTCAAATATTGAATCAAATGATGATATTAGCATAGTAGGGATTTATGGCTTTGGGGGAGTAGGCAAAACTACAATTGCAAAAGCTATTTATAATAGAATTTCATATCATTTTGAAGTGAAATTTTTTCTAGAGAATGTTAGAGAGCAGGCAATAACAAAAGGCATAATCCACTTACAAGAGACATTTATTTCTGAGGTCTTAGGTGATAGGAGTTTGAAGGTGCATAATGAATGTGGAGGAACCAACATGATAAATAAAATTCTTTGCCAAAAGAGGATTCTTATCATTCTTGATGATGTGGATAATTTGGACCAGATAAAAAAATTGCTTGGAAAATATGATTGCTTCGCTTCTGGAAGTAGAATAATTATGACAACAAAAGGAAAAAGCTTGATAGATACTTTTGGAAATGGTGTCTCAACCTATCAAGTTAAGGAATTAGATGAAAATGAATCTATTGAACTCTTTAGCAAGCATGCCTTTCAAAGCAACAAACCAAATGAGGATTGTTCGAAACTTGTGAACGAAGTTATAGACTATGCTAAAGGCCTTCCACTAGCTCTAGTAGTAATGGGTGCTGATTTGTATGGAAGAAATAAACTTCAATGGGAAAGTACCTTAAATAAGTATGAAAGAATGCCTAGTAGAGATATTCAAAAAATACTGCAAATAAGTTATGATGGATTAGACGAAACCGAAAAACATATTTTCCTTGATATTGCATGTTTCTTCAAGGGATACGATTATGATGAGGTTGTAGATATACTAGGCACTTGCGATTTATACCCTGAATCTGGTATTCAAAAACTTATTGAGAAGTGTCTTTTGACTAATGAAGGGAATACATTGCGGATGCATGACTTGCTACAAAAAATGGGTAGGGAAATTGTTCGACAAGAATCACAAGGAAACCCCGGACAACATAGCAGACTATGGAATTATGCGGAGGCTCTTGATGTACTAATTGAAGACATGGTAAAATTGTTTTGATTCATTTTCTCCATTTTTCTCACATGAAAGTCGTAATCACATTTTTTTATACCTTTTAATGTGTAAGAAAATTCAAAATTCTTAATGTGGTTTTTGTCTAAAATTTAATAAGTGTTATTTCTTTTCTGGTGATTTACTTACCCCTTTGTTCAATTAGGGATCGGATAAAATTCGAGGCATAATGGTACAATCACCTGAATCAAAATCAACAACGGTGCAATTAGAGGCACAAATATTTCGTAAGATGAAAAATCTGAGATTCCTAATAATTCATAATGTACATTTTCATGGAGGCCTTGAATATCTTCCCAATGAATTAAGATTGCTTGATTGGGATACATATCCTTTTTCTTCATTGCCATCCAATTTTTGTCCTAAAAAACTATTTGTGCTCAGAATGCCTCGTAACTGAATAGTGGAGCCATTAATGCAGGTATGGTCATTAGTATTTATTTGTAAATTATTATATATTTTTAAAGTTTTTATTTCTAATTTTTAATTTTTTAATAAATACTTCTTTAAAGATTAAAACATATTCTAAGTTTCAATTTTTTTTTTTCTTCAACAGATTCGTGCATTTGAATTCGTGACACATGTGGGCTTCAGTGGTTGTCCATTGATTAGGAAAATACCTGACTTATCAATGTGTCCAAACATAAAGAAATTGGATCTTAGTGGGTGTAACAATTTAGTTGAGATTGCAAACTCTGTGGGGCGTCTTGATAAGCTTGATGTGGGGGATAGCTTTGGGCTTTGCTTTAGCCTTCAAACTACTCCGAGCAGTTTCTTGATGAAGAGCTACACCGCCTACTCGGGCTACTTTAAATACTTTGGTACTGTCCTGCCGAAATTTCAACGTCTGTCATTTGGAAATTTGATTGGGCTTAAGGAGTTGCGTATTGGAACGATTTTAGACCTGTTAAGTCATCTTCCAGGTAGCATCTATAATTTACAACATATAGAGACACTCTCTCTTTGGGGCAATTTGATATTTGCAAAGGACGTGGAGATTGATAGACAGCCACTGTGCAATTCTCTGGGAGGCTTTTTCCAAATATGTTTTTCCAAACTTGAAATACCTAGGTCTTAATTACCTTGATAATCAATCAGAAATAGATTTTATTTTGAATTATTGTTGCCCCGTCACATTGGAAAAACTAGACATCTCCGGTAGCAAAGTTGTTACCCTCCCAAAAAGCATAAGCAGATGTGAGAGATTACATTCGCTTCATATTCTAATTCACGATGATGAGTTTCAAGAAATTCCTAGGCTTCCACGAAGTTTAAGATATTCAGAGGTATTAATTCGGCCTCTTTGTCATCGTTCCATCAACAAAAATAAAAAATCAATCTTTCATCGGGTATCTCTCTTAAACTTAAACTAATTTAGAAACAGTTTTTGTTACCTTCCAAATACTACAGGACTTGATTTGCGAAGATGTAATTTGATGAATTCGTTACTTGCATGCAGTTTCGAGAATTGATAGGAGTTCCACCAAATCTACCACCATGTTTAGGTGTGACAAGCACAGTATCCCGTGCTTTCCCATTTAGCAACTATGTCAAGAATGAGATTCCAAATTTTTTCAACCATCAAAAGAATGGAAATTTAATATCATTCTTAATTGGTCCGGAATTTCCAACAATTGCTCTCTGTGTTCATTTTGAACAATCTGATTGGAATTTTTATTATCATACTATCATTTCCATCAATGGTAGTAAACGAACGACCGAAAACAGCATGATTGATGAATTTGAAGATGAGGAGCGCATGTGTTTTTCTTGTAGCTCATTGCAGGAACTATTTGAGGGCTTCAATCTTGGTGATCAGAATCTTGTTGAGATCTTCTGTGAAACCTCTCCCGATAATCCATCCAATTATTGTCCTAATATTAAATGGATAGGAGTCCATGTACAATGCATTTGTCCTCAGCCTCAAAAATCCAGTATCTTTCATGACAACTATTGTATCCAAACCCGAGGCCGTCGAATTTCAAAGAGAAATGTGCATCAACGGCTTAGACCATCTCTTTTCAAAGGTCCAAATTTTATCCTGCGTAGACTGTACAATACCCAGTACCGTAGTACCCTGTGGCCAACCCCAAGTACTTCTCTTCAACCATTACTAAAAGCAAGAAAAATCAGCAACAAAAAAGATCCCTGGTAGCAAGGTGCTGCAAATGTTTGTGTAGAGCTCAAACCTGTTGTCGGTGTCCTAAGGAGGTGGGCTCCACATATTCAGCAGGACCAGTTTCAGTGCATTCGAGCAATTTGGAAAGTCAGATTATCTCAAGTGCTATGAATGGTGGCGGGTCATCCTCGGTTTCTAATTCAAGGCTTTCAATGGATGTGAATATGGGTCTGACTTGGGCTTGGAATTTGACTCAACCACTGGTGATCAGTATCCACAGTCAAAGAAAAGGAGAACCTCTTGATCAAATTTTGAAGAAACAAGGCAAGGTACTATTATTACACTGAAACTGTTTTCCTTTGTATGTCTTTGTTCGATATCTTTTGCGGTTGTTATTACATTGAAATATTTAGAACATACCTCACTGGTTATAATTTCTTTGATTGCTTAACCTTCATTAAGGTGCAACAATTCTGTTTTTGGTATGATTTGGGTTTGTTTTCTTCAATATGGTCAATAGCTTGCAGTCAATGTATGTGGAGCACAGGAGCTCTTAACTATAAGGCCGTCTCCTTTTATTTTTCCTCTCTACCCGAAAAGTAGGAAAGAAAAAAAAAAATAATTCGGGAATTTGATTTAATTATTTAAAAACTTACAGGTTGGCACACCCTAGAGGACCATTGATGATGAACAAGGCAGCAGCAGTGGTGAAATTTATAGAAAATGTTAATGATTGACACTCCCTGGAGGATCATTGTGATTAAAAAAAAGAGAAAAAGAAAAAGGTTTTTGTTTAAGATGTTTGCCTTAGAACTCATTGCTAGAACCTTTCTTTGGTGGATATTGGTGATATCATGCTATTCAAGAATTGAATATAGGTGTGTTTTTATATCATGTCATAATTTTGCATTTCTCATTGGCATTGAAATGTTGATATTAGGATTATGCTTATATTGATCCTGCTGTGGGTAGTGATAAATTTGGTTATGCAATAGTTTTATTTATTTATTTCTTTATTATTATTAAACTAGAAAGCATGCTTAAAACAAACAAGATAGAGTCATGAGCTACCAAACACCCCCCCCACCACCCCCCACCCAATTTCTTATTATGAGTCACGTCAAACATAGATGGACTCTTTTCCCACAAGAGTTTAATATATTTTGAAGAAATATGGCCTTTTAGCATCTCCAAAATCTATATACTAATGGCTAGTCAACTGTTTTTTTTTTTTTTTTTAATGGCTAGTCAACTGTTGTCTTCTTTGCACAAGGATCAGTAATATGTTTATAGTTTATTGTAACCTAAGCCAATTATGACATAACTAGTACCTAATGATAATGCATGTTTTGTAAACTTGTCTTTATTATGGGAAAAATTAACATTTTTAATCCCCCTGCCCAATAACACAAAAAAAGGCAAAAGAAAATTGTTATAGAGAAATGAGTACAAGGAATTTGACTTTGCAAATTCATGATTGATTGAACTGGTCTTGATGTTCTTTTTTCCTTTCTGATTGTTTCTAGAAGTAATTGTAATTTTTTTTTTTAATTTGTTGCTTTATTAACTAGATAAGATCTAAATGCAGTATGACTGATTTAAATTATATTGGTTATGTTTTAGCATGTGGTGATGTGTATTTCAAGAAGTATCATCTGCTTTTAATGAATAAAGCTAATCACCAATTAGGTATTACAATGAATAGCCTTGTCCCAGCAAGTTAAGTGCATTCAAGCAAAGAGAACTTTGAAATGTTTTGATGAATGAATAGTTATCTCCATAATAAGATTATTGGGACCCAACAGATTTATCATTCCCGATAGTGAATGTCTGAGAATGAGCTCGACATCAACAATGGATCATTACCTCATTGATTTGTCATGAAAACAGGTACTTGGAGGGAATAAAGTAGGTCATGGACTCGTTGCCGAAGCTTGGACTGAAATGGTCAAGATGTTCAATGGGACTGAAATGGTTAAATGCTCTCAGGCATAGATACAAACATTTGAAAAGGCAATATAATGACATAAAGGTTTTTCAATAGAGTGGGTTATCTTGGGATGAAATAGGAGAAATGGTAATCACTGAGATTATGTCTAGGATTCTTATACCAAGGTGAATTGTCACTTATCCACTCTTGTATCTTTAGATTATTTTGTTGTTCTATTGTGCTACTTATACTTTATAGAAAAATCCAATTGCATCATGATGCTTGGTCTCATAGAAATTAATCTGTTCCGAGTTGGTTACAAATTGCTGTTATATATGTTGAAGGGATTTCTAATGAAGATGCAAAATTTCTTCATGCAATGCAAATTTCAACAATGAAGACCCCAATTTGATGATTGGTATAATTTCTGTTTCAGAATTGAGAGCTTCCCAAATAATTCAAAGAATATTATTGCCTGCTTATATATTCATATTTCATTGTGTTGTTCCTTACCTTAATATATCAACATTCTTTTAGTTGCATCTGTCATTTTCTGTCATTACTATCCAAAGTCTGATGTCATAGAACTAAAAATTATGCTTATTTCTGCTTGATTAATGGAAATCCAGCTTCTGTTGGAGGGTATAACCAAGTGGTTCAAGATTGGTTGCATGTAATGGTGCCAGTGAGATTTTCTTTTCACAAGCCTATAACAGGCTGCAGCATTTGGTGAGATTTTCCCCATATTTACTCTTTTTTAGAATTCTTCTGAAGGTGTAAAATTTCATATAACTCTCATAAGTTTCAAATTAAGATCTCATGAATAAACATACCATAATAGAACTCTCCCAAATTTCAAATATTTGTTTTTGATATATGGAAATGGCAACACCAATGAAAGGCAAAATTACTAAAGTCACTCATTGGACATTGAGGACCATGAGCTGGGACTGATGATCTCTTTCTCTCTCTCTCTCTCCCTCTCTCTCAACATTACCTATAGATTGAAAGGATTGGTACATTCAATTTATGACTTGATAGATATTTTATGACCATCTGCATAATTATAGATGAAGGCCAAGCAAAAACTACACTAGTATAAGTTAATGTAAAAACTTTGACTAATTAGTGTTGTCATAAGTTTTAATTTCATGATAATGCAATTACTGCATTTAGTTTTCTTGAAAGTGTCGTTTAAAAACTCTGAAATCTCCCCATTTCAAGTAATGTTGGAGATTGATTTTGTAACTATATGAAACAATATAATTGTTCCAATTTTGCTTTGGTGCCTTTTAGAATAAATTCTTGCATGTAATGGGAGTTATTTTGAAGTTGTAGGTGAAGAGGATGACCAATATTTGCTAGTAGTGATTCTCATGGACTGCTATTATATTAACCTTGAGTTAGAGTAATCACACAGAAGGAATAAGATTGGTCCTACATGCAATGCTCAAGGTTTGTCCTGGATGGTTGCATCATGCAGTAAAAGATTTGGCATCATGAGTGGCAAAGATGTACTAGAAGATCAAAATTTAAGCTTAATGAAGATTACTCGGAAATAAAGGATCTCCCCATTTGGAATGGCTTCACTGGTGATGAAATTTACCCAACAGTGACCATTGATGATATCTTTGGATAACTTGTATCAAGGTGCAGTGCTTTCTCATCAATAATGTTGCTAGGATAAAGGATTTTCCTGTTTCATTTCCTCTGATTGTCATTAAAGAGTACCCCACAGCACAGATGTGCACATGCACACTTTTCCTACTTCACATATATTTTTTTCCTTGATGAATGATGTTAACACTATTGTCATGAACTAAATAAAATGTTACTGAGTTACATAGGTTGTTAACACTGTCATCATGAAGTAAATAAAATGTTAGTAGGTAACATAGGTTGTAGAACATAATTCATATTTATCAATGAACATTGAAAAGGACAATTTTTTAGTAGCTCTCATTAAAAAAATGACATTTTGAATGAGTGTCCAAATGGAGGTTTATACAAAGAATGGATCTGATTTGTGCTTGATTTATGGTAATGAAAGTTGGAATGATAGATCAAGTTGTTTGGACGTAAAATTAGGGATCAACAATAATGCCCTTTGAATGGGTATTGATTGTAATTGGGATTATGCAATATCCAGCTTCGGAGTCTCAAAATCTTCTCAAAATGTAAATGCTAAGGCCAGATTGCAAAAAGACCTCTTGGGTTTTGAGTGAATGGCAAAAAGACCCCTTGTACATTAAATTTTATGATATTAATCCTTAAGCAAAAATTAGGGATGTGCAAAACGAAGTTGTATGATTGCATTTGGGCAACTTAAAATGCTTAAGGTGGTGATTATCATTCTATCAAAAGAGAAAAAAAGAAAAAGAAAAGAGGGGCAATTATCATGATTGATATAAGCATGTAATGGTGGGATATGTAGGTGATATGGTAAAATGAGTCTACCAATAAGATTTCTGAGAGGTTAAATTTTGGAGAATGAAAGGTACATAACATAACTAATAATCTTTCACCCAAAAAAAAAAAAAAAGTATAACTAGTAATCCATTTGTGTTTTGTTTTTTTAGATCACAAATTATATTTTTAGTACTTTATAATACTGTAAACAAAAAATTATTTATTTCATATTTTAATGGCAAATTTCCTTGAAAAAAAAAACAATTGAAATAGGCTACCAAAGACATCAGATCCTCAATTATTGTATTTGTTTTTTCAAAATGCTGATTGAATTTTGTATAATAATTTGGTTGGATTGTATTTTGGTTTTATTTTTTGATATCCCTAATTAGTTTTGAAACTTGAATGGGAAATTTAATAAACCCTGAATTGGGTTAAGCGTAAAACTTTGGGAAAAAAAAAGAAGCAAAAACAAAAACACAGGAGCATCAATATATATATATATATATATATTTTTTTTTTTTTTTTTCATTTTTCAAATTCTATTTTTATTGTTCGGAAAATTGGCTCCGTTCCCTTCATTGTAAATTCGTTCATGGGCCACAATGAATACTGAAATTTCTACCGGGTCATATCAACGATTTTATTGGGCCATTTCACATTTAGCCTGTATCCATAGGGAAATTTTCAACCTTTAAGACATCGATCAAAGAGGTATTGTGCAAATCAGATTCGTTCAACCATTCAAATTAGTTAGTTAGGCACGTTTTCAAACAATTTAGAAAACTAACATCTCGAGTTTTTGAAACTCGAGATTCAACTTAAAAACCGAGTCTCATAAACTCGCTTTCCATTAGTTCTGCACTGCTAAGGTGGCAAAATTTGCCACGCGGATCTCGAGTCTTAAAGACTCGAGTTTTGCTTGGCACAAACCGAGTCTATAAGACTCGAGATTTAATTATAAGAATAATAATAATTTCAAGGGATCTCGAGTCTTATAGACTCGAGTTTTTCGTGGCGCAAACCGAGTCTATAAGACTCGAGATTTACTTATCCAAACAATGTAGTTAACTTTGAACAGAACTCGAGTCTATAAGACTCGAGTTCTGGTGGAACTATTTTACAACTCTATTCCGTCCACAGTCAAAAACAGATAACAGTAGTTTTGAAAGGTATTTCCTGAGAATAGATTATTCAGTCCACACTCAGTATCTTCAAACTCTCACCCAAAAACAAAGCATCCTCAACTCTCACCCATACACTTAGCCTCACTAACTCTCACACCTCTCACTCTCACTCACCACATTGCCTCTCTCACTGCTCTTCCCTCTCAAGAATTTCATATTTCAGGTATGGGTTTTTTGATTTGATTGTTATTGTAGTTGGGTATTAGTTGTGTATGGGTTTTGCCACTAAGAGAACTTCCCAATGACTTTATGGGTTTTCCAATGACTCCATGTTTTTTCCTAATATAAGATGTTCTTCTTGTAGTATCTTTTTGTTGTTGATTTCAATTCCATGTTTTTATTGGCTTGCATGTCATTTGAGCTATATATTATTTGTTATATTTTCTTTGATTTATTACTAATTCACCCAACAATAACGTTTAGTACAATTCATACCACCAAATGAGCACTTGTTGTCACCACATCCACCATTACAACCATTACCACTAGAAGCTATTACAACCTCCAATGCTAGAAACTAAAGCAAAAGACTATGGTTGTCTCAATAGAACCTTGGCCTAAGCATGAGCACAATAATGAGAATTAACATTGGCAGCTGAAGTGAGGGTTTCACTAGAAAGAATCTGCTCTTTAAAACCATGTAGATCAGAATCTAAGGCAGACAGTAATGTAGTAATCATATATTCCTCTCAATATCGCTTATGTTGCTTCAAATCATAGCGTGTGTCCAAACTAAATAATTTAAACCATTTAATTTATTTAAGGTAATTGATGTAGGCATTTATTTAAGGTATTTAAGGTAATTGATGTAGTTAGCACTTTAGCCACAATCTTATAGACGCCACCAATAAGGCTGATCGGCCTATAATCTTTAGCATCTGAAGCCCCGATATTTTTTGGAATAAAAGAAACTTCAACAATCAGGCATCCCTCTTCCTCCATTCATTTAGCACCAATAAATGTTTCTTCCATACTGTCACATCTCCAAAAGTCTCCTTACTCCTATTTCTCATATTGTCTTCCAAGGAGTTGAGTTTCGAAGCCAATATATAACTAAGAGACCCATGGTAGTGATAACTCCCCCACCAATTTCTCACTTTATCCACAAAGCCCTTAGTTCTTAACCGCATATTTTCAAATGTAAATAAGCCCTTGCCCTTGTTGATATCATTACCATCAAGTAACATGGGAAAACAGTTTGAATATGATCTTTGAAGAAATCTCTGATTCAAATAGTGAAATTGTTCTTCCAAAGCTAGTGAGATCAAACATTTGTCCAACCTGGGCATTGATGGGTGACCATGATCGTTTGACCAAGTTTAAACACCTTCCTCCAATGGTAAGTCCATTAGGCTATGTTCTGAAATAAACTCCAGAAAAATGCCACATCCTTACCATTGTTCTTAAAGCTCATCCTTTTGCTTGGAAAAGGAATTATGTTGAAAGCCTCCCCTATGCACCAACCAACTATATACCCTTGCCCATTCTTCCCAAAGCTGCTATCTATTTGCATCTGCATTAGGATCATACACTCCAAAAAAAGTCCATTCAAAACCATCAACCACATTTTGAAATCAAGAATAAACTGAAAAATCACTTACTGCCTCTTCAAGTTTATCTATGACTCTTGTATCCTACATCAGCATAATTCCACTTGATGCTCCAATCTCTAAATGTATTGTCAGCTGTCTAGCATTTATTATGTGTCTTTGACTAGTCAGGCATTGCTTCTCTTATAAATAAGTAATAATCTGAAGAAAACTGGCTATTTTTGACAGAAAATTAATCTTATTTCTGGGGTTACTGACTCCCTTTTCTGCCTTATAGCCTTTATCTGCTGTTTACAGCAAACACGTCATCTTTGCTGCCTTATTCAGGCTGCATCACTATGGTACAAACTGTGGGTGAAAAGATACAGTCTACCCTCTTGATCAATTTATTGAGAGATGAAACACATCTTTCCACAATTTCCCTAAATTGAATTCTTGGATGTGTCCTTGAGCCTGTGACACAGAAGGGTTCATCTGGCACTTGAGTATTTGTGCTATTCTCTAAAAACAATTGCTTAGGGAACCTTTTTCTAACCTTTTAAGCCTGTAATAGTAACCTAGAGAGGGGCAGTTACAGTCTTCTCTCATCTATAATGATAAAGAAGAAGAAAATTATCCTCATGAAAAAATGAAGATAAACCAAGCCTTCCAATGTAACAGCCCTTGATTATGATAAGTTAGTAACAGGTAATAAAATTATGATTGAGAATCTTAAAAGATCAAAGAAAATGTTACAGCTCCTCATAGAATGTAAAGGGAAAAAAATGCAAGTATTACATGACACTGGAAACTACATCCATGTGGCTGTGTTTGTGTTACAATGATATATCTTTTGCAATTATTTAGTCCCCCATTATGTTTTGCAATTTTGTATGTGTTAAAAAAAATTGCGTTTGCAATTATCTTTTGCTTTACATGTGTTTACCTCTCATACCATGTTGCTGTAATTAGCCTCTTGTATATAGGAAGGATAGATGGATTTGTTAACTAACATAGTAACTTGACTGTAACAGGTTCACAATGCCTGAAATTGATATAATCATATACCACGGTGGTTCGTTGAAGAATGCCAATGCGAACAAGGGATTGCCATTTGAAGGGCCGGGTATAAAGACCTATTATACCCAAATTGATGGTAGGTTGAAGACCCTTGATCAATTGAAGATGATGGTTATGGAAGAGTTGTGTGAGAACCCTGCTGTGCACAACATACACATTACTTATCGCATGCCAAATGAAATCCTGAAGCACCGGATTAATTACAAGTACATGGCGATAGAATCAGACAAACATGTGAAGATCATGTTTGACAAGTTGGAGAGAATACCTGAAGTAACTAACATTGAGTTGTACATACAGTTGGAGCCACGTGCAGAAGTTGGTATTGAGGAAATCCAACAAACACAAACAAGTTTACAAGTTACAGTTCCAGATGCTCAATACCAGTATTTTACACATGTAGAGCATGCTGATGTTCATGCCGATGAAGATGTTCATGCCGATGATGATGATGATGATCATGAGGATGAGGATGAGGATGAGAATGATGATGATTATGATGATGAGGACGAGGATCAGGATGATGATGATGACTATGTTGATGAAAATATTGCCATTAATGGTGAAGATTTTGGCGATAGAGATGAGATTGAAGACAGGATTGAACAAGGGGACTTTAGGGACTTTGAGAGGGACATTGATGACGATGAGACACTGGACGGTAGTCAACCTGATGCATACAATGTTCTTAGTGTCCAAAACATTACGGACACAATCCCTGTGTACTCACCACCTGCCTTGTCATTTTATGAAAATACTTGGGAAAATTTTGTTGATCCTTCACATATTGAGACACCATTTGTGTCTAGTTGGATTGAGGGGATGAATTTGTGCAAAGGCTTGACTTTTGCCAATAAAATGGAGGTGCAACGCGTATTAACAAAGTGTGCCCTCAAGGAAAACAAACATTTTTTGATCAGTAGGTCAACCACGACAAAACTTTGTGCGAAATGCGTTGATGAGTCATGCACGTGGTATGTCTGCGTAGTCAAGAAGCCCAAGTTCCACAATCTATGGATAGTCACCGTGTACAAGGGTCCTCACACGTGTATACGGACTGGGGTGCGAAATGATGGTAGAATGATGAGTTGTAAATTTATTGCAGATGACATCCTTAAGAAGTTATGTGAGGATCACACTACCCCAATTAAGCATCTCAGATCTATGATAGAGTCGAAATATGAGGGACAAAAGCCTTCTTACTACAAGGTGTGGGATGCGAAACAAAAGGCGATTGAGAAGATGTTTGGGAATTGGGAAGAGTCTTATCAAAGGTTGCAAAAGTTGCTAATGGCATATATTGATCAGGATCCGACTACCCAGGTGTTCTATCGTACCACATCCACCTGTGAAGATGACACAGTATTTTTGAATTATGTGTTTTGGTCTTTCGGTCCAAGCATTGATGGATTCAAATATTGCAAGCCGGTTATCAGTATTGATGGGACTCATCTGTATGGTAAATATCAGGGAAAGTTGTTGGTTGCAATGGCAACCGACGCTAACAACAAGGTATTCCCTCTTGCCTTTGCTATTGTGGATTCTGAGTCAGGGTCTAGTTGGAGGTGGTTTTTACAATGTCTCAGAGATGCGATTGGCCGCGTGATACCTAACGAAGGCATTTGCATAATTTCTGACCGACATCTCGGTATCAAAAACGCCATTGCAAACTGGCCTAGAAGGGATGATGGAAGAGCACTGGTATTTCATAGATATTGCCTTCGACATGTTGCTAGCAACTTTAACACACATTTTCAGAACTCGACTCTGAAGTCAGCGGCGTTGAAAGCTGGATATGCTAGTCAGGCAGTGAAATTTACCTCCATAATGGAGACCATTAAGCAGGCGGAAATTGAGGCCATTAGAAATAAGAAGATGTTGATGGGGAAGGATGGCAAGGAAAAGAATCAAGATTATCTTCCATACACATACCTAATGGGCGAGTCAGTGGATATGTGGACCCAGTCACATGATGGTGGGAGACGTTTTGGGGCAATGACAACCAATATATCAGAGTGCTTCAATGGTGTATTGAAAGGTGCACGGGGCCTTCCTATTGCCGCGTTGGTTGAGTTCACTTGGAACAAACTTGTCAGTTATTTCCACGACCGTCGCAAAGAATACCTTTTTGAGTTCTCAGAGGGTAAGAAATGGAGTAAATATGCCTTCTCCAAGTGGGATGAGAATAAGAGCAAATCTGAGAAACATTATCTCAAGCCATTTAGCAATGAAGAGCTGATATTTCAAATAGTTACCCAAATCAACACGTGTAGTGCAGGAGGGGGAAACCACAGTTATGAAGTTCGGTTACAGGAAAGAACATGCAGTTGTGGGAAATGGCAAAACATAGGGATCCCGTGTTCACATGCAATCAGAGTATGTGACTATTTAAATATTGATTCGACCACATTTATTCACCCGTGTTATGGTTTGAACAATGCCATTAACACTTATGAGCATGCATTTGTGGTTCCTAAGTCGATGGCTTTGTGGAGGGATCCCATAGGGCCAAAGTGGTTGCCTAATCCAGCATTGTTGCGGGCCAAAGGTCGACCAGTGAAGTCGAGAATAAGGAATGAGATGGATGGAGTGAGGAATAAGGTTCGAGAACCGGGATGGCGGAGGGAGGATGCAGATTTGATAGAGAGTCAGTCCAAGCAGACATGTGGACTGTGTCATGCTTCCGGGCATAACCGCAGAAAATGTCCGCAGTCCCGTGGCGCTTCCACAAGCGGTCATGTTCCACACTAGGTAGGTAGATGGCAAATACTTATACATCGGTTAAATATTTGTTGTTCATTCTATGTTGACCTAATGTTTACTATCTTTTCCCCTAATGTGATTACTCTACGTTTTTCAGGCATGCTTCCAAGGACGATGTTTTTGTTGTGTGGACAGCCGATGTTAGGAAAAGTGACTACGTTGTATTGGGTCTATGTGAACTTTTTGGTTTTTGTTGAATGTACTTGTAAATCTCTATTGAATGTATGCCTATGAAGATTGTGATTTCAATAGTATGGTTAGAACTGCAAATTAAGCGTGGTTGGGCATGTTTAGGATGTTGATATTGAGAATGCCTTTTCTTGCGATGTAACTGCATTTTGCATTGTAAAACCATGTTTATACAGAGAGCGTAGAAGTTTCAGTAGTTTCGTTTGATGTAATGTACGTGTATTTACATTCTTAGCTTCTTTGCCTCTAAATGAGGGTTTATGGATTATATTCGTAGTTTGTTTATCTTTGCTTCTCACCTGGTGCTTGCACACGTTTCAGTTTCTGGTTTGTCTGCATAACCAGGAAAAATGAAAGAAAAAATTCCCCAGTGAATGATTCCTGGAATGAGCAGAGGAAAACAGAGCAAAACAAAAAAAAAAAAAAATTTCCATAGAACTCGAGTCTATGAAACTCGAGTTCTACTGGAAAAAACAGAGGAAAACAGAGCAAGCCTCTTGGACCTCTCTGAGTAAACAGAGCAAAACCAGGAGAAAAAATTTCCTACTGGAACTCGAGTCTATAAAACTCGAGTTCCACTGGGAAAAACAGAGGAAAACAGAGCAAGCCTCTTGGACCTCTCTGAGTAAACAGAGCAAAACGTAGAAAAAAATTTTTCCAGTGAAACTCGAGTTCCACTGGAAAAAACAGAGCATCCTATTGGGCCTCTCTGAGTAAACAGAGCAAAACCAAGGGAAAAATTTTTTCCAGTGGAACTCGAGTCTATGAAACTCGAGTTCCACTGGAAAAAACAGAGCACCCTATTGGGCCTCTCTGAGTAAACAGAGCAAAACCAAGGGGGAAAAAAAAAATTTCCAGTGGAACTCGAGTCTATGAAACTCGAGTTCCAGATGGTTCGCGAGTTTTATAGACTCGAGTTCCACTGGAATTTTTTTTCCTCCGTTTTGCTCTGTTTAGTCAGAGAGGCACCAGTGGAACTCGAGTTTCATAGACTCGAGTTCCACTGGAAATTTAAATTTGTTTATTTTATGTATTTAAAAATTTTAAAGGTCACAATTGTTGTTCTTCTCTACAAATGAGCTTTTTATAACTGTTTAAGGGAAAAACTTCTGAATAAACTATTAAATATGAGTAACCTATAGATGCATTGCATTGAATAAACTATTCCACTCCATAACACCAAATGAGTGCTTTTCACAATATAGTGAAATGATCTTAACTCCAAATAACCAAATAGAGACACAAGGTTTTGATCCAAAAAATGTATCAACTACATAGTTCTCTCTATACAAAACATAAAATTCCTGCCAATCAAGGCTTAAATATCCACATCTCAATACATTGTTCGCTCTATACAAAATTTGCAATCACACTAAGAAATGGCACGGAAAAGAAAGTTATCCACCCTTTTAACTTCCAACTGTCAGGCATTGGGGATGGCTTTACTCGGTCCTTTGAAATCGTCATGATGGTACCTAATACAAATCACAAACAGAATAATTTTATCACATTTCCCATATAATGCAAAAAACAAAAATCTATCATTCATTATGTATGTCTTTATCAAATGTAAATCCAACTTACATTATTTATGTCTTTATCAATTTTTCCCTGGTCGATGCATGTTTTGGCGCTCATGCATACGGTGCTGAAGCAAATGCATCTTCTGCATCGAATGTTGACGAGCTTCATCAAGAAATCTCAGTTCGTTCAGCAGTAGTCATAATTCCATTGATTATTGTGTGGACACACACACATATTCGTTGGAGTATTTTCTAGAAAATACATAGAGGAGGTACAAGAGAAGAAGATGTTGCTGGAAAAGCTACAAGTCAGAATGAATGAAGCAGAAGCAAAGGCCAACAAGCTTAAAGTGTCATTGGAGAATCTATGCGGTATACTAACAAGGTTTTTACATTTCATATTTTGTTTTTATTATAAATAATTCCAATCATTGAAGACATTTTTCTTCCATAAGGGTATGTTAGAGCGCAATCAGACGATGGGAAATATATCGTAGGAAAAAGTAGAACATGATCTGATAAAGCTTGAACAAGCCCTGCATGATGAAGAAGCGGTCTGCCTTCTTTTCCTGGACTCTTCACCTTCCAATGCTTCCAGAGGTTTGATATAACAGTGATATCTGTGCCTACAAATAACGCAATCATTCTAATCAAAACCCAATGCAATTGAAATTTTGAATATGTATGTCATAATAGTTTTTTTTTTAAAAACATTGAATCTAATACTTACCTAAAACGACTATGTTTCTCAATGAAGGAATACAACTGGCTGCAACGTCGTAGTACTAAGTGCACAAAACTTAGTTATATTTGTGGGGTTTTTCAGTGGTTAAGGTTGAACCCACAACCTCTTTTGGTGAAAGGCACTTGTCATTGCAACAAGGCTTGACCACTAGTGCAACTGCTAATTCAGACCACTAGAGCAAGGCTTGATTCAAGGCACGATTTATATGTGCAACTGCTAATTCTCACTCTTAACATTTTCAAAACGCATTATTAAAAGAAATTAATTTTAAAAGCCAATCAACCATACCTTAACCCTTTTCAAAAGATCTTTTGCATTATTGTCATGCTTGAACTGTTCTCTTACACGCTACAAATAGACAGAACAAAGATGGTAGAGCACAGAGTTAAGGAATTTAGGTGTTGATTTCAGTATCATTATGCTATGCGCAACTAATAAAGAAAACAGTATGTAGCCCCCTATATGGCAATTTGATACCCCTATACATGCACCCTACCTCGTCATCTTCCATAAAAGTTGAAGATAGTGGATCACTTTTCGACATCTTCTCCTGACCTTGTTGTAAACTGGGTAACATGTTTGTAAATTACGAGTAAGCAAAACAAATAAAGACCACACATAAGCACATTGCATGCGTGGGTAGAACATTTGTGCTGCAGTGAACTCGTCCTCATCACTTCGACCCATAATGTGACGACACCTGCAGCAAAATATAATAGAAGTAAAAATAACGACTACATCACCAGCATATTAAAGTAATAATAATAATAATCATCATACCATAATTCACGTTTTTATCCTTGAAACCGTATTCCTTTGTGCTATATCCATCACAAGAGGCTAGTACTCATGAGCTTGATTCGGTTTATCGTTCCACGACCGCAGAAACTCCACCTTCCCTCCATCAGTATCCATCCCAACGGCCTTCCAAATCTGAATGAGGTAGCGCCCAACAACATCAATTTTCCTCAACTGACCTCCCATCTTATTGGTTAGCTGGGCAAACCAATCTACAATCCATATTTTCACTCTACACCCAGCAGATCTCAACTTGTTCACATTTATTTATAATAAAAACAAAATATAGTTCGTAAAAACCTTGTTAGTATACCACATAGATTCTCCAATGACACTTTAAGCTTGTTGGCCTTTGCTTCTGCTTCATTCATTTTGACTTGTAGCTTTTCCAGCAACATCTTCTTCTCTTGTACATCCTCTTTGGATTTTCTTGAAAATACTCCAAGGAATATGTGTGTGTGTCCACACAATAATCAATGGAATTATGACTACTGCTGAACGAACTGAGATTTCTTGATGAAGCTCGTCAACATTCGATGCAGAAGATGCATTTGCTTCAGCACCGTATGCATGAGCGCCAGAACATGCATCGACCAGGAAAACAATCATAAAATTTAAAGGACCTTCATAGTCCAGCCCATAACAGACCTACAGACTCTAGCCCATAAAGGACCTGCATTTGGGAAGTTAAAGGAATAAAGTTTAAAACAAATTTATGCAATAGGTCTTCCATGCAATAAGAAAAATCAAAATAATTTAGTTATTACATAATAATGCAATAAGTATGGAATAAATTTTAGGATTTCAGATTCTCAATAAAAATGGCCTACTAACCAGCACAGTTTCCCATTATTTACAAGTAAAATAAATAAATAAAATGTTTTAGGATTTTAGAATCCTAAATTATCTTTGTGTTTTACATTTATTTTTTAACATTCGTTATTATGTTCCACGGTTGAGATTCAGGATTTTGGAGTTGTGCAATATTGTTAAGGATAAATTGCTATGTTTAAGGATAACAATATCCAATAGAGTTTTGGTGAAAAATAAATGCATTACTTTTATTGTTTCAGTTAATCAATTGTGATCCTTGAACGTTGCGTTGATAATTTTTTTACAATTTCAAGCAAAAAAAAAAAAAAAAATTTAAAACCCATGTTTAGGTAATTTTATTCCTAAAAGTTTGCCTATTATTTAGAAGCCATTTTGGATATGATTTTATAATTATAACTTTAAACAGAAGAGGAAAAAAAAACATTTTTACCCGGTATTTTTATTCCTAAAATTTTGCCTATTATTTACAAGCAATTTTCTCCATGATTTTACAATTTTATCTTTAAAGGAAAAAAAATTTAAATAAAAAAACCCCCGCGTTTTAGGTTTTTACCCGTAGAAGTTAGTCTATTCTTTAGTAATAATTGTTCCATTTTTATCTACTTCCGGTGTGCCTATTGTGGTGTATTTGGAGGGAGCGTAATTGGCGTACTTTTCAGGATAGGGACAAGTCCGATGACTAGTTGCTCGCTTATTTTAGTGGCTCTCTTATTGATTGGTCTAAGGCTTGGGGACTCACCTCTAGTGATTCTATCCCTATGTTCCGTAGTTATCTTCTCTGTAATTAATATGCTCTTTGTTGTCTCCGTTTGTTTTCTTGTTTCAGTTATCTCATTGTCTCTATTTTTTGTTTGTTTCCAGTCTTATTCTCTGTTCTGCCTTGTGTTTTCATGAGGTACCTTTTAATATATATCTTTCTTACTTATCAAAAAAAAACAAAATTTCTTCCATTTTTCTCAATCTGTGGCAATTTATTTTTTACTTTTTATTTTTTTTTTACAAATCTATTAGTAATATGTATATAATGGTCAATCACTCTCCTTTGCCTATATATTGTATGCTTCGAAATAGAGGTCACTGCAATATAATTAATTGATACGTGATACTTATCCAAATTGCACAATTTGTATTTCTTGTATAGAAGATCATACTCATCCAAATTCCACAGTTGTTGTCTCATAATATTGTAATAAAAAAAGTCACAGTAATAACCCAATAAAAAAGATCTCGAAAAGCAATGACTAAGCTTTAACCTACAATAAAAACAGGAAGTAGTTGATTTGGAGGGAACAGTACACCTTCGCCCAGGCTCTTCCTGACCAAATTCTTCGCGAAATTCCCTAAACAACTTGTGTTGAATTCTTTTTTGTTTTCAGACTTGGAACCATCACCCATCATGCCGTAGTCGATGAATTTGACTGCACGACTGGTAACATCGTGCTACAATTCGTCCAGATTGGGTTTCTCCATTCTCTTCTTCTGTGCAAGATAAAACCATTAGCGAAGAAAAGTTACCGACCTTAAAATGTGAAATGCTTAAGAGCATAACTAACATAACTAACACAAACGTAGTAGCACATTCTACAAAATTGCATGATAAGGCTATTACAAGTCCAAAACACGTAAGGTAAGAAAACTTAACAATTGTCTAGAAAGGAAATTTAGAAGCTTTGAGAGGTGTGAAGCGACCACTTTAGATTTGAGATTGGTGTTTTGAGGAACCACAATTGAATGGATGACCAATGACAGCAGCAGGATTATTTTCATTTTCCAACTTATTAGATTTTATTGATCATTGAACCTTTAGAGTTACTTATTGTATACTTCCTGTGTACTTGGGCTACATATGTCTATTTCTTAATAAAACTTATCACTTGAGTTTTCAAAAAGGCTTGTCCTAGGCACTCATGTTTTTTGGTTTCCCTAAAATCGAATATTTTTAAGTTGGTAAAGACCCACCCCTTGTTTCAGTCAGAATGAGTCCCCGTGACCCCAGGACATTGGCTTCTGCCAACAGTGGACTATTAAGGATCGCATCCCATGCATATTCTACATTATAGCCTGCAACTAATTCAACTTCCCTAGATTTCATTGATCTAATTTTAGAACAAATTCATGTATCGTAAACCAATTAGCTTTAGCTCATATATTACCTCCTCCCAGGAAAAACTGGGAGGATGGCATGGCTGTAGGTTCATGACCCACAGGATGCTGTGACTTACAAAAAAAAAAAAAAAAAAAAAAAAAAAAAAAAAAAAAAAACACATTTTAAGAACAGATTGATGTTTCCTATGTTTATATTTAACATGATGCTTGGAAAGACCTTCTCACAACCCTGATTAAAGACAACTTGGGGTTATTCAGCCCAAACATGTACCCCACCACCGGCCAATTCTGTTTTAGGTAAAAGTAAAACTGAAAAATAATATAGCCAGGATTCTAACTTAGCTAGTCTGGAAAATTGTGAACTCTAGCAAGGATGTATAATGTGCATCTATATAGTGTTTAGGAATGAATAAATTTGCAAGAGGAAAAGACATAAATGGGGAAAAGAAATATTTTTGCTCTTGTAACTATTAGTAATGGCTCAAAACAATCAGATATTTGTGCTCTAGTTTCTCAAAAACAAAATAATAAAGATATATAACTCTATATATTCAAATTCATTTGTAGTTAGCAATATAAAAGCTTTTTTTTTTCTTTTTTTTTTATTATTATTGGTGAGTTTACAAATGCACCTAGTAGTGGGTTTGAACCAGCAATCTTACCCTCCACCCTTTCTTATAAGCATTGTAGAATAATTATAAACATTGCTTTCAGTGCACAGTATCAATGCACCTAAGCCAATTCAGCACTTCACTACTTGGTTGACAACCAGCTAGGTGGACCAGAATGCTTAGGTTGACCATTTTATCCCAATGAGTTCCACAACAAAGTTATTGCACTGAAGAAACATTTTGAGACACTAATATTACAAACAAAATAAGATAAAAGGGGAAAAGTTTGAGATAAAAGGAAATCCAGAAACTCTCCATATTGTGGATGAACAGGCTTAGATATGCTCATTATCAGAGCATGAAGAGAAGAGAGTTGAAGAGCTAATGCTACAGCCTAGTAGCAAATGATTAATAACAGACAAAAGGAATCCCATGACATACAGCCTCCTGTGAGGCTCCCTTGTCATAACTGAACAAAATATGAACCATAAATGAGTTTTATAATAGCATGTAAAATGTAATAACAATACATATTAACTATCGATATAATAATTGTTTCCATTATTTGTTACAGATGTTTAGAAAAGCTATTTTTGAACTGGAAGAGGCCCAAATGCTTTTAAAAAATAAAATAAAATGAAGCTGTTATCAAAAAACTCATGAATATATTTATCCACTAGCTAAAACAAGAACTTCACAAACTTTTACATTCAGAAAATTGAGGCACATAAGTGCTAAATGATTGGAGAGAGGTTAGTAGCATTAAGTTATTTAGGTAGTTTTTAAATTTTTTTATTTTTATTTTTTTCTGTAATGAAAGCAAAGCAAAAGGATTAGGTAGCATGAAGTTTTTGTAAGAAAGTTATTGCTTATTCCTGAAAAGAAGATTCTCTTATCTCTTTCTTTTACTTTATACTAGACACTAGACATAACATAGCCAAGAAAAAACTTACCAAAGGATAGTATCATATTTCTTCTCCGGTGGAGTTGGTCTGAACAAAATTTTCTTGTTGGAATGAGACCATGTGAAACAGATTTGTTTCTGTAGAAGAACAGTCCCTAGAAATTTCCATCATCTCTTCATTTGGTGATGCAGCAACACTCTGCTGTGAACCATTTGCACTCCTTGAAACCTCCAATTTTGAAGCCTTTGCATGTGTCTTCCCAGCACGTTCAAATTTGTTGAGATGCCAGTTTGCATCCTCTATTCGATCTGGCACATAAAGAAGATTACATTAAGCACAATCCCTGATTTCAGGTCCATTTCAACCTTGAAAACTTCAATACTTGAGCACACCTTTGTCTCATACTGGTAAAACCATACTTTTAAATGATATGAACAACAATCGTTAAGTTTCAACTAACCCAACCTGAAACAATGTATGTTTGGCTAGGATTTGGCCTAAGGTTTTCAAAAATAAAGTGTTCAAGCTAGGCATTGATTCTAATCAGAGTCAAACACATACATCCAGATCTTAGCCTAAGAGACTCATCAAGCTTGGGAAACAGACATGTCAGATTATCTTTATCTAGGGGCTATAAGGTCAATATATAACCAAAAACCAGAATGTGGGCACTTTATATGCACTTATTTCAATATTGCACATGCCTATAGATTAAAAATATGCTACTAAAGCATTCATTCTGCAGAAGTTTTGACAGCTCTAGGGAAAAATGCTAGAAAGTAATACTAGAGGAATGTAGAATAGCTTGTGTGAATGCACCTGAGTGTAAAGAAGGGGTATTCATGCGGGAGACACAAAATGCAAACAAATCCATCTTCTTGCGTAAGTGGCAGCCAAGAATGCAATTTCTTGATCTTTCTTTAAGGAAAATTCCTATTTGGATAAAAATTTTCATCTCCCTGTGGAGTACTAGAATCACATTTGTTTAGGGCATGTGGCCAGTGGGGTTGAAAGGCCTTTGTACACTGATATTGTAACTAAAGTGAATCAAAGGCTCAGTTTTACTCAGGTTTTTGTGGATGTTGATCTGGAGGCTGAGTTTCCTAGGGAGATTTAAGTTGATATGGGGAATGGTAATTAATTTCTTGTTGGGATTGAGTACCCATGGATCCCTATGAAGTGTCCAAAATGCAAATTTTTTGGACACTCTGCTGCCAATTGTGGTAATACTGAAATGGTTGATCCAAAGAGGATGACTAAGAGACGATGGGTTCCTATGGCTAAGGAGGTTGTAGATGCAGTGAAGACTGATAATTCAAGGAGAAAGCAAGCTCAAGTGAAGGTTACTAATCCTAAGGTAACTCCGAAGCCTCCTTTCTCAAGTAATAGGTATGCTGTGGTCTAGGTAGATGTGCTATTAAAGCAGACCTAAGGAAAGCTTATGACTCTGTAAATTGGAATTTTATTACCATGTGCTTGATAGCTACTGGTTTTCCAGTGAAGTTTGTAATGTGGATAAGGGATTGCATCACCAATCCAAGGTTTTCTATATCTTTAAATGGAAGCATCCAGTAAAGAACAATACTGATTTATAGAATTATTCCTAAAACATGCAAATCAAACTTTGTTTAGCACAAAAATTAACCAATGCTTATCATATTAAGAAATTTCTTGAGCATCATATTTGTCATAAACCAAAGCAAGAGTAGATCTCGATTAAACTAAAGCTGAATTAGAATTGAGATATACGTCTACAAAAAATATATAAGATGCCTTAAACTACAAACTCAAGAGGTGGACCACTACCAAACAGAATGTCTATTCGGCCCCACTACACTATTCATAGGCCCCACTGCACTTTTTGGTACTATTCATGAGTCCCACTATACTATTTTAGCTAACTTTTACCTTTATCTACAGTACTTTCAGCAAAAAGTTTTCAGTTTCAGCAAAATAAGCAGATCCCAAACAGACCCTAAATCCAATCAATTTTTAAATATTGACATGACAACATTCATAGAAGAGAAGCAAACTAGAATGAGAACATGATATTAAAAAATCTTCCATATTCAATGAATAAGAATACAAGGAACACATTATACATACCCAAGGGCAGCAGCACTCTCCTTTTGACTATTTCGCAAGACCACCAACAGCTCCTCTAAAGGAGCCCTAAAATCATCCAATCCTTTATTGAAGAGATACACCAGAGCACCATATAATCCATGCTCTCTACATAACCTAACAACCTACAAGGAAAAATAATAATCATTATCCAATCAAGTCAATAAATCATAACAAATAAATTTACTCCAACAACAAAAATGATTAACAAAGGTTTTGAAGGTAAGACCTGATTGAAATCCAAAGAACAGATATCCATGTGAAGGACGCATTGTTCAACTCGTTGTAACCATCCTTTGCTGCTGTAATGTTCTACAAGTGCTTGCATAATCTAACAAAATAAAACGAAAAAAGAAAAAGAAATATCAGAATTTATGATTAAGCTGCCAATAAGGCTAAGCACTGGGACATCAAGCTATACCTCAGGAGGCAGTGATCCAAGCATGTCCTTCAATATATATGGTTCCAAAAGCTCCAAAAATGTGTCTGAAAAATGTAATGAAACAAAAGGTAAATCACCGAAAGAGTAATGTCTAAGGACTGCTAATATGGAAAAATTATCGCAAGTGAAGGGCTGCTATATATATATATATATAGAATACACACACTTCACAAGCAATTAGACCACAGCAGACACTAACTCAACCTAATTTTGTACTAGCAAAGTGTCAACACAGAATACATCACTCTCAAGGTGCTAGGAGAGCTGAATAACACTTGCACCCTTCCTAGTAACAAACCCAATCTTAAAAGGCGAAGGTAAAATAGAATATAGCATTAGAAAAACTTCATCACAAGGAAAGCTCTCTAAGCAAACAGTCTGACCTTCAAAGTTTGTTAAACTTTCTAGCCTCATGTTATGTAGTTACGGCTATCACAAATTGAGTTACCAAGTTTCACTTAAAAAATGAACTTCAACCTGGACATCAAAGATCAAACTGCGTAGTAATTGAAGCATTCAACACAAGAAGACTCAGAGATGTAATGATACCTCTCTGTTGTACCGCCACAAACTTGGAGAAAATTTCATCAAAAAGGATGTCAGTCCTCTTGATATGAACACAGAATTCCACAGCAACTCCACCAACACAAGTGTATTGCTCTTTTATTTCAGAGTGCACAGAACTGCTTCTACTATTTGGGTTGTCCAGTGGTTCCATTTTCTCAACTTGGTTGCAAAATGCCACCAAAATATAAGAAAATACTTCATCTACATATGACAAAAGCAACTCCACAAGGTAGGGCATTATGGCCTCCTGTACAGCATCCAAGGTTCTAGGAAGGTCAATAACACCATGCGCCTGGCCATCATAAAGTGTCATTGACATGTTCAGTGCACCCATCCAATCACCCGCTTTCCACAGAACCTGAATCTGTTCCTTCCATGGGAGAAGGCGAGAAACAGCAAGATGCATAGGACCAAGGATGTATACTGAAGCTCCTCTTACAGCTATGCAATTGTGAAAAGCTTTCTCAGGATTTCCATAGATATTAATAAAGTGGGTATGGTATGCAACAAGATCATCTCCACCATAACCATCCAGAGAAAAACTTGTTTGGTGAATCATAGTTCCATCCTTAGCAAACAGACAGAGTTGTCCAGTTGATGTAAGAACAACCAGTATCTGGTCAAGTACAAAAATCTCATTACATGCAAAGCATTTACAATTATTTACTAGGCACCCAACCTAAATAACACTATTTAAATACAACAAAAGACAAATCAACAATATATGAATAACTAAATACGTACCTGATCATCCAACCAAGCCACACCTATAGCTGCATTGTCAAGAGACCATTTCCCATATACTTTTAGCTCTAATTTGATTAACTTTGCAACCTGAACTTTTCGGTCCCAAGCAATTGCGAGCAAGTAGACTCTCTCTGATGCTTCTACAGGTACGTTTTCTGTAACAAATTCATATCTTAGAAAGATGAAATATCTCAACATAAATGCCCAAAATTCACTCAATGCATACCACTAGGCAAACTGCGTGATTGTGTCATGCATTTCCACGCAGTATAAGGCATAGAACCCTCTTGAACCCCATCTGGCTTAGAAAGCTGCGAATAGACTTCCAAAGTAGGAGTAAGCCTTACCTGTAACATGCAAATGTGGCTTTAACACATTCTGAACAAGATATAACCACTAAGAAGAACAACATCAATTCACAAGACAAAAGGTACATGGAATTTGTGCAATCATTTGAGGGCTTCATACCACCAGAGCAGTTTGATGGGTGACAAATATGACCACACCTTCTTCAGCTAAAGAAGAGCCTTCATTAAAGAGTTTCCAGCCAGCATCTCCACCTACTACACCTCCCATCATACTACCAAGACTGCTGGATGAAACTGCATTGTTTCCCTGAGAGGACAGGGAAGCACCTCCAGAGAATTCATCAAAAAGGACCGGTGAAGCTGATAGCACAATTCCCGTTTTTTGTCCATCAAGAAGACACTATTTCAAGTAACAATATGATCATTAGTTTGGAGATGATGTCAACTCACAAGCATATTATACATAGTGCCACAATCATAAATCACATATTGATGCATACTAACGTTTTACCTGGGTTTTGATGGAGAACCTATTGAGCAAGGGAACAACTGAGAAAGCATGCAACAGAACGAGACCCTTACTATCACCAGTAACTGCTTTAAATTGACGAGTAACCTGAGAATCCTGCCCCAGAAATAACGTATGTACAACTGGTGCTGTATGCTCTCCAGTAATAACTTTTGCTGATGATGATCTCTGCACATCCCAAACAGTTATATGACCATCACCATAACCAGCTAAGAGCAGGTCCCCTTGCTGATTAAAGCGCATGGAAGTTACAGGGGCATGAGACCTATCCCCTTGCAGACCGAGCATCGACATCTGGAACATAAACAGCATGGTTTATTGAGTAAAGTTATTTCTGTCGTAACTACAACGTGGCTCATAGCAAAAGCAAATGTACTTAGAAGCTTCACAATTTAATTAAGCATCCAGATGTTTGCATACTGAAATTACCATAAAAAGCCAAATTCCTCACTTAACATGTTCGATTTCTGTAACAGAAGAAATTTAGATATTACCAATCAATGGTATCTTAACGGATAACCATATACTAAGGGCATATCTGAATAAGAACTTTGTTGAGGAAGTACCAACACACTCATGCTAAGTATGCACATTATATTTATGTATATAAGTCATCCTTACAGAATATACTCATACTAAGTACGCACACCAAAGGTTTTTCTTTTTTAATTTTTAAAGCTGATACATTGTGTTTCTTTTCAATAATATCAAGTTATTTGTGTATGGAAGTCATCCTGTACAAAATCAAGTATGTACTGCTGTTTTGTGTGAAATTCATTGGAGCATTTTAGAGATTGAAATAAGCAATTAAGTTGATACTTAAGCAATTCAGCAAAGATGACACCAGGAATTGACTATTATTTTAAAGGGCACATGCACAACATTCTCCCTTGATTCTAATTACACCCAAAATATATTTCCTGGAATCTATTCAAGTTTCAACCAAAAGATGAACAAATAACATATAGAAACATAGAATCCTGAAGGAACATGAAAGGCTAACAAGTAAGAGCAATATAAGCAGATTGATGCAAAAGTAACCTTTGGATCCATGTGGTCAGCATTATAACCGGAATATTTACTGGGCACAACAAGAATGACCCCTTTTGACATTCCAATTGCAATATAATTAGTATGAACAGCCAAAGCTTGAGGGGAACCATGATCTCTCCTGAATGCCTGAGAAGAAATGGTCCTTGTAATAGCATTATCCGCATCAAGATCAAAGTATCCTAATGTGGTTGATCCTCTTCGTACGCCCTCAAGCCTCATTGGCTGAGCAGCTGCACCCTCTTCCCAATGCAAACCAGTAGAAGCATGCTTCTTCTCAAGCTCCTCAGCTAACTCCAATGGCTTCATAGAAGCAGCCCAGGATTTCTTCTCCGCTCTCTTACTAATCCTCCTGCTCTCCAATTGCCCAATTCTCTCTTCCACAAGTTCAGTAATATCACTCAATGAAGATGCCTTAAACTACAAACTCAAGAGGTGGACCACTACCAAACAGAATGTCTATTCTGCTTCATGCATTTACAAAGGGGAAGATCCATATCAACTACACTGACCTAATAGAATGTCTAAACCTTTGAACTAGATTGACAACACATAATTATAGGTCAACAAGCTTGAAATAAGTAATGTGCATAATAGTTGAGACTTACCCACAAACTCTCGACAAACTTGAAGATCTAAGAAATTTTCAAACTCAAAAATGTAACTTCCACCCTGGAATAACACATAAATAGAAATTTGCATACATCATCAAATGAGGGAAAATAACATTTACTACAATGGTAATGTATTGAAAGTCAATTAAAATCCTAAAGTTTCTAATATGTAAAGTATGAAACATAATTTTCAAGGCACTTACTCAAGGTTCACCAATTTTGTGTTTTTTAGCCCTCGTGTAATGTTTGTGTGGGGGAGGAGGCTGCGGGGCATCAACCTTAGGGTCATCATCGTGCTGCAAATTCCATTACATGCATGCAATCAATATTCTCCATAATGGTAAGAGTAAAGTGAAGTAGAAAATATATTATTACATTCAAATTAAAGTTATCATACCATAGCGGGGCCTCGGTGTCCTATTTTGTGTCCACCTGTCCCACACGTGGGTGCTCTTCTACTGCGTTGCGGTCTACCTCGTGGGGGTGAGGCCTGATGAGGGGGATTAAGGTCCGGTACATCAATATGTGGCTCTACAGTGTCAATCCCAACCGGAGATCCTAGAGGGTCAGATGAGGATGTGGTAGGTGGGTAATCCTGCTCTATGTAGAGGCCAGGAGTGGGTGCACTAGAGCCAGTGTGTGGGTATGAGGGTGTCTCGGGGAGTATAGGAGGGGTCACATTTTGGTCAATACTGACATCGAAATTGGGCTGCGAAGGTGGGCTGGGTGAAGGGACCTCGGGCTGAGGAGATACATATGGGATGGGTGAAGGGACCTCATGTTGAAGAGATGCTTGCGGGATGGGTGGAGGCATCTCAAGAGTAGTTACAACCCGAGGGGTTGTTGCACGCCAACCACGGCCCCTAACTGCACTTGTGCTTGGGGTTGCTGTAGCAGGCCGAAGACGACCCCTAGCTGCGCTTGTGCTTGGGCTTGTAGTAGCACGATGACCACGGGTCGGTGTACTTACGGGTGCTGCACTTGTGCTTGGGGTTGCAGCAGCTGCTAGTTCAGTCTCATCCCCATTGTTTGCATGCTCATTTACTGCAGGACCACCACCAAGGCCAGCCACATTATTTAGGATACGCCGGACATGGTTGTGAGCTTGGCTGCCTTCAGGAAGCATCGCCAACAGCGCTAAATGGCTTTGAATCTGAAACGGAGAAAGAACCAACATCATTTATGTATCAATTAATGAATGAATAATATAAGACTTATGAATCTACTCAAAACTAACAGTTCTATTAGAATACTATATGTATCAAAAACTATTTCATTACATGTCAGTCAAAGCAAACCAGATTTGCTGAGAAATTCATAGAAATTGATTTTATGTTCATACATGTACTCAAGTAAAACGAAGTAGGCAATCAAATGTAAGTAGAACACATTACCATAATATCTAATTTAGCGCTGTTGCGGTCGACATACTTTCGAGTGACCGGACGGTACCAGACGTAATAGGCATGATTGCGGGGCATCTCACCAATCTGAGGAGGTGCACGACAAACTTGTTGTCGTCTCATTTCCCAAGAAATGATATACGGTCCATGCTCCTCCCTCCAATTCCTTTCCACCTTCCCACGTAAGTCGATTTTATGCAGCCTATCATCGTAGACAACATGGTCAGGCCGCTCCTGCGCCAAGCCAAACTGTCGAAGGACACGGTCTGGGTGGTGTCTCTCTACTATGCAAAAACACAGAAGCGGCACCCTTGCTGTCCACATATCCCTCCCTGCAACGCAGAACTCAGGAAGGTGGCTGAAGTGTGCCTCGTATGGCTGCCACACAATCTACGATAGAAAAAAAAAAAACAATTATCATAGCATCTTCAAATGTGAAACAAGGGAAAATACATATATAAAGGGTAAAAAAACTAAAATTATAACAAAAGATATGTTAAAGGATGAAGCAATCATATTATTAACGAAAATGATCATAACCAAACAAATTTTTTGAATATTATTACCTGCTCTGGCTGCATTGTAACTAATAGCTCGCGATAGTGGACCAAGGCCATGCTGGATGGTCTACTCTTCGGGCTTGGCACCCGCACCCACCTACAATTACAAGCAAGCAAAAAACATAAGAACAATAATACAATTTAGTTACACAAAAATGTACATTGCAGAACACACTTGGTATCAAGAAAAGACTTACTTAAATGCAAGTGGAGCATATGGCCATGGGCCATAATCACATCCAGGTGGGGGCTCTATCCTCGGGCACAAGAATGGCAACCTTGCCCATGCCCAATACTGGACCAAGGTGCACGCCCCACCAATCTGCGATGCCCCTTTCTCGCTTGCCCGACACAACTCCCTATATAACCAGGCCAGGCAACCACTACCCCAGCTATAATGTGGCGGATCACGAAGGTTACGCATGAAGTCCAGGAACATCAAATGCACCCTATCTCCTGACTTGTCCATGAAAAGTTTGTCCCCTATTAGCGCTAACATATAGCACCGGGCATACCGGTGTATCTGCATCTCCGTTGCGTCATGAGGCAATGGCGCTGCAACGGCCTCAACAAGTCGGCTGATGAGAATTCTTTGCCCCACCAATGTTTTATTGTCATTCGGCGGACTAAAACCTAGCAACTCCGTACACAATCGCCTCCAACCCCCATCATCCACCACAGCAGTCGGCCCAACCAAGACGTCACCGTCTATCGGAAGTCCAAAAATTACCTCCACATCTTCTAGGGTGATTGTCATCTCACCATGTGGAAGATGGAAAGAATGAGTCTCCGGCCGCCATCGCTCAACTAGGGCCGATATTAGGCAATTGTCTATCTCTCTTGAAGGGGCTCTAAACAATCCTTCTAGCCTTAGCAATTTGATAATATCAATGACTCGATTATCTTGCATCTGAATGTTTGCCATCTCCTTAGTGCGACCACGGCACGTAAGTGGGCCCGAGTCCTACAAAATCGATCAAAATTATAGCGGTTGTTAGAACTAGAAATACAACATTGAAAGAACTTGCTAACTAACAATCAAAGACAACGTAAATATTAAAGCAGTTGTTAGAACTAGAAATTTCACCTCGCCATTCCAAATGGCCTCTGATCGATGATATGGCTGTCGTGTCAACAATGACCTCTCACGCGGACCGGGGTCCAAGACCTCTAACTCCTCATCAATCCGAGGCTCCATACTGCAAACAATGCAACTGTGAGATCATTAATAGTGTAGGGGCAAAGGAGTGCTACTGTAAAATAGAATTTTCTTCAAAAAACGTAAGTTCGCAATCATACCAAAAAACATGCAAATCGATGATGTTTACGCAATCAAAGAAATTAGAATTGGTAAGTTAGAAAAAAACATAATGAATTTTTTGGAGTTGGAATAATTTTGTAAACTTTTACAATTAAAAGAAATTGAATTCTGTACCAAATAAAATGACTACTTTCATTAATTCTGCTTTGTGTTGGTTATGAACTTTTAGCATGCTTATTTATCAATTGGTTGAACATATATGGACTGTGTGAGTATCATGTTTCCTGCCACTTATCAATTGGTTGAACAATGGTTCAGAATGATTCTTCCCCTTATTGAATTGTAATAACTAGATTGAAGTCCATAAATGGATATTTAGACGTCTAAAATAGTTGAATTTTGCATATCTATGGTGTTGCCACCACACAAATAAGAATCTGGTTTTTGTAGTACATTTTAGCTTTAGTTGTACGTGGCTTACTGGCTTTTGCCATTGACTGAAAGGAACTTGGTTACTTGATTCCCCCTTGATCTTATGTTCACTAAAGTAGTCAAAACAACAATGAAGGCCCTATCTAAGCCCTATTGCTGTAAAGAGACAGCTTGAGAGTTGGCCGGACTTTCTATGTAATTAGTAAATGACTTTCTTAATTCTACAGGACTCTTCCTCATAGGCGTATGATTGTACTTCTCCCATGTAATGCTTCCTCTTATTAATTAAGGATATCTACTCAGAGTTCCCAGTCTGTGTACTTTTTAAATAATAAATATTGTCATTCAGATTAAATTTGAGTTCAGAATCACTAAATAGAGTGGCTGGGTATATTATTTTGATAAATGAAGGCTCTTTACTGAACTGCATGGTCTACATTCCACTTTCTAAAATTTAATGCACACTTCTTTACTGGTTCTGCTTAACCCTACAACACTGAGAGAAGGCACCTTTGATGAAAATTTGAGTAAAGCTGCTTCGTTATATAAATTATACATCCTGTAAAGGGACTTTGTTTAGGTGTCTGTAGCATCTTATGTCAAACTGAAGCAGTCTTGATACAGAAAATTTCAAGGGGATGGGAGAAATTTTTTGTCGGTGTAATTAGTTCTGGGGGGCTCAGGTACACAAACATTGAAATGGTGCCCCCTTGTATGTCTGTCCTTGAGAGGCTTAACTTCATTTTATTATCTCTAATGTGTTATTTAAAGGAGGAGATTGCACTTATTTAGCTTGCTATGAGATTGGTAAGATTGAAGAGCATGAGAGTTTCAAGTCTTAAGTTTTAGTTATCATTGAATGATATATCAACTTATCATATTGCATAATCTTTGTCATGCAAAATAAATGACCATTGGGCATGGGGCATGGGGGATGAAAACTGCAGTGGTTTTGGCTGATATTTTATTGAATATTTGGGGTGATTTGGTGATATTATTAATTGCCCATATGCAACTTAAAAATCAAGAGGAATCTAATTTGTTATTATTATAATGTTTTCATGAGAAAATCTAATGCCTGTTTTATTTAATCTATTGGTGACAGAGTACTAATTTTATGATTTTTTTTGGGCAGAACATTTGTTAGTGAAGTAGTTACAGGATACCTTCCCAGTCTTATTCTTCAGTTGTTTCTGAAAATAGTGCCTCCTATAATGGAGTTGCTTTCATCTATTCAAGGATATGTTTCTCATAGTGATATAGAAAAGAGTGCATGTAACAAAGTCCTTTGGTTTACAATATGGAACATTTTCTTTGCAACGGTATTTTCTGGATCAGTTTTATATCAGCTTTCCCTCATCCTTGATCCCAAGAATATTCCTGCAAGGCTAGCTGTTGCGGTCCCAGCACAGGTGAGACTAATTTTCCACCTTTGAAAATTCTACCTTAGTGTTTTATATATATATATATATATATATATATATATATATAAAATAAAGGCTAGCACAAATAATTCCAGAAAGTGAAACTTACAGAAGAATGATATTTTCTATTTATGGATTTTTTGTTTGACAGATAGTTCTTAATATATTTCCACCCATCTGGCTATGCCTTTTTGGCTAATATATGAAGGGATAATGATAAAACTGGCTGCATGCTTTAGGCAATAATCTGTTGTGTTTTTTTCTTGGATTTTATTGCTTTTTTAAATTTTCAAATGTGATCACTTTATAGGATGTAGAAATTACATGCTATTTGCTGAATTCGTTTCTGTTCTAATAAAATTTCTTAATTTGTCAAGAAAAGAAAAGAGAGATACTTATCAAAGAAAGAGAAAAAGAAAGGATAGTGGTAACATTTTACAACTCTGGTTACTTTACGGGTAATCCGACTACCCTACCTTTTGAATCTTGCCAAGTTTTTGTCCCCTATGCCCATTTTGATAGATACTTATAGTGTGTGTGTGTGTCCAATATAGTTTTAATTCTTTCCCGAATGAAGTAGTGAGTTATAGCATTGTATTTAAAATATGTGGAGTAGGGGGCGGAATAAAGAGTTTCAGATGAAGGGTTGGAGCATAATGGACTTTAAATATTTATATAGATCAAGAAAATGTTTTCAGTGATTATGTAGGCCAGTGAAAATGTATTTCAGTTATTTCTTTTCTTTGCAGATACAATGATGTTAGAAAAATCTTGACAATCATCTCCTAGTTCAGGTGGTTAAAACTTCCTACTTATTTTAGCATTTTCCTATTGCAGGAGCATGCTGCTATGGCTCTGCAGTATTTCCTTGGAAATCAAGCTGAAACAGCTCTACATTCTCTTCTGGTACCATCTCTTTGAGTTTATTGGGCTAATTATATTGTCTACTATTATTTTTTTGTACAATCTTATCATACATATTTAAGATTTATAACTTTCTGCTTTTGTTTTTGTAGCATTGGATCTGTAGTTATCAAACTTTATTTTCAAAAGTCTGCAGGTGTGACTCTGTTTCCCACTTTTTAAGATTTCTTTGATGGTGTTTGACTTCTAAATTTTATGTTGTTGGTGGTGCAGTAAGTGTGGACAGCTAACTTCTAACTTCTAACTTCTAACTTCTAATTTCAGCTTAGTGTTACCTCTGCACAATCACCCGAATGCATCAACTTCTTAATGTTTAGTTACACATGAGGTTCCTAACCTTTGGGTGGTTAAGAATTGAAAAAGACTTTTTTATAATCCTCGTCCTCTTCTTCTTTTTTTCCCTCCCTTCCCCCAGATAAGTAAATATAAATTAAAATTAAAAATGTAATTGCAGAAAACAGATTTGTGGACCAATGTTATATAAGATCCATAGGTTCCGGTTCATCCTGAGATGCAAAACACAGAATCGCTCTTGGTCCAAACACTCCAAACACAGGTATAATCCTCTTCTTCAACTAATATTTTTTTATCTTTCGTTCCTTGGCTTGATTTGAGTATTTTTAACCCAATAAAAAAAAATTCTTAGATGTATTGTTTTGTTGACTCCATTTCCTTCCATTATTTTTCAGGTGTAAGTTCTCATTTTTTTCAAATGAATATTCTCACTTATTACTTCACAACTCATACACCGTTCATAGAACCATTTCATCAAACCCATAATTTGCTTTACAAACCCACAAACGAAAATACAATCAGAAAATTAAAACAAACCCAAAACAAATCAGTGAAAATACCATGAAACAAGATACACAAACAAATCAAACAAAACCCACAAACAAATCAAACAAAACCCACAAACAAATCAAATGAAACCCCAACAAACTAGATTAAATATCAATGTAATCCAGATATTAACACTTTTTAAACTAATGAAACCCAATCAAATGCTCAATCAGTTTTGCTAACATTAATTTCCCAAACAACCAAACAGAATAATATACATGCATTCACTGAAATGACATGAACAACCAAAACCCAGAAAGATCTGAAATTGAAAAACGAAATAGGAAACATCATGAAACTCCAAAACCTAAGATTGGAGTTCGAGAAAGAGAGAGTACCTTAGGCGCACGGTGGTTCAATGGGAGCAGTACTGACTTTGAGTGCCTCACTGTCAATGGGAGCAGAACTCAGTTTCGGTGGCTGAGTCTCAATGGGAGAACCACCTTCCGCACGGCGAGTTTGACAGAGTTTGAGAGAGTGAGTTGATTTTGAAATTTCCACAGTGAGGGGAAGAGTTTGAGAGAGTTTGAGAGAGCGGTGTCTGAGATTGAGAGATTTTGAACGGGTCTCTGTAGATTGTTTTAAGTGGTAAGGGAAAAAAGCGTTAAAGCGAAAGCGAGTTTATAAAACTCGATTTCCAAAATCGAGTTTTATAAACTTGCTATCCAAGTGGAAACTTTCGCCATGTCAGCAACTGAAAAACAACAAAAACGAGTCTTAAAAGCTCGATTTTTAAATTGGATCTCGAGTTTAAGAAACTCGAGATGCTATTATTACAAATTGTTTCGTAACAGGACAACTAACGAAATACTTAGAATTTTAGGGTTATTTAGCAACGAAAATCATCGATCAAAGCATTCAATTTCAATCCTACTTTATTAAAAGAAGAAAAGGAAAAAGAAAAGTTATCTTCTCAAAGTTACATACTCCTTTCAGATCTTCTCATGAATTCAATCCCCGTTATTAGCTCTTATGAACAGCAAAGGAGTCTCATCTTCAACTTCCTCTTCCTCTTTCAAACATCAAGTATGTATAATGTATTTTATGAGTTTCAATGATTCTATGGTATATATATTTGTGATTACTCAGTTTTTATTTGTGAAAATTCTTTGTATCTGTTTAACAACTTTAACTGTAACGCATTTGGTTACGGGAAAAGATGGACTTCAGCTTATGTCTCTCCACTTTTTAAGAGTGATATTCTCAGTTCTTGTCAACTCACTCCACTCCCAACTGGCATTTGTCAGCATTATAACTATGTTTGGAATGTAATGATTGAACAAACGTGGACATTGCGGTTGTCAGAAATTATATTTGTCAAAGCTAAGCAAGATTGCTCTTTTAAGAGTACTCTTTACAGTATATATGCCACAATCTATTTTCCTCTCTCTTCAGTGTTAGATAAACTTAAGTGCAATCTTTTTTTCTTTTTTTTGTGTGTGTGTGTGTGTTTTATTTCATTTTATAAATTATATTTTGTTCCTTCCTTAGAATCGTATCAAATTGTTGCAAAACTTTGGATTGTTAAACAAAACAAAGCATGATATTCTCCTATAGTTTTTCTTGTCTTACCTGAACATGGGCTTGAGGTGTTAACACATTGAAAAAGGCATGGGAAGGCATGTATATGAATAAAATTATTTTTGAAGTTTCATTCATTAAGTTAAGATGTAGATGCTGTGGGTTCTGCTGGAAGTTTAGAATAAATCTTGATCTTTATCAAAATGTGAATCACTTTATTTTATTATTCCTTGTAGTTCGATATGAGTCTATTCCTATTTTAATTGTAGGACAACATATTTCGATGGTAATGACCTCTGATTATTTTTATGCAGATTAAGTGGCATCCATGTTTGGGTTAAATTATTTGTGGGTTTCATGTAGTTCTCAATATAATGGTATTTGTGTACCATCAAAACGTGTCAGATTTTGGCAAGGCTTATTAGCTAGCACATGACTTACCATAAAAATGGAAAAAAAATGGGGAGGCTTATCAGGGCGTGAGGAGATAATTAGAGGTATTTACTGTATTCTGGTGCTTTTGTTATTCAGGTGGCACTAAGAATGAAAGACAGTTGTGAAATCATATTCACAAATGTGGGATATGTTTGTTAGTATTTATGCAATCATATATGCATTTTTTTGATGACTTTGCTAAATGTTCCTAAATTGTTTTTTGTGACCTATGCTTGATTTATGGTAATGAAAGTCGGAATGGCAGATCAAGTTGTTTGAACATAAAAATGGAGAACGACAATAATGCCTTTCTAATGGGGATTAATGATAATTGAGGATATGCAATGTCCAACTAGGGTATTCAAAATATCTCATCAGAGAAGAAATGAAAATCTTTGACTTCATAAACCTCAGCATGCCGTTAAAAAGTTCAGAGAGTCATCAAGGAAGAGATAAAAGAAGCAATTGAGGAGAATCCATATGTTGTCAAAACATGCGAGTACTGAGTAGTCAGGGGAAGTTTGGATGGTTACTAATTGGTATAGACCTAGAAGGCAAAAAATTATTGATCTTTCTTTCTAATACACTTTCTTAATAGTGATTTATTTAAGCAACCAGATTTTATAAATTGTGAAAAAGATAGCTCTATGCAATCTTTCCTAATGCTCTCTAAGCCTCTATTTTGCAGGTACTCCAGTGCTTTTGTAACAGCTCAGGCATTGCAAGCTTAAGATCAAACACCAGAGATCAAACACCAGAGGGGTCTGTCTGGGTGTGCACAGCTCCTGAAAATTGGCAATTGGTGATCACCATTTGGAAAACTTCTCCAAGTTGGAGGAAAAATTTCAAAAACTGTTTCTAGTTTCTTCCGTTGTGATACATTAGGCAAAGAAGACTGCTGGATGTTTTGCATTTAAAAAAAAAAGGTTCTTTTCATAGCTATGCTTAAAGAATTCTCCCTCCTTGTCCTCTTGATTGCAAGTAATGTATTGGAAGATATCTGCACGGAGGAGAAAAAGCTTCCATGATGAATAAAAGTGATAGTGGAAGATGCTTCTGAGTTCTGACTTGCCAAAGCAGGGGCTGCGTGTGTATTTTTGCTGCTCATAACAGGATACTAACTTAGGTTAGGGTTCTATAGCTAAATTTCCTTCTAAATTGTATATGAATATCTCTTGGTCTTGCAATAAAAGCTTGTACCAACCCTTCCTTTTGGCTTTATCAAAAAATAAATAAACTGCTTATTACTTCACATCTAACAGTGTCCACATACTTGCACACCATATATAAAATGTGGACACCAGTATTTACATTTTTCAAGAATGTCCACATTCCCTTGGCATGGTCATCCCTTCTCTCTTCCCCACTCCCTCAAAACCACTGCACTTCCCCTCTCTCTCTCTCTCCTCTCCATACTCCTCAATTCCCCACCCTACCTCTCTTCTTTTCCACTAATCTCCCATCAGATCCCTCCTACTACTCCTGCCTCAGTGCCTCTTCACCCAAAACCCATTTCTCTCTGCCCCTCCCATCTCTCTCCTTATCAATACCACTCAAAACCACTTCTCCATTGTCACTACCTAACTAACTAACCAACTCAATCTCTCTCCCACTATTGGTGCCGTTACTCTAGTGAACAAGACTGCAAGGTTTCAGTGAATTTGGAGGAAGTGAAGGTATTAGCATTAGAGAGGCTACTTGAAATATAAAGATTGGAAACAATCTGATACTCTCTTTCTTGAATGCAATTCCATAAAAAGGATTTTAGAACCTCTGAATTATTGCAAAATTTGGACCTATCAAATGGAGGATTTTGAGTCGTAGAGCAATTAGAACATCCTATTCAGTATATAGTTGATGCTAATGCAGTGAGGAAAAAAAGGTCTTCTTTGACCAAGGAGAACATGAACAAGGGCATATGTGGTTCTTTAGAACCCATGAAACATAGTGTTGAAATTTTGGGTCTTTGTACATGAGGATCATGGAAGATATGCAATGTTGTTCAATGCAATAACTGAGCTAAAATATAGTTAAGGTACCCGGTGTACCATATAAATTGAAAGCTAATTCTTCTCCTTTTTTTTTTTTTTCGAGAAACAATTGAAAGCTAATTCTTAAGAAGGGATTAAGAAGAATCTGTATTATAGCAAAACATTTTTTTTCTTGATTTTGGAGGACTAGGATTTGAAGAAAGAATTCAGCTGTAAGGTGCTTTTGGAAAGTGTACCCAGATATGCCATGCTTGACTAGTTAGATGGAAGAAACCTTACAAGATTAAAGAGTAATGACACTTCTTCTGTTAGTGGGGCTTTGAGTTGAACAAATTATCAATTTTTTTTTTTTTAAATTTTCAAATATTATTTGAAAATTAAAAGAACTGAAGGTATTAGTATTACAGCAGATGGCTTCATCAACACCATGTAGCCACGTATGTTTGACAAACATAGTTACGTTTGGATGAGCACTTTATTGATTTGCTAATTTGAATAAATTTTTAGGATGTCATTTGTTAATAAATCATTCCAAGAAAATTTTAATATTAATTTTATAAGAAATATAAAAAGCAGTCTAAAAAGTCAATTGCTTTTTTTTTCTTTTCGCATAAAAAAATTTCTAAAATTGGCCTATTAACAAATGGACTTATAGCATCCATTAACATTTATCAAAAAATAAAAAGAAAAAATTTCCAACAAACAGATACATTCTCTCATGTTGTTCCCAAATTTCCAAGAGGTTCCACAATAAGGGAGATAAGCCAATTTTTTAAAACGTGTTGAACTTTTTTTTTGAGAGCAAAGAAACATTTTTAATATTTCTTTTTTTGAAAAACAAAAACATTTTTAACTTGGGTATTTATTTTACACCCTTTTTTTTTCCAAGCTGACATTATCATATGTGATTTGAGAATTGATCATAGAATAAAAAGTCATGAACGGTGTGCTTAGACAGCTTAAACACGCGTCCAGACGCTCCTTTTCTTTGCAAACTGACTACTCCTCTCGTCAGTCGTCTCTTCCAATTCCAAATCCCATTTCTTTCTTTCTCAGTTTCTCCTCTTCCTTTCAGGTCATCCCAACCATCAATTCCTATATCTCCCATGTCTCTTGTGACCGGCAATGAAGTCTCATCTTCCTCTTTCACCCACCGACCCATGAACTTTGACGTCTTCTTGAGTTTTAGAGGTGAAGATACCCGCCTTGGTTTTATAGGCCACTTGTATAACGCTTTGGTTCGGCGGGGTATTCGCACCTTCATCGATGATAATCTCCCAAGAGGAGAACAAATTTCTGCCCAACTTCTCAAAACCATAGAGAGTTCAACAATTTCAATTGTCGTTTTCTCTGAAAATTATGCATCCTCCGCTTGGTGTTTGGATGAACTTGCCAAGATTGTTGAGTGTAAGAAGAATGATCAGTTGGTGCGGCCGGTTTTCTACAATGTGGATCCATCAGAAGTTCGTAACCAAAAGGGAAAATTCGGGGAAGCACTGGCTGAGCATGGAAAAGTCAAGGATAACAACAAGGTTCAAAGGTGGAGAGAAGCTCTAACTGAAGCTGGCAATATATCTGGTTGGCATTACCAGTATGGGTATGTATTCAATGACCATTCTTGTGCTGATTTCTTAGTTTTAATGGCTTTGTGATGACCGCTGATTTCTGAATTTTATTGCTAAATTTTTTACCCTGATTAGAAAAATTTAGGGGAACATCGTCAGATGTCTTGTCTTTTTTATTTATTTATTTATTTATTTTAATTTTGAAGTTATTGAATTACCTTTAAACAAATTTATCAAAAATTTAAACAACTATGTATCTAAAAAATTAAAAACTTTTTTTTTTTTGGTGCTAAAAAAATACTTAGTAATTTTTATACACATTAAGGGCTTGATTGGTGGTAGGAGAATTTTTGTTTTTGTTTTCAAAACAGTATAAAGAATTCTTTTTGGGATAAAGATAAGTTCAAGAGGTAAAAGAGTTAAGTGGAGTCTATTGTTTTCAATTTATTTACAACTATGTCATTAAAAACATTTTCTGTATACTTAAAATACCCCTTTAGTCATTTTTAAAATCCTATTCTAAATCAGGAAAATAGGATACAGTTTTTGGAAAACTGTATTTAGAAAATATTAGCCAAATAATAAATTCAAGTGTGGGCCCCACTATTTTATGGATTGCAAAACAAAAAATTATACTTAAATTATCTTACCAATAAATTCAAGTGTGGGCCCCACCATTTTATCCCTTCTTATTTTTATTTTAGATTCAAACTCATCGCATACGTATATGCTCTCTGAATGATAGGTGTAGAATTTATTCAAGGAATTGTTGAGGAGATCTCAAATTCTAAATTAAATTGCACACCATTATTTGTTGCTCGATACCCGGTTGGAGTAAATTATCGTGTAAAGACCATACTTTCAGATATTGAGTCGAATGATATTCACATGATCGGGATATATGGCCCTAGTGGAATAGGTAAGACAACAATTGCAAAAGCTATTTTTAATAGAATTTGTGATCGTTTTGAAGGATTTAGTTATCTAGAGAATATTAAAGAAAAGTCAGGGACAAATGCTAGTGTAATTGAACTACAAGAGACACTTCTTTTTGAGATCTTAGGGGATAAAAATTTGAAGGTGGGAAACAAATTTTGAGGAATCAATGTGATAAAGGAAAGACTTTCTTGTAAGAGGATTCTTTTAGTTATCGATGATGTGGATAAATGGGTTCAGGTAGAAAATTTGCTTGGAGGATGTGATTGGTTTGCCTTTGGAAGTAGAATCATTATCACAACAAGAGACAAACACTTGCTAGCTACTCTTGGAAAAGGTTGTTCAACCTATGAGGTAAAGGAATTAGATAATGACGAAGCTCTTGAACTCTTTAGTATGCATGCTTGCCATGGAAACAAACTTAAAGAAGATTATTTGGAACTTGCATACCAAGCTATTCATTACGCGAAAGGCCTTCCATTAGCTCTAGAAATAATGGGTGCTGAATTGTATGGAAGAACTACGCAAGAATGGAAAAGTGCATTATCTAAGTATGAAAGGATTCCTAACAATGATATTCATAAAATACTCCAAATAAGTTATGAAGGATTGGATGAAAATGAAAAGGATATTTTCCTTGATATTGCATGTTTCTTCAAGGGACTTGACAAGAATTATGTTGTAGATATACTAAATGCTTGCAATTTATACCCACTTTTTGGTATTCAGAAACTTGTTGATAAGTCACTCATTACTTTAAGTGAATATAATGCACTGTCTATGCATGACTTGGTACAACAAATGGGTAGGGAAATTGTTCGACAAGAATCCCTGCAAATGCTTGGAAGACGTAGTAGGCTATGGTGTTATGAGGATGTTCTTGAAGTAGTAATTGAAAATATGGTATAAGTTAATTCCCTTCACCTTCTTCTCCCTTTTGTTTGTTGGGTAGATGAAATTTTTTTTTTTTTTGGGTATAATTTAATTCACTCATTGCTTTTTCCAACTAGGGGTCAGAAAAAATTTGAGGCATAATGTCACGCTCGCCAGGACCAACAAAGATGAAATTAGAAGCTAAATGTCTTCAACGGATGAAAAATCTCAAATTCCTTATAGTTGATAATGTACATTTTTGTGGAGACCTTTAATATCTTCCCAATGGATTACGGTTGATTGATTAGCCCAGATTTCCTTTCTCTTCCCTGCCATCCACTTTTTGTCCTCACAGACTCATTGCATTCAATGTGCCACAAAGTCACATTATATTGGACAAGCTTCTAGAGGTATAATAATTTTTATTTATTTATAGCTTATTCCTTTAATAAACTATATCTTAAAGGCAAAACTGATAACTTTTTCTTGAGGTATTATCTTTTGGTGTTGTACCTTAGATTTTACAATTGAATTCATTCACATTTTTGTATTAACCAATGCAACAAAAACAATGCTATTTTTTCTAAAGAAGTTAAAATTCAAGCTTATAATTCATTGATATGTATGACCACATAATTGAATTTAATTAATTGGGGAAATTAAGGTACAAAGTGGAAAAAGAAAATAAGTTTTACTCCTATTTTAAAGTTTGTTCTCAATAAAGAAAATTCTGTTTTGGCCAAATTTTGATTTGGCTTTTTTTCCCCATGGACACAGCTGAGAAGCTTGGCATATATGAATGTCAGTCACTGTCATTACATTAGAAAATTGCCTGACTTATTGATCACCACCCCAAACATAAAGAAATTGGATCTTCGTGAATGTAGAAATTTAGTCGAAGTTCATGAGTCGGTTGGACGTCTTGATAAGCTTGAAAAGTGGGACCTCACAGATTGTAGTGAACTTCAAATTCTGCCAAGCTCCCTCATGATGAAATCTCTAAAATATTTTCGCCTTTTTGGTTGCATAAGGCTTGAGAAGTTTCCCAATATTCCGCAAGAAATGGATGGTTTAAAGGTTCTAGATTTGTTTGACACTGCTATTAGAGAGTTGCCACCATCATTTGGGAATCTCATTGGGCTCGAGCAATTATACCTAAGTTCCAATTTTTGCTCCATTTATCTTCCAAGTAGCATCTATAAATTGCAGCATCTTCACCTACTCTATCTTTTTGGTGGCGTCGAATTTCCAAAGGACGTGGAGATAAGTAGACAAGCACTGAGCTATGGTGGATTTTCCAATTATGGGTTTCGGAGCTTGAATTTCCTATTTCTTTGTTGTTCTAAAAATTGTGAAGAAATAGATTTCATTTTGACTTCTTGTTGCCCACCCTCGCTGAAACGTTTATCCATATGGAGCAAAGATATTAGCCTCCCAGAAAGCATTAATAGATTTAATTCGTTACATTGGCTTGAAATTAGGGATTGTATGTTTGTTGAGAAAATTCCAAAGCTTCCAGAAAGTGTAAGAGAAGTAGATGCATCAAACTGCTTCTCGTTAGATTCACATTCAATACAAAAATTATTGCTTCAGGTATCTCTCTCTCTTTATACAAAATATTTTTTGTTACCTTTCCAATACTTCACTAGATTTGCTAAATGCCAATTTCTTGAATATCCTAATTGCATGCAGTTTGGAAGAATGTTAAGGCTTCCAAAAATTATGACATGTTTAGGTGTGAAAGGTGACATATTACTGGATTCACAATCATCTACTAGGCTCTCCCCCACTGAGTTTTCTATCATTCAAACTGACTTCTACGACCCTATAAATGTGTCACAAAATTATGTTGAAGATGACACTAGATGCGAATATCAGATTATATTACCAGGAAATGAGATTCCAAAGAAGTTCAACCATCAGAGTGTCAATGGTTCCATATCATTCTGGATTGGTCCAGAATTTTCAACATTTGCCCTGTGTCTAGCTTTTTGTCTAGATGGGATGAGGGATACAGATACATACAGTTATATTTGTGTTGTCGACATTTTCATCAATGGTCATAAGCGATTGCTCAGGCAAAGACTCTTTGATAATTTGGAGTGTGGTCATCTGTGGTTTTATGGTGTACCTCATAGCCAATTGCAGCAGGAATTTCGAGACTTGCTTCAAGGTGATCAGAATCTTGTTGAAGTTTCATGTAAAATCTCTAATTGGACTAGTAAAACTGGCGGAGAAAAGGCTCCGATCATTGCAAGGATGGGCATCCATGTGGAATGCATTTGTCATCCTCAGAATTCCATTATCATCAGTGAAAACTATGAACTGGTCCAACCACAAAACCATCAAATTTCAAAGAGGATTGTGCACCAACGACTCAGACCGTTTCTTAACCGAGGTCCCAGCTTTATCCTACGCAGACTGTACCATACCCAGTGCCCAATCCAGAGTACTTCTCGTCGACAACTACTAAAAGCAAGAAAAATCCATAACAGCAACAGCAGCAAGAGGCTCTTAGTAGCCAAGAGCTGCATATGTTTGTATGGAGCTCAAGAGCATGGCTTGTGCTCAAAAGAGTTGGGCTCTACATATTTGGAGGGATTGACTTCAGTGCGGTCCAGCAATTCGGACAGTCCGATTAGAGATATGCCAATTGGTGGACCAGAAATACCAAAAATAAGTCACTCTACCCAAAATAGAACAAGATCAAAGAAAATGAGGAGATCTTGATAAATTAAAAAAAAAAATGAAGAAATATGCCTAGGTAAAGTACTCTTAAGACTTCTTTTTTTCAAATAATTTTCTTTAGTTACATTATTTCATTTGAACCTTTTGGTGTCTTTGTCACTTCTCTCTTTCTCTCTCTTTAAATGAACAGGTTTATGCGTGAGGGGTATTAATACAATTGCAAAGGACATGCAGAGTTCATTCTCTTTTAATGGTAAAAAAACTTTTCAAAATTATTCTAACTTTGAGTCAACTGTTTGCCGGTGGAACACGTTCTTTATGCACTCTCTGCATAAGTTTTTTGCCTTAGAGCTCATTCCTAGGCCTTTTCTTTCATTTAAAACTTTTTAGACTTTGCACTAACACTTTTTTCCACTGTTTTAGTGTGGAGTGTGGATTGTCATTATGATGGAAGAGGGGTACTGAGGTGAGTTTCATCAGGGGAAGGTGAGGTGGAGAGAGGTTGGTTGAACAAGACTGCTAGATTGGAGAGGTTTCAGGAAATTTGGAGGAAGTGAAGCCTGGTTTGGGTCCTGTCGAGCTCTTGGAATGGTATATTTGAGATGTGATGTTTGTTTTTGTTTGAATGCTTTTAAAGTTTATGTATATATCTTGTGCTCTATGTGTTCTGCTGGTTTATTTTCTATGAGAATGAGCTTAATTTAGTAATCACGTGTCCTTTGGAAACTGGTTTTGGGGAATTAGATGGGAGTTACATAATTACATTACTTGGTAACCCAGCTATTGGAGTGGAAAAAAGTTTGGAGATGGAGTCTATGTTAAATGAGATCTAGCTAAATATATTCAATCGTTACAAACTCGACAGTCTGATACCCTCTCTCTCTTTTACACACACACACATGCATACATGTACATATTTCTATGTATATCTGCCTTTTTGTTTTGGTATATAGGTGAATGTTATTTTCTTGAAGGCAGTTCCATAATAAGGCTTTTAAAACCTCTGAATTATTGTAAAATTAAAACTATCAAATGCAGGATGTTGAGTAGTAGAGATATTAGAACATCAAGTTGACTAGGTAGTTGATGCTAATGCAGGGGATAAAAAGAAGGTTCTTATTTGACCAAAGAAAATAAGAACAAGGGCATATGTGATTCTTTGGAGCCAAAGCATGAAAGGGAGTTCAATTTTTGGCTCTCTCTGTATACGAGGGTCATGGAAACAATGCGATGTTGTTCAATATATTATTTGAGGTAAACATCGTTAAAGTACCTGGTGAGCAATATAAATCAAAGGCTTATTCATTACAGGGGTTCAAGAATAGGCAGTTCTATAGTGAAAATTTTTTTCTTAATTTTTGAGATTTAGGGTCTGAAGAAAGAATGCAGCTGTAAGGTGATTTTGAAAGGTGTACCTCGATATTTTCTTGCTCCTAGATATGCCAAGCTTGACTAAGTAGATAGAATAAATGTTAACAAGAGAATTTTGACTTGGAATATTAGAAGTAGGCCCCGTGCACTGGATCATGTGGAACATTGTTAATCTGCTCTGATTCTGATTCAGTGGAAACTATTTCTGAATTTTGGAATAAGACTGCAATACTATTTAGTTAGTAATGATTTCTGTATTAGGAATCAGAACACAATGGTAGCCAGTAATATGGGATTCTTAGGAAGTGTCACTGGAACTTGAGATACATGTGTGTTGTTTTGGATTTGAAGTCTGGATGCTCTCTTTTGTTTTTGTTTTTGTTTTGTGTAGGGGTGTGAAATTTATTAAATTCCTTCATATTTGTTTAACAGATTCGGTTATGGGGTGAGATAAGACTTCAGCTTATGTCTCCACTCTACACTGTGACATTCTCAGTTCTTGGGAACAGATGCCCAACTGTTGTCTTCAGCATTATTGAGGTAATCCTAGATCCCCTCTCTTGTGTTTTTTTGTTATGAAGACGTTAGAAGAATGATTGTAAAAGCAACATGAAGCATTCTTATTAGATTTCTAATTGTAAACGCAACTGAATTGCATTTCCCATTTTTAGATGCTAATGGCCTCTTATTATTTATATGCAGATTAAGCAGCATCTATGTTTCGGTTAAGTTATCTGTGGGTTTTGTGCAGTACTCAATATAACGGTGTCTACATAGCATTAAGATGTGTCAGATTTCAATTTAGTTTGGGCAAAGCTTATTAGCACACGACTTACCTTAAAAAGAAAAAAAAAATGAGGAGCTTGTTGGGATGTGAGGAGATAATAAGAAGTAAATACAATATTCTGGTGCTTTTGTTATTCAGGTGGCACTAAGAATGAAAGTCTTGTGAAATCATATTTTTAAGATGTGGAAAATTATTTGTTTGTTAATAGGTGGTATTTATGCAATCATATATGCATTTATTTGATGACTTTGAGAAATGATCCTAAATTGTTGTATGTAATCTGTGCTTTGGTTATGGTAATGAAAGTTGGAATGATAGATCAAGTTGTTTGAACATAAATATGGAGATCGACAACAATGCTCTTTGGATGGGGATTGATGATAATTGGGGATATGCAATATCCAACTTGGGTGTTTGAAATATCTCATCAGAGAATAAATGAAAATCTGCAATTTTGTAAACCTCAGCATGCGGTCAAAAAGTTCAGAGAATCATCAAGGAATACAAGAAGTAAATGAGGAGAAGCTGTAATCAAAACATGTGAGTACTGAGTGGTCAGGTGGAAATGGGAAGGTTACTAGTTGCTATAAACCTAAAAGGCAAAAAAATTATTGACTTTTATTTCTTTCTTTCTAGTGCAATGTCTAAATGGTGATTTTCCTAAGCAATCCGATTTTATAAATTGTTAAAAGGATAGAAAGCACTATGCAATCAGTCCTAATGCTCTCTAAGTCTATGTTTTGCAGGTACTTTAGTAACAATTCAGGCTTTGCAGTCTTAAGTTCAAAGACAGAGAGGCCTGTTTGGGTGTGCATAGCTCCTGATAATTGGCAGTAGGTGATCATTGCTGAAGGGTTTTCGAAAGATTCTTCTAAGTTGGAGGAAAAATGTCAAAACTGTTTTCTGGTTGCTTCAGCCTGCAATACATTCTGTACAAAAAGAATGCTATATGTTTCGGGTTGAAAATAAATAAATAAATAAAATCTCTTTTCACAGCTATTCTTAAAGAATTCTCTCTCCTTGTCCTGTTTATTGCAAGTCACATTGGAGGATATATCTACACAAAGAAGAGAAGGCTTCTTTGATGAATAAAAAAAATAAAATAAAATCACTTGACTCACGGAAGCAGGGGATGGCAGTGTTTTTTGCTATTCATAACAAGGGCACTAACTCAGGCTAGGGCTTTAGCTAATTGGCTTCTAAATCACATATGAATATCTCCTGGCCTTGTAATAAAAACCTGAACCAGCCCTTCCCTTTGATTGTATAAAAAAAAATCTAAAAATGCAAAAAAAATTCTGTGTCATTACCAGTTAAAAGTACCTTTTTTAGGTGGATGGGGATTATGCTATTGCTTATAAACTTCAACCCAAGAGTATAAAAGTTACCTATTTATTCTCCCTACATTTTCAAATTGTCAAAAGATCAAAAGAGATATAGAGAGCAAGATACACTATATAAATTACCAATTCTAATTTCTTTGATTGTTAAAACTTTGTTAAGTTGTGTAAATTCTATTTTTGGTATGAGTGAGTTGGTTTTTAAGAATGCAGTGGGTTTGATTGAGGGACTGTTGAAGAGGGAAGGCCGTGCCTGCCATGGGAGGGATTCACATCAGACCCTATATACATCATTATATTGTTATTTCTCTTCTAATCTCCTTCCACTGGGACATACCATGAAACTCAATGTTTGTGTTCAGATTGTTTTGTTTTAAGAAGAATCAAATTTAAGTAGATTTCTTCAATTGATGTTAGAAGTATGGGAGCATCTTGTCTCGTTTCTTTTAAAGCTCACAATTCCACAAACTGCACCTACAATATTGACCTTTTATAGCCATTTGATCATCTCATTGTTTGTCCTCCTTTCATGCACTTATTTCCCTACTCTTGGACAGCTCCTCTTGCAGTTCTTCACCTTGGCCCCTTAAAAATTAAGTAGATGATTGTAGTGTTTATAGGCTTATAGAATGTGTTATGAGTTTGTTATGGGCATATTTGTTGCTGATATGGCCATTGCAAAAGCCCCAAGGGAGAAATTGGGTTTTTGCCCTTATTTTAAAAAAAATCTAAGACAATGTCCATGTTTTGAAATTATTTAACAAAATGTCCCTGTTTTTGAAACTCGATTTTAACAAAATCAAGTTATATGTAATTTTTTAAGTGAAATTTGACATTAGCAATGTCAAGTTTCACTTAAATTTTCAAAAAAAATTAAGTGGTAAAATATAAATAGAACTTGACTTTAACAAAGTCGTTTTAAAATAGGAACATGGTACTTAATAGTTTCAAAACATGAACATTGGGCTAGATTTTAAAAAAAATAAGAGCAAAAGCCCATCCTCAAAAAGCAAGTCAGCCAGCAATGACCAATGTTTGTCTTATTAGACACTTTTTGGGTGATAAAAACCACCAATATTCATCCGTCTTATTAGACACTTTTTGGGTGATAAAAACCACCAATATTCATCCAAATGCTTATGGGAATGGTGACTTCAGTCCGTTTGGGATTTGTATACTTTGCTAAAATTAAAATTCTTTTGCCGAAAATATTGTAGATAAAATTAAAAGTTATCTGAAATAGTATAAAGAGACTTATAAATAGTACCAAAAATTGTAATAAAACATATGAATAGTAACAAAAATAAACTGAATAGTAAAAAAAAGTTGGCAAAAATAATATTTGCCAAATAGACACTTCATTCGTCTTCTTGATATTCAGCTTAATGGGTCTGTAGTACTGAGTGAGATGAGACTAAGTGAATAAGCATTAACTTTGCTGAAGATAGATCATCGAGCATTCTCAACTGTGATGCTGCTCTCAACAAAGAAGGCGGCGACAAAACGCCATCGTTTTATGCCAGAGATCCTCACGTTTCATAAAAGGAACAAGTGCAAAACGGTGCCGCTTTACTTAAGTGATACACGCCGAAGTCACGTGAAGAAGAAACGAGTTTAATTTTTTTTTGGTCTGTTATAATTAGGCCTGATTACGTGTCAAGATTCTGTTAGTAGACGTTGAGTTCTTGTTACAGATTTTTTACTTCTTCTGACTCTGTTTCACTATATTGTATAGGACAGAGGTGTAATCCACTGACTGTACTCTCTCATTTTATTTCCTCATTCAATGAAATGGAGCAGCTCTATTATAAACTCTTTCGTTTTTTCTGTTTTTTTTTTTTTTTTGAGAGTTTCAACCTATGGCGTCCGCTGTTGATGATAGCTCTTTTATCATCAGACCAAGACACCAATCAGTTTTTGGTGTAGGCGAGGATTGAACTCCAGATCTCTTATTCAACTATCAGAAACTTTACCAGTTGAGCTAACTGGAACCCACTCGTTTCTTCTGTTAGTGTGGCATTGAGTTGAACAAATTATCAATTATCTTATAAGAAACAAAAAGACAGAAGATAATATAATATGCAGAACTGGTTCAAAGTAAGGTCCATCTAAAATTTTCATTTATTACTTAACTTTAAAGAAAAATTGAACAGGAGTTCTCACTTTTGAATTGATTGCTAAACGTATAAATTTCACCAATCATTTTTCTTGAAAAAGACGATGGCGCCCTAACTATGACGATGACAAACGCATAAACCTCCAGTTGCAATATGTGGAAAATTTTGACATTGAAAAAATAAAAATAAAAAAGCCTATGAGCACACATTGAATGTACAATAATGCTAGCAGGGGTATAATCAGGAATACATACTTGGGAGGGCCAGGTTGTGACAGAGATATACTAAATATAATTTTTAAGTATTAACATTTGTTTCTACAGTTACAGATGTTCTAATTTCTGAATTGCTAACATCTTTTTTCTTAAAGAATGCATCAATTGTTTTTCGTTTGCTCATAATTCTTTTACCTTTAAGAATATGACTCAAAAATTAACCTGAAAAGAATTTTAAAAAATAAAATATTAATTAGAAATTTTAATTTAGTTATATGAATGTTATTCATACTCAAGAAAAAAACAAAATTTCCACTATAATTTAAACAGTCAACCCATTTTTAATACAACTTTAATTAATAATAACCCCTCAAACAAAAACAAAAATAATTTAATTAATTTGTCTTTTATAATGTATTGGTTAATTTAATTATATAGCTTTAATTATTGTTGTTTAGCGTAACAATAAACTATATTGCTTTAATTTATTTGTCATTAATTATACTGCTTTAATTTGTTATATTGTTTAGCCCCTTGTACATATTACATTAAAAGAGCCGAACATTATACATTACATGTGCAGCACAATAATTAAAGTAGTGTAATGTGTTGCACATTACATTGCTTTAATTCTTGTTTACCCGACCCCATGAGCCCATCTACCCCCTCCCCACCCCACTCAACAGACAACAGACAAGCACAACATGCGCCCTAATCACAATAGCCAGCTGCAATCAGAAAATTTCGCAATGCCAATCACAAATCACAACATACGTTACACTAAAGACCAACACACTGACTTTTAGCAAAAAAAAAAAAAAAAAAAAAAAAAAAAAAAAAAAAAAAAAAGACCAACACACTGACCAACAAAAAGGGATAAGATAAAGCCAAATTAAAAAAAGACAAAAACAGGAAAAAAAAAAAAAAAGAAAAAAAAAGAAGAAAGTAAAAGCCAGCCAATAAGAGACCGCTCAAAAGAGAGAGAGATTTACTGAGATGTGAGATCAGATATTCAGATAGGCTATTAAAGTTAAAGAATAAAGAGAGAAACGTTCAAAAATTACATTTCATTTTTTCATTCAGTATTTCAGTGAGATAGAGAGAGAGAGAGACTGAGAGAGAGTCAGAGAGAAAAACCTTAAGGGAGGGCCGGACTGCAGGAGGGAGCAACCGGCAACGAGCACCGCTGCACCAGAGCAGAGGCAGAGCCGATCTCCGATGACCGATCTACGATCTGTCGTCTGCGAAAATTTCATTTCATTTCATTTTTTCATTTCAGTGAGAGAAAAAGAGAGAAATACCCTGAGGGAGGGCCGAAGGGAGCATCAAGCACCGAGCACCGGAGCAGAGGCAGAGCAATCTCCAATCTCCGATTTGCGATGAGGGGCGAGTGACGACGAGCTGCGGTGTCGCGGCGACGTGACCGTGGGTTTTTGGGTTTGGTTTTGGTTTGTGTATTGGGGATTTTTTTTTTTTTTTTTAGATAAACACCCCTGTCACTCTGTGAGTCTGTGTTTGGTTTTGCTGGAGTTTGATTTGCTTTGGTTGATTTGCTCTGTATAGGCAGTAATATTGGGGTTTGATTTTTGTGGTAGGGACGTGACCAGCGACGTGATGGGTTCATTTTCTGATTCTCTGTATTGATTTTTTTTTTTTTTTTTTTTTGTTGAGAATTCGTGGGCTTGCCGTGAGTGAGCTACCTCTGTCATCTATTGGGCTCACTGTGGGCTTGGCTTGCCGTGGGCTGGGCTCTGTTAATTTTTTTTTTTTTTGCTTGAAAGTAGAACAAATAATTTTTTTTTTTAAAATTTTTAATTTGAGGTGTTCCTAATTTTTGGTTGAGGGCTGGGAGAATGGGTGAGAAATGGGTAGGGGGGCCGGCTGTCTAATGTTGAGGGGCCCATTTATTTTTTCTTCATAGGCTAATGGGAATTTTTTTTTTTTTTTTTTTGCAGGGGCCATGGCCCCCCCAAGCCACTATGTGGCTTCGCCCCTGAATGCTAGTCATCAACTTATTATTAAGAGAATAAGAATCCATTGGCATTAATTTTTAAATGATCCAAAATACCCTCAACCATCAATCACAATAAAATTTTATTAAAAAATCAAATAATATGATCAAATAAGAAAAATAATATATTTCAAACATTTAAATTTTCTCTTTAAAAAATGCCTAAATTTAGGTGACATTTAAAATTCAAAAGCGAAACTACATGGCATAATTGGTTCCTCAAGTTGCAAGTAAGTATTACTGGTCTCTCAAATTTTAAAAATGAGTAGTATTAGTAGTACTTATGTTAATAGCCATTAATGATATTGCTTACATGTCTAACAGAATAGTAACCTGAATTTTTTTTTTTTAATAATGTGGCATTTTTATAATGAAAATATTACAAAAATTATTTTACATGTCAGAAATTAATTAATACCAAAATACTTGGTCCAGTAAGTAACAGGTAATACGAAGTCAAAATCTGAAATCCCTATCTAAAGGATTGAAAAAATTATTATTGTTTGAGAGAGAGAGAGAGTACCTACATAGAAGAGCAAAGCCGCAATAGCATTGAGCATTTTGGAACAACAATCACAACAATTTTGGTAAATAATAGTTATTCTTTATTTCAAGAAATTGTTATACCTTGTAATTGAAATACAACCAAATTACTATATTAATTATAGACTAAAATGCAAAACTCACCCTTTAAGTTTCACTAGAATTTATTTCAATTTTCTAAATCTACTTTCATTTAATTCAATTGTCTAAGTTTAAAAAATGTTCAATTCAATCCTCCGTTAAACCTCTGTTTATATCTACAATTAATTCCCTCCAAACGAAGTAGTTTTAGTGTTTTTAAAATATTTTATTATTAAATTATTTATTTAAAAAAAAGAAATAAATATCTTTTTTCTTAAAGAACAAAAATAAAGATTTGGTTCCTCTCCAGTTGCTTCAATGTCTTCTTCTTATGTGTGCCTGAAACCAAAAAAGATAAGTATGATCATTCATTAATAGTGGTAAATCAAGTAATCTCATTCTTGGGTCTCATTCTCTTTCACATTCTGGTGCTCGTGCAATGAACATAGGAGCATCGTACCCAACCGAGCCTAAATCTGAAGAAAAAAAAAAGCCTACTCTCACCAAAAAAGATAAGTATGATCATTCATTAATAGTGGTAAATCAAGTAATCTCATTCTTGGGTCTCATTCTCTTTCACATTCTGGTGTTCGTGCAATGAACATAGAAGGAGTATTGTACCCAACTGAGCTTAAATCTGAAGGAAAAAAAAAAAAAAAAAAAAAAAAAAAAAAAACCTACTCCCACCAAACCCCTAAACCCTACGACTAAGGGCCTGTTTGGATTGAGGGGGGAGGGAGGGGAGAGTAGGAATTAGTAAAGTAAAGTTGGTTGAAAATATACTAATTTTGGGTCAATTTTACTCTACTCTACTCTATTCCATTTTCCTCCCTCTCAATCCAAACGTAGAGAGAGAGATATTGAGAACTTCATATCACATTAATACTGCTCTTCTACATCCAAACTTATGCCAGCACATAATAATCTTAGTTATTATATGATATTTTATTTTTTTGGTAAGCACCATTAAAATCAAATTTATATTTTCTTCCTCCATAACAGTTACACCATAAAAGGGTCAAAACCTCCACTTCTAAGGAAGAGCTTTGACGTAGGACAGATTTGAAACCTCAAAAAGCCTAAATTTTCCCAAATTTTGGAACTTCATATCACCATTTAAAACAATCCCTTAAATCCTTAATTCTGTTGGTCATGCTACCTATCCTTCTTTGTTTTAGCCACTCTTCATCCATTGAACCCTATCTTTTCCAAACCCAACTCAATTGACAAACTCTAGATATCCTTCTCTCTCTCTCTCTCTCTCTCTCTCTCTCTCTCTCTCTCTCTCTCTCTCTCTCTCTCTCTCTCTCTCTCTCTGATTTAGGCTTGGTTTGGCGTGATATCGTTTTTAATTTATGGGTTCTGTCTTTTTTTATTTATTATTATTTAATTAGCATTTTTTTTTAAGTTTAGAAATAAATAATAAAATACTAAATTTAATAATAAATTAAAAAAAAAAGTTAACGGCAAAGATAAACGAAGGTCTAAATAAGGATTTAATTGAACAGTTTTGAAAATTAGAAGATTGAATTAAATGAATGTAAAGTTAGAGAACTAAAATGAATTTTATTGAAAGTTAAAAAGTAAGTTTTATATTTTAGTTTTTATTATATTCTTATGTAATAACTATTCTATTATAGGGTCTATTATAGTATACTAAACATGGTTTTATTTATTAATTTATAAGTAACACATTCCCTTAATTGTAAAATACGCTCGCCCAAGAGCTGTACATCCTTGACATTCTCAAAGTCAAAGTTTGTACCGGGTCATTTCAACCTGAGTAGGACCATTTAAAATTTCTGCTTGTTACTTTCAGAAATTATATATACTACCATTCTCAAAGCATCATTCTTTTCTTTCACAGATAATCACAACAGGGTCAACGGTTTATTATTATTATTATTATTTGATAATGCGTGAGGAATATTAAAAAGCTACTTCGAAGTTGCAGTTTATATTTATTAAGATCAACGGCCATTAGAAAGTTTGAAGGGAAAAATAACATTTAAGCCCCTACATTTTAGGGTCATTCATAAATTTGCTCCATACCGTTATTTTAGTGTGCTATCAGAATGCATGTACAGTTGGCATATTTAAAACTTACATGGCTTATAAAATAAAATTTAATAATTTTTTTTATTAATTCATTTCATTTTAGTGCTGGATTGTGTGGGTATTGCATGAAAAAGTATTGTTGAGGTTTTTGTTGAGGTTTTAATTCATTTCATTTTTTAATGTGATTTTGGCGAGCCTATTTCTCTTTGTTTATTTGTTTGTGTGTTTGGATAGCAAGAAATTATGATAGGAAATTTTGAGTTTTTCTTTTTTATTCATTTATTTTCAGCCAGATTTTTTAGTTTTTCGAGGTTTTATTTTATTTTTTATTTTTTTTTCTTTTTCGGATGTGGCTTTTTTAATATATTAAAATGCTGAGGTGGCTTTTAAAATATCATTTTATAAGCCACATAATCTTCAAGTATGTCAACTGTACAATCCATTAGCCATGTATAAGCTTCAAGTATGCAAACTGTGCAATTCGTAAGCATTTTTCGTTAGTAAGTTAACGATAAAGACTAAATTGACTACAAGTTGAAAATAACATGTATCAAATTGACTACTACTAAAATGTCAAAACCAAAATGACTATGAGCTCCAAATTGTATGAACCAAAATAATATTTTTGCCAATATTAAAAAGTCATTCAAATCCATCTCATTTACAAGTTTATTACATATCCATTTATACTAGGAATTATGTGAGCATTGACTTTCCTCATCCAAACTGACATGAAAATAATGTGTAAGGAATATTTAGAAGTTGGGTCATATTAATGAGTGCTCTTAGGGCAATAGTTAACAATCCATTTTAGAAAAATTTTGACATCACTTTGATGGGAAATGAAAAAAATTGTCAAAATATTAATTTTTTTTCTTTTCCCATAAAATTTTTCTTTAAATGGATTATTAATCAATGCCCTAAGAGCATCCGTTAGCATTTCCCTTAGAAGTTACAAGAAAATTGCAATTATATTCTGGTCAACGGCATCTCGAAAATTTGAAAAGTCATTTAAAAGGTTATATATAATTTAGTTCCAGGAGTCATTTAATTTGCACATCCACTTTCATCCACGTCTATCTTTCTTTCTCGGTTTCTCCTCCTTTCAGTTCTTCTCGACCATATGCTCCTTAACTTCAATGGCTCTTGTGACCTACAATGAAGCCTCATCTTCTACTTTCACTCACCGGCCCAAGAACTTTGATGTCTTCTTGAGTTTTAGAGGTGAAGATACCCACCTTGGTTTCATAAGCCATTTGTATAACGCTTTGACTTAGCGAGGTATTCACACTTTCATTAATGATAATCAGCCCAAGGGAGAACAAATTTCTACTGAACTTCTCAAAACTATTAAGAGGTCAATGATTTCAATAATTGTATTATCTAAAAACTATGTATCATCCACTTGGTGTTTGGATGAGCTCGCCAAGATTGTTGAGTGTAAGAAGTATGACCAATTAGTGCGGCCAATTTTCTATGATGTAGATCCATCAGAAGTTCCTAATTGAAAGGGAAATTTTGGGGAAGCACTAGCTAAACATGAAGAAAAATTTAAGGATGACAAGAAGGTGCAAAGGTGTATCTAGCTGGCACTACAATCATAGGTATGTATTTAAGGAAAACGTTTGGCTTCAAATATGTTTGGAACTTTAGGCTCCAACCATCAATGGGAATATGACATGTGTCTCATTTTGCACATAACTTTCTAAATTTGTTAAGTTAGGTGACTCATGTGCGATCGATGCACATGACAATGATTAATATCAACTTCCTATTGATGGTTGGAGTTCAAGGATTCAAAATGTTTGGAGTCATACTTTGTCTTTTATTTAAAAACATCACCTATACTTTTTATGAGTCATAGTGCTTGCTATGACCACTAATTTTAAGTTGGACAAAATTTAACTACAAACTTGGTTGGACCTTTAGGCTTCAAAGTATGTACTATAAAATATTCAATGTGTAGTTTTCAAGTGCAATGATAATGACTCTCTCTTAGAGCATTTGTATTGGTGGAGGCATATAGTTAAAATGCTAAATTTAGCAACTAGATTTAACATAAGTGGCACAAAAAGCTAGTGCATTGGTGGAGCCATATCATTTAGCTGTTGTGCTACAGTGCACAACCATCATTGTAGCTAAGAAGGTAAAAAAAAAAAGAAAAAAAAGTTTTTTTATTAAAAGATATATTATTTTATTGTGTTAGCGGTAGTGGTTATTGTTTATTGTAGTAGATATATTATTTTATTGTGTTGTTAATATTATTTTATTGTATTGAATACTAAAATAAAACCACTGATGTTGGGTATTTTGTAAAATGAAGTGATAAAATAGATAAAATGACTTTTTAAGATGTTAAATTGCTAAATTTTTGCCTCCACCAATGTGGATGCTCTTAGTGAGTCATGTTATATAGTTGGGTTAAGTGAGTTATATGCATTATACACATGACAAGTAAACATGCCAACTTCTTATAGTAGTTTAAAGCCTATCCAACTAAGTTTGTTGCAAAATTTTGTTCTTTTAGGGTTAAATAACAACCCAACTATCACTGTTTTGTGTGTGTTATTTTTATTGCTAATATATATGTTAAATTATTTCTTTTAGTAGCTTATTTAATTTTTTTTCCAAATTTTAGTTGTGTTTTCAGGAAAAATATATAGCAGTTAATAAAGAAACTGATATTTTTATACAAAAAGAAAAGAAAAATAAAGAAGATTATATTTCATATATTCCTCCATTCAAATACATAGCAAACAAAAAGGCAAAATAACAAAAAGTATTATTTTCTCGTATTACTATAATTTAAAATATTTTTTATTTAAAATATAATACAAACACACACATACATATATATATATATATATATATATATATATATATATATATTTATATATATATAATATGAATGAGCCGTTGATAAAAGTATTGAAGTTATGTTACGGTTTTTTTTTTTAGAAGAAGTTAAGTTTAGTTGAAGTATTCTTGTAAAAGTATATAATACATGAAATACTTAATATATCTTTTATACATTCAATTTTGAAAAATATTTCAAGAACCTTGTAGTTAAGAGGCATTGAGTGATCTACCTTATAAGAATATCCAACGTTTGAATACCTACTCCACTTGCAACTTTCGTAACAATTGAATTATAAAAAATAAAAATTATAGAATTTTTTTTTTTTTTTTGGGTAGTATTTTGCTTCATATAGTAAACATCAATTTTTAAAAAACCCTTACATAAAAACACATGTAATTTGCAGTATTGTTAGACTTGGAAAAACAGGTTGGGACCTGCCAACCCAACCCAACCCAAACCCAAATTATTTGACCTAAAGTAAAAATGGTTTGGCAAGTTACCCAACCAATTTTTTGCAGGTCAACTTATTTTTAATTTAATTTAATTTTTGTTGGAATAAAACAAATAATATTAAGACATGGTTGGTTTACTTGTTTGTTTTGGACTTTACAATGCACAAGTCAAACTCAATTGACAAACATAATGCTTTTTTTTTTTTTTTGAGAAACGACAAACATAATGTTAGTGGTACATGATTGATAATATTATTTTTGAAAAAAAAAATACTTCTTTAACTTTTTTAGATAACACCATTCAAATATATATATATATATATGTGTGTGTGTTTGGGGAGGGGGGGGGGGGGACTCAAGGACCGAGGAAGGATACAAGCTGTGACTATCATTATAAAAGCATTCTAAGCTCGAGAAGGGGACTTGCCTAAGGATAGGAGGAGAGGGGACAACATGCTTCTTGGAAGGCCAAATGGAGAGGATGGTGTTCAGTGAGAGTCAAGGTAGGTGAAGGAAGTTTATAGTGAAAGCTCACCTACTACCTCCACATTAAATGATTGGCAACTGCTTTTATCAGCTGCATTAATGAGGAAGTGACCTGACCAATAGAATTCACAAATAAGCATCTCCTTGCATCTCCTTCTACCATCTTCAACAAAAGTTTAAAAGGACAAGTGTCCTAAAGAGAGTTTGAGGGATTGTAGATAGAGGGCTAGGAGCAATTAGTTGGGGAATATATAAAGAAAGAGGACTCCAGATGAGTGAGGGGATCCCAGAAAAATCAAGAAAAAGAGATTAGAACAAGAATATATATATATATATATATATATATATATAGAGAGAGAGAGAGAGAGAGTGTGTACATCCTTGTGCAAGAACATCGTCCTCGGGTGAGATTGTAAAGAACCATTTATATACTTAATCTTTGGCTTTTGTTCATTCCTTCTCTGTCTGAATCCTTGGGCTAAGCCCAACTTGCTTTACCCCACTCTCTTTACAAATATCTATTGGTTTGGGCCTAACTAGATAGCACAAATTTCACTATTCTAAGTGAGTCTAGGCTGCCAGATTTTTGTGTCCTTACAATATATATATATATATATATATATATATATATATATATATATATATGACGTTCATATACAATGGCCTTAACAAAAACAATTGAAACTTTATCTAATTATAACGTCAAACTTAATTGACAAACATAATGTTAGTGGTATGTGATTAATATTATTATTTTTGAAAAAAATTACTTCTTTATAATCAACACTTGTACAATCTAGTATATTATAATAGTCATTAGGAAACCATAAATCAATTAACACCCTTTTCATTCTTTGCCAAGAGCATATTGGATGCTTACCTCACCACTTTTTATTGATTTGAATGTCTTCTCACCATTCCTCTGCTTCATTGTCCAATTTATTAGATGCAAACCGCACTTTTTTTTCATTACAAATATTCCAAAAATTAAAATACTCTTCCAAATCAAGAAGCCAGTCAATAAAATCTGACTTACACTTATCTCCATCAAAGAATGTAATTTTCTTGTAGTTAGGAATGTGTCTTCAATATATTGATCTGTTAAATATATTATTAGCAATGTAATATGTTATACCATGTTGTATATGCTAGAGTGGATGTGGAAGAGGAAGCATAGAATAGGAACACTGAGAACACGAAGGTTACGTGGTTCAACCTTGACGGCCTACATCTACAGAGGAATCCCTTAAGGGCTACATCTTTATTGTATAAGAGTGTAGTACAATAACCTGTGTTACAATGAACCCTAACATGTATATATATAGGCAACTAAACCCTAGACTACTAGTACAAGTAGGACTGGGCTTGGGCCTATTATATTGGGCTAATATATGTCTAATATATATCTCTAACATGATCATTGTTAGGGATGGAGGCCCCTTAAATTTTTAAAAAAATATATATTAGTATATATATATTAAATTTAACAATTTTGTTCTATAAAATTATATTTTGCCCCTTTAACAATATTTTTGATTCTTTTTAGAGTAATGTTACAGTTATAAACTTATCTACAACATTTTTATATACTGTTGAGTACAAATTCTTATTGGTTCGCATCTAAGCCTATCACTTACATCACTTTTTTACTTATAAATAATCACTCACTATATCAACAATATACCTCTAGCACTTTCCTCATTTTAAAGGCCATTAAAAAATTTATAGATCTAAAATTTAAAACAACATATACTAGCCCAAAAACATTTGTGCAACAACAAAAATCACCTATAGCAAAACTAAAAAAAATTAAGTCCAATTAACCAAGCAGGTGCACACATCAAAAACTCATTAAAAAAAAAAAAAAAAAAACAACTTAGCAGCTAAGAAGCCATTGAGCTAGAGGTCAAAGTCGCCTCCCTTAACTCAAAGTCCTGACTCCGTCCCTAATCATTGTTGTTGTGTGATGATTTCCTAGCAAGAAAAGTAGCAATCTTTTGCTTGATTTCACCAATCTTTTTACGAAATTGGTGATTCTTATCACGAGTCTAGCTCTTCACGCAACTTGAGGAACTTAGCCCTAGTGAGGACTGTGTTGTTGATGTTGTTGTTGTTGTGTTGGTCACCATCTCGTCGGTTAGTCATCAAACCAAGGCATGTCAAGGCTCTAATACAAACTAAAGTTGCAGAAGTCTGAAGAAAGAACACACGATACTCTCTTTGATGGACAGAAACTAAACTGTTTGTTTCTGGTAATAAACCTCGAATCCACAAGGTGATAAACTAAAATTCACCAAAAAAAGAAATTGACAAAACATCTTTATTTTACTGATAATAATCTCTGAAAAAACGTTTACAGATTTAGGGGCCTATTTAAGGGCTCTGTAAAACTTGATAGACAAGAAAATATATTTTAAAATAAGTACTAATTAATATCTAACCATAACAAGAACCAAATTTGACCTAAAATACATTAAAAGCACCTAAAAAATAAGAAATAAATGCCCTAAACCTAAAATAACGAAATTACATAAAAATACCAAAAATAACAAATTACATAAATTAATTTGAAAATTTTGTCTTAAATCAGTCGGAATATGTTTAATGCTTTCTTGAACCATGGGAAAGTCAGAATATGTTTGATCCTTTCTTGAACCATGGGAAAAAAAACAGAAAGAGAACGAGTCCCTACTCCCTCTTTAATATGAAACATAGTGATATTTGAAGTCAAAAGAAGATTTTTTATTTTATTTTAAATAAGCAAATAAAGATTACTTTTTCCCATATTTACGTTATTTTAGAATTTTCTGAAGGTGCCAGACTTAACAATAGCTATAACCAAAGAATTGATTGGACACCATCGATGGACCGATATTTTATTGATCTAATGTTAGAGCAAGTTCGCAATGGAAGTATGGTTGTCTACACTGATCAAAGACAAAATTACTCTGGTCACTCTATGGATGCTGAGGACTGTGAGCTGGGAGTAAATATTGGATTCTCTCTCTCTCTCTTTGCAATATTACCTTTAGGTAGACAAGATTGGTACAATCAGTTAAGGACTTCTCAGAAAATGTTTGAACTACACGAGTGATATTAGAGGAGGACCATCTCAAAACTGCACTATAGCATGTTTTATTTACAGGTGCAGTAGTTGTCCATTTGCTAGTATAATTAATATAAATAAGTTGTCAACTTTTGTGTTATTAGTAAGTATTAATTTTTCGCTAACCAAGCAAAAAGGAAGTTTTGATTTGATGCTAATACAACTACTTGATTCGGTGTTCCTGAAAGTTTTATACAAAAGAACTGAATTTTGCCCATTTCAAGTAATGTTTGAAGCTATTAATTTTGTCAAACAGTATGAAACAACGTTATTATTTTTATTTTTTTTATGGTACTGTATGCCTCCAGAATAAATCCTCTCATGTAATGACAGTTATTTTTAAAGTTGTAGGTGAAGATGATTACCAGTCCCCTGCTGAAAATGATCCTTTGGACAAGGGAAATGGACCGTTATTCTATTGACCTTATGTTAGAACAGTTGCACAGAGGGAATAAGATTGGTCGTACATATACAATGCTCAAGCTTGGACCCGGATGAATGCGTCATCTATATTCTATATTTTACTAAAAGCTGAAGCGTAGCGTTTGATATTGTTATACTCACGTTAGGCCACATTAGCACAGTCACGTCATTATTTTTTGTTTCCAATTTTTCTTATATTTTTTTTAAACATTTTCTTATTTAAGGTGATTTAAAAACTCCGTTATTTAAAAATTAAAATATCTTTTAATTATTATTTTTATTATTAATTTTCCAAAACTCTCCCTCCCTTTTACCTTTTCATCTCCCTACTACTTTCTACCTTAATATCATTCTTTCTCTACCTTTTTATCTTCCTTTATTTGACTCTTCTTATTCTCAACATCTTACTATAAATTTGACATTTTCTTTTTCATTTTGTACATAGTTTTCCCACACAAAAAATGTTATTTCTCTCTCTCTCTCTCTCTCTCAATTTGTTTTTCATTTTTTGTTTGATTTTTTTTTATTGCATCAATTCTTTAGGTTGATGAATTTTTGTGTTAATTAGAATTCTACTTTGGGTTGATGCAATTTAGTTTTGTGTTTTAAGTTGTTATCTTTTATATTCTCTTTGATTAAATATTATCCTACTACATTATACATATAGTATATAATAATATAATGTTATTATATTACATAGAATGACTTAGATAATTTGATGTTTATTGCTATATATATTATTTTTACTCTTTTTTCATCTCATCTTATTTTATTCAACATTTAAATCTAGTCACATCCTTCATACTATTAAATTATGCAGCACAAATCAAAAAAATGGCTAGACACAAACCTGCTTTCCTTTACTGTACATTTGGGGAATCAAAATATTTGTGTGATAAAGGGCATATAATTTATAATTTAGATAGCACCCTTTGAAGGTGTCTAGGCCCATAGAATGAGCAATTTGTAGACTTCAAAGGCTATTGAGAATGAACTTTTTTAGTCAAGTCTAAAAAAAAATGAACTACTATATATCATTTAGATAAAAAACTTTTATCATAGATACATTAATACTTTTTTAACCACAAATTTAAATCACACAAACTTAATAGTTTTATATTATATGTTAGCATCGTTTCTACTTCTTCTTCTTCTTCTCAAAAATATTATGTATCATCTTTCAAGGATGCCAACTGTAGGGGTAAAGTTCCCAAATCAAACAATGGGCCTTGGGCCCCATACAGAGTCCAGCCGCATCCGAGGAGAAAGTGGGGCGCCAAGAGGACTTCCGGCCCAACTCTTATGAGCTCAAACTTATTTAAAAGGTGGTCCGAGGAGGAATGTCTCCTCGGACGTGCCAAATATGGACCAAACATGCACCCTACCAACAATAAGGAATCACTCCAACGAATATTGGTAGCAATGACGAGCCTCACAAGCCCGGGAGAAGGGGGAGAGTATAGGATGTCAAGGGAGAGATTACAGCTGCTGCATTAAATGCAGGGAAGCTACTTTTCTGGCCGCATTAATGTGGAGAGGACAGGCGAACAGTGTTACCTTGGCCACTACAACTCACAGAAAGATAGGGGAGATGTTCGATGGGACGGACACTCAAGTGAAGGTCCAGATGACCAACAAGTGTAAGGCTCTGATGACTTTAAGGAAGCTATATAAGAGAAGGGAGTCCCCATGAAGAAGGGAGGGGGAAAAAAGAAAAGAAAGAACAAAAGAGAGAGAGAAAGACCAAAGCCTTTGATCTGGAACAAAAGTGCACCCACACGTCTCCTCGGACCGGGTATTCAGTGGACATGAAGGAGATATTCTTACGTTCAATCGTTGCATGGCCCAAAGTTAACTAACATTCACTTCGTTAGGGCCTAGTTCTGTAACCCGCTCTCTGCAAATTTATTGTCTAGGGTTCCTTGGGCCAGAATCACCTACCTGCTGGACCTGGGCCCCAAAAATTGACCCTACACCAACAATATTGATCTTATGGGAAAAGTTACATAAAATAAGGAAAAAATGTTTTATATTACAATCTAGTAAAAATGTTTTTTAAATATTTAAATCTTTCTATTTTTCATATCGCCGACGTGTTTTACAACTACCTCATGTGTTAATTTAAGTCTTAATATTTTTAAGTTGTTCGGCAAAAAAAAAAAAAAAAAAGGTTGTCATGAAGTAGGAGTTCATGTAAAGTTTTTTGCAAAATGAAATATCTGTTTTGTAAGGCCACCAAACTTGATAATTTGCAAATGATGGAACCACTCGCAACAATATTTGTATAGTTATATAGTTCCAACTAAAGCAATTGTGTATACTTTTAGTCTTCGAAAAACATACATCTACTAGTGGTTAAATGTTCATCTTGGGTAGTTTTAAATTTTCTTATAATTTTATCTTTACATATTCATCTATTTTAATTAGATTTTTTTTTTCAAAAAAAACTTTAATTTAGATATTTATAAGTAAACAATGAAACAATGATTCATGAATAATAAAAAAAAAATCTATACATATTTATCTTGTGTGATTGTAACTTTACATATAATTTTGCATTTATACATTCATCTACTTTAATTTAGATGTTTATAACTTAATAATAAAATCTATAAACAAGGTAATTAAAACAATCATATTTCTACAATTCAAAAGGTCACAATTTCTTTTTTCAAAAAAAGGCCTTTTACATTTCCTTGGAGTTATTTTTAAAATTTTTTTATAAAACCTTTGACATACCACTAACCTAACCACTTCATACATTAAAAAAAATTTAAGGCTCATTATTGCTTCCGTTAATATATTATGAATATCTTAATTGATTGAGACCAAACTAGAGAAATTCCTTTCATATTTCCTTGAAAATTCAGAAAGAAAAAAAAAACAAAAAAAAACTTTTGACGAACCATTAACATAACTACATCTATAACTATTTAAGCAATCTATGATATCTATTTCTTATTGATAATCATAAAATTTATAACTAGCTAGGAACATACAAAGTAATAAAGAATAAATGAAGGAAGAAAAAAAAGAAATGAAATCAAACTTCAATTAATAACCATTATTTGGAAAATAAAAAGGTGGTCAAGAGGAGTAAGAAATAAAATAGAGATGGCTATACAGAGGACATTGAAAACTTTATAGTGCAATAAAATCAACCATTACATTCACTTAATTAAATCAATAATAATAAATTAAATATAATAATACAAAATTTAAACTTAAAACTAATCAAACTCTAACTAGGGAAATTATATATATATATATATATATATATATATATATATATATAAAATCATAATCTTCATTCACCATGACTTAAAAAAAGTTAATGAATAGTTCTATCTCTTATATAATGTCTATGTTATGCAAATCATCAACCAATAAATATATGATAATGGTAAAAAACATTATAGACAAGACTAAGAAAAATATGATAAAACTTTTTTTTTTTTTAACTCTTTATAAAGTTTAGGGACTAAAATAGTATTTTATCTAAAAAATTATCATGCACAACACGCGGGTCTGCAACTAGTTTAGTAAAAAATTTGGATTCCTTTGTGACAAAGATGTACTAGAAGATCAGTATTGGAGCTTGAGGAAAAAGTATTATGTGTGGTGAAATAATTTTTCATCACACCCCTAGGTTTTTTTTTTTTTTTTTTTTTTTTTTTTTTTTTTTTTTGTGATTGGAAAATGTAGCAATCCCAAATTATAATAAATATTCTAAATTAACCTTTACCTAAAAAATAGAAGAGCCATTGAGCACGCGCGTGAGTGCGTGCTCAGAGGCTAGTAGGTTGTATCTAAGATTGTAGCAAATTTTGTTATATTTTTATTAGATGCAAATTTTGATAAATCTACCGTTAGATTACATTTTCTTCTTATATCCTCCATATTTGCAAAATTTACAAAAGATCAAAAATAAAAAATTATGTCATCAATTAAATGTTTAAATTTCAAATTTTTGTAGTTTAAAATTATTCAAAAAAAAAGTTTATAAATCAAATAGTAAATAAAATCCAATTAACATGAAAATATTTTACATGTATTAAAAACATAAAGAACATGTATTCTAATGGCTAAATTTTCATATATGTAATTGTGGGAGGGACGAACCTCTCCCCAGGAAGGAATTGTCCGCTTTAGGTTCAGGAGTGACCCTCACGGATTTGTTCAATCCCACATCGAGGAGAGACGCCTTCCACCCTTACCTTATAAACATTGAGCCTAAGAAGGGGTGTACCAATCATGTGTACCAGTTGCGTTAACAGCCAGGAAACATATTTATGTTTCTTTTGAAGTGGATCATTCGGAGCAAAGTTTGGTGCATGCTTGCCGATGACCTCCCCCACAAACTGGTCTAGGTTGCGAAAATTGAAATCTGAGCTAGATAATTTCCTTTTGAGAATCTTGCCCTCGATCAGCCCAAATTTCCTTAATTTGGTTTTGATCCTTTTCCCTGTACTCATTTTTGTTTTCATATTATGGATCTTGGTTCGCAATGGTACTTGTGGATTCAAGGGTACAAGAAGGCTCGGTGGTGTGGGTGGTGCTTAAACAGATAGAAGGAACCCAACGAAGGTAAGCTGGTGCTCAAACTTATCAACTTATGAAGCGTCTACCCTTACTTTAATGGATGGATCTGTCTATGCCTATGTACCAGAAGTTGGAAGAGTAGCCCTTGATAAGGGGTATGCTTCTAGGTCTCGATCACGAAGGTCCTACACATGATTGGTACACTCTTTCTTAGGCTTAATGCTTATAAGGCAAGGGTGGGAGGCGTCTCTCCTCGATGTGGGACTGAACAAATCCGTGAGGGTCGCTCCTGAACCCAAAGTAGATAATTCCTTCTTGGGGAGAGGTTCGTCCCTCCCACAGTAATCATGTTAATTTTTAAAGTAGGAGTTATAATCTTTTTTGTTTTTGATAAGGAGGAGTTGTAATCTTAAATTACAATCAAGTCTATAGCCAAATTTTCTTTTTAACTAAAAGGAATTCATAAAATATTTACAAACATAGGACAATGTCAATATTCTTCCAAGCGGATTCCTCCTGCCTTAACCTCTCAGAAGGCTATAGTATTATTGTATAAAATATTTTGTGTAAAACATAATGCATTGACCAATGCCAACTGCTAAGAAAATTCGTTTTCTTTATAAGAGGAGCCATTTTAAACTTACTATATGGACAAAATTTAAATACACATTCTTAGGTTCAAATGCAATATACTAACTTCCTTAATTAAATTCAAATTTTCCATCACCTAGTTGCATTAAATTTAATTAAAAAGTGTAATATACTTTTTCTAAGGACATATTGATTTACAATTGATAATAAGACTATAAAAAAAATAAAAAAAATCTCATGCACGAGATATATATATGTATGAACAAAGTGTTTGGCTACAAACTTGGTTGTAGTTTAAGATTACAACTCCTATTTAAAAAATTAACATGGTAATATATTTCAAAAATCTAACCGTTAAATTGCAAGTTCTTAATATTCTTAACACACATAAAATTTCATGTCAATAAGATTTTATTCTCTATTCAATCTATAAATTTATATTTTATGTATATTTTAGATTACAAAAACTTGAAATTTAAATATTTGATTGATAACATAGTTATTGATTTTTGATCTTCTAAAAATTTTGTAAACATAGAGAATATAAAAAAAAAATATAATCCAAATATGGATTTATCAAAATTCGTATCTAATAAAAAGATATTGAGTGGAGTAGTAAGCTTAGGCTTCGTTTGGGAGTTCATAAGGGAATGAAATGTAATGATCATAAGGGAATGGAAAAGAATAGAATGGAATGAAATGTATTTAAGTAAGGGAAAAGAATGAAAAAGAATCGAATGGAATGGAATTAAGTAACCTTGGTTGGATGTTTTAAAATAAAGGAATGGAAATGAATGAAAATGAATGAAATGTAAGTAATCTTATTTGGGAGTAACATGAAGAGAATGTAATGTAATCATTTTATGACAATATTACTATTAGACTCTTATTTTAAAATAAAGAATTGAATATATAGAGGCATTTTGGGAGTTTTAGTAAAAAATTCCCAAATAAGGGAAGGGAAAAATATTCTAAAATTATTCTTTTTATTCATTTCCGTTCCATTCCATTCTTTCCTCCTAAACAAGGCCTTAAACTACTACCAAGTTTGTTGCAAAATTTTTTCAAATATATATATTACTATTCTCCATTTTGCAGCATGTATTGTGAAATAAAAAAATTTTATAAATCTTAAATGTGACTCAAAAGATAATGGAAAAAGTTTGAAACTCTTCAAACTTCTTATATATATATATATATATATTAAATGTGAATTTTGAAAATCTAATCATTAGATTATATGTTCTTATTATTTTCCCATGCTTGCAAAATTTCAAGAAAATAAAAATTTTAAATTTCAAAATTTATATGTTAATAACATAAAGAACATACAATCTAAAGGTCAAATTTTCAAAATTCACATTAAAAAAAAAAGAGTTTGAAGAGTTTTTCTTTTAACTAGTTAAAAAAAAAAAAACAAAAAAACAACAACAACCTGTGGACCACTCTCACACATATGACACATCCTTTCCTAGAGTACTAATATATCATTGAACAGGTGCAGGATATAGCTATCCACGGAGAGGAGTATGTCTGTCAAAACATCCAAACAGCCGCGACAGTGTTCTTCGTAAATCCATTCTAACAAGTCACACCTCGAAGTTTTGCTTCTTCACTCTCTCTCTCTCTCTCTCTCTGTGCGATTTCTTTCCACAAATCAAAGGTACCAAACCCTAATCTCTATCTATCTCTCCATATCAACACACACGCACATATATGTTACATAATAAAAGTATGGAATTAGCTTATGTTCTGTTTGGTTACTGAGAAACAGTAGGAAATGAAAAAAAAAAAAAAAAAAAACTTAAAAAGAAAAAAGAAAAAAAAAACTTGAATCTGAAATTTTTATTTCATCTTCGTTATACTATTCGTCTAGTTCTCTAAATAGCTTCACTTATTCTGGATTTATTTATTTATTTATTTTTGGAAGCGGAATTCGAAAATTTTAATCTAGCAGTAGGTAAACGAAACAGTTCACCAATTTTGTTAATGGAATCTCTAATTTTTTTTTTTTTTGGTGTAAAATTATATTTTAAAAAAATCCTTTTGTTTTCGTTTTGGTTTTCTTGGCTACCAAACAGAGGGCCAATGTTAGAATTGTAGCTTGGATTAGTATATTCTGGGTGTATCTGCTTCATTTGATCGGCTAATTAGAGTTGTAGTGTTGTGATTTTTTACATGCTACAGAGGGTTAGTGTTAGAATTTTAGTTAATCTCTTTATTTGATTGAACTAATTAGGATTTTAAGTTGTAATTAGATGTAATCTTGCAATTTTGGATTGGTACGTTTTCGGTGTATTTGCTTATTTGATAGACTAATTGGAGTTCTAAATTGTAGTCTTATAATATAGTGTGAATTACATTAACCCACCCTAAGGTTTGGGCTAATACTAAACAGGTCCAAGACATTTCAAACTAACCAATTTGGTCCCTAAGAGAGAAGAGAAAAATGACTAATGAACCTAACAATGTTTATTGTTTAGGCACCAAATTGGTCAGTTTTGAAATGTCTTGGACCTGGTTGACATTAACTCAAACCTCAGGGTAAGTTAATGAAATTTACCCTATAATATATTTGAAATTGATATTCGAAACCAAATGTGAGAGAGGGTTTAGTGTTTTGAATATTAGCTTGGATTAGTGTGTTCTTAGTGTATTTTTTTCATTTAATCAACTAAGTAGTATTTAAATTGGGAAAACACTAAAGCTACTGCTAAATTTACTATAAAGGCTTGCAAATGGACACGATAATGAATGTGTTTAGTGCCACAACAACATAATAAATGAATTTTTCAACTTTTTGTGTGTGTGTGTGTGTTTAAAAGGTGACATATCCATTTGTAAGACTTATGTTGTAAAATTTGTAGCATCACTCATTTAAAATGTACTCTTGATTTTTGAAAGAGTTAAGCATGTTGAAACAGTGTGCAGACCTTTGACATACTTGTATTGGAATTTTGGCTTAACTCATCCTTTTGTGTACCAGATATAATTGAATATTTTCCCCCTCTTTCATTTTCTATCAGTTTTCTTGGGAATTAAACGAGGTGTTAGTATGTATAATTTGAGCTGGAATTTTACGGTAGTATCTCTTTATTATCTTCATTTTGATAGCTGATTTGGGTTCGAATTTTTATTTTGCAATTATAGAGTTCCCAAAATATTTTACATTCATTTTTAAATGAGTAGATTAGATTTTATGATGTAAATTTTAAGAAAGTATTGACTATCACCATTTTGGTATCTATTTAAATTATTGATGATGTGCCATAAGCAATCCACTCAATTCAGAACAAATAGATAAGATTTTAGGAATTACATGATGAAGTTTGCCTAAGAACTCTAGAGGATCCTAAACATTGGTTTAATCAGTGTGTTAGCCTCAGTGATCACTAGTTTGAGTTTGAGTTGTTAAATGAATTGAAACAGGTATGCAATCTTATTTATGGGTTTCAGATATTTCTGGTGAATTTGAATTTTCCACCTCTACAGCTAAGGACTAGGTTGACTTATTGTTTATGTATTGGAAGCATAGCATGTAAAAGGACTCTATCACTAGAATGATAGTCTCAATGTTGTAGGGGAAGAAATGGGCACCCAAATGCCTACATGTAGCGATCGGACATGGACAAACTGGACACCAGCAATGGAGTGTTATTTTATTGATCTTTTATTAGATCAGGTGCATAGGGGGAATAGGATGGGCCATACTTTCAACAAACAAGCATGGACTGATATGCTGACCATGTTCAATGCCTATTTTGGATCCCCATATGATGAAAAGGTCTTGAAAAGTCATTACACCAATTTATGGACTCAATTCAATGATGTAAAGAGTCTACTTGATCAGAATGGATTTTCATGGGATGATACTAAACAAATGGTGGTTGCCAGTCATCATGTTTGGGATGCTTACATCAAGGTGCATTAGTTTTGTTAATGTTTTGATTTGATCTACACCTTTGGTGTCATAGTGAGTGGTGACTTGACATTATATACATGCAGGCTCACCCAGAGGCACAGTTTTATAGAAACAAAGCCTTGATGAACTTCAATGATTTGTGCTTGATATATGCACATACAACAGCAGATGGAAGATACAGCTTATCAAGTCGTGATATAGACTTTGATGATGACATTCAAGGAGTGAATACTGGTGTGTTTTTATATCCTGTCATGGATCAGCAGAAATGATGCATATGCCATTGGCATTGGAATGTATGCTATTGGGTTTTTTTGCTTAAATTACCATTTTTCATTGTGATTCATTTGATTATACTATCTAATTCTTTATTATTTATTATTACTACCATTTTATTCTAGAGAGTATGCATAAAACAAGAAAGGGCCATAAGCAGCAACCCCCTCCCCCTTTTTCTCTTGAGTCTATCCAGAGATAGATGGGACTCTATGCCCCTTAGAATTAAATAAATTTTGAAGTAATAATGGCCTTCTACGATCTTTGAAATTTGTACACTGCAATCTCTCTTTTAGCCAATCATTTGGCAGTCAACCATGGTATGCTTTCCACAAGCACCTTTATTCCCAATCAGAATTGTGGTTACTGCTGATTCTGAGCTTAGCCAATTATGACCTAAGTAGTACCTAATTATAAGACTTGTAGTTGCTGTTGTTTTGCAAACCTGTCTGTATTATGGGAGAAACAACCACCTTTATTCCCATCCACGGAAAAGAGAAAAAAATGTTGCAGAGAAATGAGAACATTGTTCTTGGCTTTGTGTGAACACTTGACTGAACTGGTCCTGATGGTTTATTTTTTGGGAATTTGCATATCTTACTTCATTTGATAGCTAGGAATTGGGTGCAGCAAGATTGATTGAAATTACATATGTTCTATGTTAGCTTATAGTAATAAGTATTTCGAGAAGTATAATCTATTTTTGATGAATAAAAACTACTTTTACTGATTAGGTGTTGCAATGAATAGCCTTGTACTGGCAAGTAAAGAGCATTCAAAAATAGATTGGACACCAGCCATGGACCGATATTTTGTCAAGCTTTTGCTGGACCAACTTAAAAAAGGCAATAAGATCTGTAATACATTCAAGAAACAAGCATGGAATGATATGCTTACCTTGTTCAATGGAAAATTTGGCTCTAAATATGGAAAGAGTTTCTTAAAACACCGCTTTAAGAAATTATTGAAATATTATACTGATGTGAAGAGTCTACTTGAGGTAAAGGGATTTTCTTGGGATGAAATTCAACAAAAGATATCAGCAGATGATTATGTATGGGATAATTACATCAAGGTACACTATCATATATATTTGGTTATTGGTATTCATTTTTTCTGTATTTCATGCGTGCAATTGCTGATGTAGGCACACCCAGATGCGCATTCGTATCGTAGGAAGACCTTGCTAAACTATTGCAATTTGAAATTGATATTTGGAAATGCAGTAAGCAATGGACATTGCAGTCATTTATTGCAGGGGAGAAACTTTGAAGATGATATCATACAGATCAAGATGGGTGAGGTTCATTTCTTGAAATAAAAGGAGGACCTTTAGAGGGAGCCTGTATTCTTGAGGACACTCCTCTCCAATTTATTAGTATAATTCTGTTTACTTATCGAAATAAAAAATCTGGTTTCGTCTTTATACATGCCACTTGGGATTTATTGATAATCACAGTTAAGACTTTGGTTAATATTCGGATGTCCAGTAGGTCTTTAAGCTTCACAAAATGGAATTTTATCAGATATGTTTAATTAGAGAGATTCGTATTCTGTATTACAGTTATTTTTTTCTCATGTTTGCATTCCTTAAATGGAAATTTGATTTATAGGTTCTAGTTTTTTCATTATGTGCCTGTAGGCATGCCCAGTTCATTAAGATCCATGAGATTTTAATTCATTTTAATAATTTGTTTAAATTTTCTCTTAGGGTTAGGACAGATTTACTGGGCTGTGGATATTGTTCTCTACCCCATCTTATTGCTATTCGATGATGTTGAATTATATGAATTACTTTTTGTTAATGGATGGCAAGTATAATGTTCTTCTAGCTTAATTTATGTTTAGAAGTCTGAAACGTTTTGATGAATAGAAGTTATCTATTATCCTTATAAATCAGTCAGTTTTACCTATCCTGTAGCTGAAGAAAAGGAGGGCCATGCCTCTTCTGATAGTGAATGTCGGAGAACAAATTGGACATCAACAATGGATCGTTACCTTATTGAATTGTTACAAGACCAGGTGCTTAGAGGGAATAAAATTGGTCATGGATTTGTGGCCGAGGCATGGATTGAAATGGTTAGACTGTTCAATGCAAAATTTGGATCTCACCATGACAAAGATGGTCTGAGGAATAGATACAAACATTTAAGGGGACAATATAATGATATAAAGGTTCTTCTTGATCAGAGTGGGTTTTCTTGGGATGAAACAGGAGAAATGGTAACTGCTGAGGATTATGTCTGGGATTCTTATACCAAGGTGAATTTCTATTTACTCATTCTTGTATCCTTTAGATATTTGTAGTTTTATCATGTGACTTATGTATAAAATATGCAGGTGCATGCCAATGCTCAGTCATATAGAAATAAATCTGTTCCCAGCTATCACAAATTATGTGTTATATATGGTGAAGAAGTTTGTAATGGAAGATACAACATTTCGACATGCAATGCAGATCTTGACAGTGAAGAACCAGATTTGAGAATTGGTAGGTTTCTTGTTTCAGCAGCAAGAGCTTCCCAAATAATTTAAGGTAGTTATTACCTGCTTATTTATTGTCTTATTTTCTTTGTTTTGTTCTTAACCTACTATATCAGTCTCCTTTCAGTTGCATTATTTCCTTTTCTTTCATTGCTATCCTAATTCTGATGTACTAGAACCCATGCAATTATCATTCTAAATATTTCTAAATGGTTGTTGACTGGGGTTGACAATGCTGATCTGTCTAACTTTGGCTAAAACGAGTGTTACCACAGCATTTAATTAAAAAAAATGAAGCATAAGTTGTCTCATTGGACTTATCATCTTTGAAATACATATTTCTTATTGCATGAATTAACAAAATCTTTGCTTTGTAATAGGGGAGGATATGAATATCCAATGCTATGCAAACAGTGGTTGTTTGACAACAGATTGGACACCTTCAATGGACCGTTACCTCATAGATGTAATGCTAGAGGAAGTGCATAAGGGGAAGAAGATTGACTACACCTTCAACAATCAAGCATGGATAGATATGTTTATGTTGTTCAAGGAACGATTCTCATTACAACATGACAAAGATTTTCTGAAAAGTCATTATAGAAGTTTGGAAAAGCAGTACTTTGATATGAAAAATCTTCTTGAACAGAGACAATTTTCATGGGATGAAACACAGCAAATGGTCGCAGCTTTTGATGATGTTTGGGATGCATATGTGAAGGTGCTTTGTCAACTTATTTTAGTCTTAAATGTCAGTTCGAGTATACATAACTATTGGCTAAGACTTTGTTTATGTAGGAAAACCCAGATGCAAAACCATACCGAATCATGCCGATGCCAAATTATAATGACTTGTGCTTGATTTATGGAAATCCAGCTTCTGATGAACGATGTAATGAAGCGCATCAAGATCTAGGATGTAATGGTTTTGGTGAGATTTTGGTTCGACAAGCTTATAAGCAATCTCAGCATTTGCCTATTTTTTTCCTCTTCAAGTATTTGGTCTTTAATCAATGAGCAATTAGATATATGTGTTCAATGTTTCTGGATACATATACCTGTGCTCTTTCATATTGCATTGATTGCTATAGCATTTTGTCAAGATATGTTTAAATGCTTTCTTGAACCAAGGGAAAAAAACAGAAAGAGAAAAAGTCCCTACTCCCTCTTTAACATGAAACATAGTGATCATTGAAGTCAAAATAGGATTTTTTTTTTTTTTTTTTTTTTTTTTTTTTTTAAACGAGCAAATAAAGATTACCTTTCCCCATATTTACGTTATTTTAGAATTTTCTGAAGGTGCCAGACTTAACAATAGCTATCACCAAAGAACTGATTGGACACCATTGATGGACTGATATTTTATTGATCTAATGTTAGAGCAAGTTCGCAATGGAAGTATGGTTGATCAAAAATTCAACAAGCTAGCCTGGAGTGATATGATTGCAAAGTTTAGTGCACAATTTGGGTCTCAGCATGACAAAGATGTCCTAAAAAGTCGTTTTATGAATTTGAGGAAGCGGTTCAATGATATGAAAACTCTACTTGACCAGAGTGGTTTTTCTTGGAATGAAATGCAAGATATGATACGTGCTGAAGATGATGTCTGGGATGCTTATGTTAAGGTGATATTTTCTTCTGAATTTCCATTACATAAATATTCTTTTTGGTCCCAACAGCTTATAGATAATTTCTGTAGGTACATCCTGATGCAAGAACATACCGCAATAGAGCTCTCCCAAATGTCAATGATTTGTTTTTGATATATGGAAATGACAACACTGAGCAAAGGCAAAATTACTCTGGTCACTCTATGGATGCTGAGGACTATGAGCTGGGAGTAAATATTGGTCTCTCTCTCTCTCTCTCTCTCTCTCTCTCTCTCTTATTGCAATATTACCTTTAGGTAGACAAGATTGGTACAATCAGTTAAGAAATTCTCAGAAAATGTTTGAACTACAAGTGTGATATTAGAGGAGGACCATCTGAAAACTGCACTAGCATGTTTAATTTACAGGTGCAATAGTTGTCCATTTGCTAGTATAATTACCATAAATAAATTGTCAACTTTGTTGTTGCAATAAGTATTAATTTGTTACTATCCATGCAAAAAGGAAGTTTTAATTTGATGCTAATACAACTACTTGACTCAGTTTTCCTGAAAGTTTGATACAAAAGAACTGAAATTTGTCCATTTCAAGTAATGTTTGAAGCTATTAATTTTGTCAAACAGTATGAAACAACATTATTATTAATTACTTTTTTTTTGGTACTGTATGCCTCCAGAATAAATCCTCTCATGTAATGACAGTTATTTTTAAAGTTGTAGGTGAAGAGGATTACCAGTCCCCTGCTAATAATGATCCTCTGAGGATAAATTGGACAAGGGAAATGGACCGTTATTTTATTGTCCTTCTGTTAGAACAGTTGCACAGAGGGAATAAGATTGGTTGTAAATACAATGCTCAAGCTTGGACCTGGATGAATGCATCATTTAGTAAAAAATTTGGATTCCTTTGTGACAAAGATGTACTAGAAGATCGGTATTGGAGCTTGAGGAAAGAGTATATGGACATCACAGATATCCTCAATCATAATGGCTTTGCTTGGGATGGAATTCGCCAAACAATGACAGCTGATGATGATGTTTGGGAAGCTTATATCAAGGTGCTATTTTTTCTTATTTGTAATGTTGTTAGGATAAAGGGTTATCTCTTTTTGTTTCCCTTGGTTATGACTAAAGAGCACTGAGCATGCCACAGTATGGTAAACATGTGTGCGTGCACACACATTCTTTCTTTCTCTCCCGCTTGATGAAATGATAAACAGTCTGCATGAAGTAAACTATATGTTGGTGCATAACGTAGGGTGCAGAACATAATCTTATCGATAGTTGAACATTGAACTGTATAGTTTTGATCAGCTTTTGTTTAAAAATGGCATTTTGCAGGATCATCCAGATGCAGTTACATACAGAAATGAGATATTGGGTGATTATTGTGATTTGTGCTTGATTTATGGTAATGAAAGTCAGCATAGTAGATCAAGTTATTTCAACGGAAAAATGGGGATCAACACCAACACCTTGGGGATGGGGATTGACGATATAAATGGAGAGGCGCTATCTCCAGCTACTGAGTTTGAAATATCTCATCAGAAAAGAAAGCGAAAATCTGCTCCTTTGTCAACCTCAGCATGTATCCAAAAGGTTAGGAGAACCATCAAGAAAGAGACACAAGAGGCAGTTGAGGGGAAGCCATGTGTAGTAAAAACATATTTGGGTACTGAGGAAGACAAAGATTACAGCTCAATAGAATGTATAGTTGCAGCACTTCAAACCGTTCCTGACATGGATGATGAGATCTTCTTGGAGGCTTGTGAACTTTTAGAAGATGAGAGAAGGCCAAGATGTTTGTGGCCATGGATGTTGCAGCACGGAGGAAGTGGTTATTGAAAAAGATTCGACGGTAGCATCTATTTTTCTTGTTAATGTCAGATATAATTTTGGTACTTTTTTATTGTGGAGTTTTTCCAATGTAAATCAGATCCTATATTAATGTAAAGGCATTTTTCAATGCAATTTCCTGTATGATTTCCTTATTGAAATTGGAAAAAAAGGGGAATTGAATTTGCTTTTGCTGGGAGGTCCTGCGCATGGTGATGGTTGATTGTAATGTAGCTGGATTTATGGTTGATTGCCTGGAATGTTGATGAAAAATACATTCTCAATCGATATTTTTCCCAAAAACGAAAATAGATTGAAGCTTCAACATTTGTTGCACGTTTATATCTTTTAATGCATATATGACGGTAAATGGACTTATTTCTGTTCATGTTAGGGCATAAAATTTTATCTACAAGTGAAAAGGATTTTTTGCCATTTAGCATATTGATATGCAATAAATCTATATGCACTAAATCTTTTAATTGGACTTTTCAAACTTCCCCTTTCCCTTTTTGAGTGAGATTTTTGATAAAAAATTATTGTGCTGAGTGGATTATACTTTCTTCACTTTTTCATTTTTCTCATCTCCGAACAACCAAACAAAGGAAAGTTTAATATTTCCCTTCCCTTCTCTCTTCTTTACGCAATCAATGTCATGGAAAAAGAGGGGCAATTTGTAGGAAAATGAGAAACGTGTGGACAAAAGATAGCTACTTTTTCAGAAAGTCAAAAACGTGTGGACCTCTCTTTGAACTTTGTTAAATTGCATGGAAGATGGCTACCTACTTTTATTACCATTTGTTTATTACATCTCACTTTCGAATGACTAATAAGATAAGAAATTACCATTTTGTTTGACCACAATGACCAGTATGTTGCTTAGAAAGTTCCAAGATTTATTTTAGGTTTCACACGGAAACTTGCATGATATTACAATAAAAAAAAGCATCTGTGGTTCTTGGAAAGTTCAGAGAGTCACACCAAAAGCAATGTAAAAAGCATCAATATGGGACTTTAAAGTTCAAAGAGTTGCTGGACACACCGAAAGCAATCCACCTTTAAAGGCTCCTCTTGCTTGCATTCACCTTCTTCCTAATTTGTCTCACTTTCCGGAGTTATATTGCAATCCCTTCACAGTTTTCTTTCTCTTCCTTTCAGATCTTTACAGCTGTTTGCTCATAAATCTTGATGGCTCTTGTGACCTGCAAAGAAGCCTCATCTTCTTCTTTCACCCACCAACCCAAGAAATTTGATGTCTTCTTGAGTTTTAGAGGTGAAGATACCCGTCTTGGTTTTGTAGGTCATTTGTATAATGCCTTGTGTCAACGGGGTATTAACACTTTTATTGATAATAACCTTCAAAGGGGAGAAGAAATTTCTGTAGGACTTTTCAAAGTCATTGAAAGTTCAAGGATTTCAATAATTGTATTCTCTGAAAACTATGCATCCTCCAAATGGTGCTTGGACGAACTTGCCAAGATTGTTGAGTGTAAGAAAAAAGACCAGTTAGTGCTACCGATTTTTTACAACATAGATCCATCAGAGGTTCGTAACCAAAAAGGAAAGTTTGGAGAAGCACTATCTAAACATGAAGAAAAATTAAAGGATTACAAGGTGCAAAGCTGGAGGGAAGCTTTATTTGAAGTTGCAAATATATCTGGTTGGCATTACCAGCGTAGGTATGAATTTAATGATAACTATTGTACTTTTTATGAGTTTCACTGGTTTGTTATGATAACTGATTTTATTGTTAAACAACAATTACCACTAATTTATCAGTGTTAGATTTTTGGCCAAATTATGAATGAATTTTTTTTTTCTTCATATGTACTCCTATAGAAGGTTTTTTTTTTTTTTTTTTTTGAGAAAACACTACTATAGAAGTTAGTTGGCAATGTAGAAATAGAAAGATTTTAAAAATAAAATAAAAAATTACCTTACCAATTAGATAGGTGTTTCTCCCACATATTATTTATTTAAAAAACGTTTCCTCCTTAATGATTTAGTTCTATTATTAAAAATGAGTTGTAAGTTATAACAAGTTTCAATTATCAGTAACTAGATTTTCATTGCAACTCACACTCAAAAAAAAGAAAAAGATTTTCATTGCAACTTTATGCTAAATGTATAGTTATCATAATCGTACCAAAACAATGGTTTTTTTTTTTTTTTTGTTGAGTCAAACAATGGTTGAACCCTCAAATTGGTAAACAATATGAAAATCCGGACGTTATGACAGAAACGTTAGTTTCACAACCAAAAAGTTGATTAAATCATGAAAATTGATGGTTTTTTTATTAAAAAAAAAAAAAAAAAAAAGAAAGAGAAAAATACTGAATCACATGGTTTTTTTCAAATCGTTTGGTCTTTAATGTTAATTTTTTTTATCAAATTAGTTACTATACTTTCCTTCAATTATGCACTTTTATTTATGGTCTTTTAAGTCTTTAGCTTTTAAACTTTGAAATGAGTAGTCAAATGATCAATTTAAGTATCTTATTATTTAGTAATTATTTATATAAACATATATAAATTCAATATATGAACAATAATATCCTATTAATTTCAATCTATGTAATGCCTATATATTTATGTTTAAAGTGAATGTAAGTTCATCTTTTTATAATTTCTATTCTTTTTGTATTTTTTAATTTATTTTAATTTGTTTATATTTAAAATAAATTTATCATTAGTACAACGGTTGAGTCAATCATCTAATGGTTGAACCAATGAATTACCATACCACCTTGATGATTGAATGCTCAATACGTCATGACAACTATATCTAGATCCCTAAAACTAATATATATAAATATATATATATATATATATGCTAACATAATGATAGTTATAGATTTATGAATTTGTACATGCCACTTACTTTATTTGATAATTATTCAAATTTAATTCACAAGCTGAACATCTTAAATTTAGTTCATTTTCATATTTCTATTTTCTTTTCTAAATTTTGTGTGTGTATATATAATAAAAATCTAAATCGTATATTGTTTTCATATTCTGTGAATGACAGTTGCAGCGAGTTTGAATTTATCCAAAGAATTGTTGAAAAGATCTCAAATTTCAAATTAAACTGCTCACCGTTATTTGTCGCACAATACCCAGTTGGAATAAATTATCGTGTAAAGACCATACTTTCAGATATTAAGTCAAATGATGGTCATATAATAGGTATCTATGGCCCTGGTGGAATTGGTAAGACAACAATCGCAAAAGCTATTTTTAATAGAATTTGTGATGAATTTGATGGATTTTGTTATCTAGAAAATTTAAGAGAAAGATCGGGGACAAATGCTGGTGTAATCGAACTACAAGAGACGCTTCTTTTTGAGATCTTAAGGAATACAAATTTAAAGGTGGGTAACAAATCGAGAGGAATCAATATGATAAAGGAAAGACTTTCATTTATGAGGATCCTTTTAGTTCTTGATGATGTGGATAAACGGATCCAAATAGAAAATTTGCTTGGAAGATGTGATTGGTTTGCTTCTGGAAGCAAAATCATTATAACAACAAGAGACAAACACTTATTAACTACTCTTGGAAAATGTTGTTCAACCTACAAGGTTAAGGGATTAGATCAAGATGAAGCTCTGGAACTCCTTAGTATGCATGCTTTCCAAAGCAACAAACCTAAAGAAGATTATTCGGAACTTGCAAATAGAGTTATACAACATGCTAGGGGACTCCCACTAGCTCTGGTAATAATGGGTGCTGATTTGAATGGAAGAACTAAACCTCAGTGGGGAAGTGCAGTAGATAAGTATGAAAGAATTCCTAATGAAGAAATTCAAAAAATTCTCGAAATAAGCTATAAAGGATTGGATGAAACTGAAAAAGATATTTTCCTTGATATCGCATGCTTCTTTAAGGGATATTTTAAGGAGTATGTCATGGATATATTGAATGCTTGCGATTTACATCCAATTTATGGAATACAAAAACTTTTTGATAAGTGCCTAATAACTGTTGATCAATATGATAGATTGTTGATGCATGACTTACTCCAACAAATGGGTAGGGACATTATTCGACGGGAATCGCCACAAATGCCCGGAGAGCGTAGTAGGCTATGGTGTTATGAGGATGTTCATAAAGTACTAACACAAAATACGGTATGCATTATCTTGGTTCATTTTCTACCTTTTTTTCAAATGGTAAATGTAGTGATTATTTTTCATTTAAATTTTGAAGAAAATTTAAGTTTATTAGTTTAGTTCTTGTTTAAATTAACCGTCATTACACATTAGTGAATTTTATTGTATAGTGTGATTGACTTGATGCTTTGTCTAATTAGGGATCAGAAAAAATTCGAGGCATAAGGATATGCTCACCTGAATCATCAAAGATGAAATTAGAACCTAAATGTCTTGAAAAGATGAAAAATCTCAAGTTCCTCATAGTTAGTAATGTAGATATTTGCAGAGGTCTTAAATATCTTCCTAACGAATTAAGGGTTCTTGATTGGTCCGGATTTCCTTTATCTTCCTTACCACCTAATTTTGATCCTCAAAATCTCATTGCACTGAACATGCCAGAAAGTCGAGTTACATTGGACAAGCTTTTCAAGGTATAATCATTTTTATTTATTTATAATTATTATTATTTTATTAAACTATATTTTAATAACATTTGTTGGAGTTAAAAATTTTGATTTTCTTTTTTCTACAGAGGATACAATGCAAAAACTTGACATATATGAATTTCAATTTCAATCAATACGTTAGGGAATTACCCGACTTATTGAGTGCCACCCCAAATGTAAAGAAATTGGATCTCCGAAGTTGTAAAAAATTAGTCAAGATTCATGACTCTGTTGGATATCTTGATAAGCTTGAAAGCTGGGACCTTTGGGGTTGCAATGAACTTCAAATTCTTCCAAGTTGTATTGTGATGAAATCCCTTAAACATTTATTTCTTTTTGATTGCAAAAGGGTTAAAAGGTTCCCCGATATTCTACAAGAAATGGAAAATTTAAAGTTTTTATGTCTGAGAGGCACTGCTATTAGAGAGCTTCCTCCATCAATTGAGAATCTTACTGGGCTTGAGCGATTAGAAATAGGTTCCAGTTTCTATTCGTGTCAACTTCCTAGTAGCATTTATAAATTGCAACATCTTCGCAAGCTCTTGCTTTTTGGTAATGTCAAATTTCCAAAGGACGTGGGGATTGGTAGACAAGCAGCAGCGTGCAATTCTTATGGTGGCTTTTCAAAATATTGTTTTCCAAAGTTGAATTTTCTAAAAAAGTTGACTTCTTGCTTCACCCCCTCAGAGAAATGTTTATTATCAGGGAGTAAAGATTTGAACCTCAGAGAAAGCATTACCAGATTCAATAGATTAAATTATCTTCGAATTCAGGATTCCAAGTTCATTAAGAAAATTCCAAAGCTTCCAGAAAGTATAAGACAAGTAAATGCAACAAACTGCATCTCGTTGAATTCAGAATCATTAAGAAAATTAATCCTTCAGGTACCCCTCTCTCTCTCTCTCTCTCTTAAAGTAATAATAGAAACAATTTTGGTTACCTTTGCAAATACATTTACTAGATTTGCTAAACTTCAATTTCTTAAAATTCCTAATTTCTTGCAGTTTGGAAGAAATATAGGGCTTTCACCAAATATGAAATGTTCAGGTGTGAAAAACAAAGTATTAATGGATTCGCATTCACATCGCAAATTATCGAATCAGATTGATTGTTCTTCCCGGGTCTCCCTCTCCAAGCTCAACGCAATTCAAGATGAGTCCTTTCCCACTCTAGATGCGTATCTGGTTGATTATGGAGAGAGATATGATATTACAGTACCAGGAAAGAAGATTCCGAATCGGATCAATCATCAAAGCATTGAAAGTTCCATATCATTCTGGGTTGGTCCTGAGTTTCCATCAATTGCTGTTTGTGTTGCTATTCATCTAATTCCGTTGAAGGACAGTTACGCTAATAATGATAAGTACGGTTCTATTCGTGATGATTTAATCGATTGTTATTTGGATATTCACATTTCTACTGATAGTCGTAAGCGACGTCTCATGGGTGGCCAATATTTATATGATTTGAAGTGTGATCATCTGTGGTTTTACGGTGAACCTCACAGCCGATTACAGAGGAAATTTGGAGACTTGATGCAAGGTGATCGGAATCATGTTGAGATTTCATGTAAAATCCATCATTGGGCAAGTAGAAACGGAAACTACGCTCCTGTGATTGCAAGGATGGGAGTACATGTGGAATGCGTATGTCCTCAGAATTCCATTATCATCCAACACAATTCTCAAAATGTTGCTAACGATACAGAGCTCGCACCTTTACTATCTCCAAATGGTTCACAGACGGACTCAGACGCAGGAGACACTTCTTGAAGGCGTCCAGTGGATATAGCAAATGGGCTTGACTTATGTTTGGGCATTGACTCAGCAGATGGTAATGGGTTTGATTTGGGTTCTTCTTCAATAGCCAATCCCTTTATAAAAAGATGACTCCATTTTCAATCTGTATCCACCGTCAAAGAAACCGAGTCCGATGCGAAGAAATATGCCCAGGTATTATTTTTACATTGAAACTATTTTCTGCTTGAAGACTTAATTCAAAACAATGCACCGTGTATTATTTATGAATATATATAAGAAAAATTCAGAAGTTGGAGTAGGAGTGGATTGCTGAGTTGAAATTTTAGAATTATATAGTGTGCTCATAAAGTCATTGCCCTGTTAAATTTGGTACAATTTCAAAGTCATTTGAGGGTTAAGCATTCGGTAGAACTAACTCTGCATAAGTTGTTAGCCTTAGAGCTCATTCCTAGGTCTTTTCTTTCCATTAAAACTTTTTAGACTTTGAACTAACAATTTTTTCCTCTGTTTTAGTGTGGAGTGTGGATTGTCATTATGATAGAGGAGGGGTGCTGAGGCAAGTTTCATCAGGGGAAGGTGAGGTGGAGAGAGGTTTGGTTGAACAAGACTGCTAGATCAGAGAGGTTTCAGGAAATTTGGAGGAAGTGAAACCTGGTTTAGGTCCTGTCAAGCTCTTGGAATGGTATGTTTGAGATGTGACTTTTGTTTTTGTTTGAATGTTTTTAGAGTTTATGTATATATCTGGTGCTCTATGTGTTCTACTGCTTTATTTTCTATGAGAATGAGCTTAATTTAGTAATGATGTGTCCTTTGGAAACTGGCTTTGGGGAATTAGATGGGAGTTACATAATTACATTACTTGGTAACCCGGCTATTGGAGTGGAAAAAAGTTTGGAGATGGAGTCTATGTTAAATGAGATCTTGCTAAATATATTCAATCGTTACAAACTCGACAGTCTGATTCCCTCTCTCTTTCACACACACAGACATGCATACATGTATGTATTTCTATGTATATCTGCCTTTTTGTTTTGGTATATAGGTGAATGTTATTTTCTTAAAGGCAGTTCCATAATAAGGCTTTTAAATCCTCTGAATTATTGTAAAATTAAGACTATCAAATGCAGGATGTTGAGTAGTAGAGAAATTAGGAACATCAAGTTGACTATGTAAATGATGCTAATGCAGGGGAAAAAAGAAGGTTCTTCTTTGACTAAAGAAAATATGAACAAGGGCATATGTGATTCTTTGGAGCCAAAGCGTGAACGATAATTCAATTTTTAGGTCTCTCTGTATACGAGGGTCATGGAAACAACACAATGTTATTCAATATATTATTTGAGGTAAAACATCGTTAAAGTACCTGGTGTGCAATATAAATTGAAGGCTTATTCTTTAGATGGATTCAAGAAGAGGCAGTTCTATGGTGAAAATATTTTTCTTAATTTTTGAGATTTAGGGTCTGAAGAAAGAATGCAGCTGTAAGGTGATTTTGAAAGGTGTACCATGATATTTTCTTGCTCCTAGATATGCCAAGCTTGACTAAGTAGATAGAATAAACGTTAATAAGAGAATTTTCACTTGAAATATTAGAAGTAGGCCTCATGCACTGGATCATGTGGAACATTGTTAATCTGCTCTGATGCTGATTCAGCGGAAACTATTTCGGAATTTTGGTTTTTTGTGTACTGAGTCTATGAAAATTGGAATGACATTATGAAGAAGTGTGGAAGGCATGGGAGATAAAGGGTAGAATTAAATTTGATAATGGAGGCTACTGTAATTCCATTTAAAACAAGGTGCTTTGTAGCCTGTGGGATATCTCCTATTCTGTTCTCAGATTCAGCTTGTGACTGGTTATGTGTTGCAGTTTGGCATAACTGCTAAGACTTTAGTCCTACTTTAGTTGTTAACTATAGCTTCTGCTATACCTTGTTACTCATTTATCAGAAGAAGAAAAAACAGATGTAACTCTGTTGTTTGTTGATAATGATCAACAAAGCTAGATGCCTATTTGGAACTGCTGGTAGAATACGTGTATGCATCAAATAAACTTCTTGAAATGTTCCTTAAGTGCTTGGTCAATGTATTGGCCTTGAAATGTCAGTGGGGTCTCCTGATTAGTAACTTCACTTACTTTGTTTGAGTCATTAAATTTTATTACTTGCCTGCTTTTGAGTTTGTATATGGGAGCTTGTGGTGATGTATAGACTTATATTAATGAAATGAAGGTTAACAAAACAATAATTTTTTTAATATAGACTTATATTAATGAAATGAAGGTTAACAAAACAATAATTTTTTAAAATTTTATTTTATTATCTTGATATATTTCACCCTCAGCTAAGAATCCCTTCCAAATTCCACCCTAATATTCCCCAAATCAAGCAAGCAACAGAAAAGTGATAAAGGAAAATGCTATTAATTTTGGAACTGTTACTTTATATATTATTAGTACTTCTCTTCTAATCTCCTTGCATAGGGACATACCATGAAACTAATGTTCAGGTTCAGAATGTTTTATATTTAGAGGAATCAACTGCAAGTAGCTTTCTTCAAATGATTTGGCTAATTTTTTTCTTTAAATTGCATATTCAGATCTTAAAACTTTGGTGGCTTCTTTTCTCATTTCTTTTAAAGCTCACAATTCCTCAAGCTGCACCTTTAGAATGAAGCAAGTTATTTATATCAGCCAATATTGCTCTTTGGCCCTTATCCCTTCCATATTCTTGCAAATAATTTGATCATCCTATTGTTGTCCTCCTTTAATGCACCTGTTTTCCTCTCTGATCTAGGGTAGTCTTTTGCCAGCTCCTCTTGAAGTTGTTCACTTTAGCCCCTAAAAACTGAGCAGATGCTTGTACTATTCATAGCATGTGTTATGAGTTTGTTATGGGCAAATTGGATCAGGCTTTTTGTTGCCAATATGACCATTGCAAAAGCAGGTCAGCCAACAGTGGCCATGGCTAGCTGCTTTGCTGAGCCAATGTTTGACATGCTTGTTGGGCTTGGAACAGCTTTGACAATACAAAAACCAATGTTTATCCAAATGCTTACGGGAATGGTGACTGCATTGTCTTCCTGTTATTGAGCTTGATGGGGCCTGTACTGATTTCGAGTTCAATGTTTATCCAAATACAAACAACGGCCATTGTCAAAGCAGGTCTAAATCTGTATTTTGTTTATACTGAAAAGGTCATAGGTAGAAGGTTGAATATGTAAGACTGGAAGCGGGCTTAACGAAGAAGATGTGTATTGGTTAGTCTACAGATAAGATAACTACAGCACATTAGCTCCACCAAATAACTCCAGACTATATAACCACATCAAGCGGTAAAAATTATCAACATGAGTTGAAGATCGCAAGTGATATAAAGAGTGTAAACTATTCATAAAATATAAAAATAAAGTGTATAAACATATTCTTTTCATTTGTTTGTAGGGCTGGGCATTAAGTGGAAAAGGCTTTTATACAGATAAATATGTACTTAAAGTTCCATGCATCAAATCAAGATGTAGTTGCTTTGTTTCTGCTGGAAGTTGAAAATAAATCTTATTCTTCTACACTGTCATTGTGAGTTGCTCTTCTTAGTAGTTTGCTATTAGGCTATAACTGCTATACAATACTCAAATTAAAAGGAGGGGATTTTTGGATGCTAATGACCTTTGATTATCTGCATCCAGATTGACTGGTGTCTATGTTTGGATTAATTCTGGGGTTTGCAGATTCCATTATAATGGTATTTGTGCAACATCAAGAATGTGTCTGATTTTGCTTTAGTGCAGGCAAGGCTTATTAGCAAACCACTTACCATAAAACGAAAAGAAAAAGTAGCTTCTTAGCAAATGACAAGATTGTCAGAGGTACCTATAATATTCTTGTGGCTTTTGTTATTCAGGTGGCACTAAGACTGAAAGACTATTGCTTTGACATATGTACGCATACATGGGCAATTATATGATTAGCTTGTTATCTAGATGGAATTTATTAAAACATATTTTGGGGTTTTATTGAATACTTTGCAAACTGATCTTAACCTGTCACGTCACTAATATAAAAATAAAAAAGAAAAGAAGTGAAGTATTTTAGATGTAGGACATAAAATGATGCCATTGGAGAGAGAGAGAGAGAGAGAGAGAGAGAGAGAGAAAGGGGGGGTGGAATTTGGGATAAAGGATGAGACATGATGCAGGACGGTAGAAAATTAGGGATAAACAGAAAGAATCGTCCTTAGTCAAAATGGATTTTCTTGGGATGATACTAAACAAATGGTCATAGCAAGTGATTGTTACAGTAGTTTTTTGTTCACATTTTGATTTGATCTCTACCTTTGGGGTGATAGTGAACTGACATAACATACATGCAGGATCACCTGGAGGTGCAGTTGTACAAAATAAAGCCTTTATGATCTTCAATGAATTGTGCTTGATACATGCAAATACAACATCAGATGAAAGAAACCGCCGAACAAGTCATGATATAGACCTTGATGATGAGTCAAGAAGTAAATATGGGTGTGTTTTTATATTCTGTCATGGATCTGCAAAAATGTTGCATTTGTCATTTGCTTTTTAATGTATGCTACTGGTATTGTGCTTATATTGAGCTTGTTTTCAGTAGTGATTATCTTGTTTACGCAAAGATCTAATTATGTATTTATTATTCTAGGTAGTGCATAAAACAGGAAAGAGTTATTGGCAACCAAACTTCCCCCTCCCCCCTTTTCCTTCTTATTAGTCTATGCAAAGATAGCTGGAGCTCTATCCCCACTAGAATTTCATAAATTTTTTTAGAAAAATAACCCTTTACTATCACCAACATTTATATACCCCTATCTTCCTTTTAGCCACTCTTTGGATCACCAACCATTTGCTGCTTTCTACAAGAATCCGTAAAATGGTTTCTGCTGAATGTAAGCAAAGCCAGTTATGACTTAAGTAGCTCCTGTTGATGAGACATGTTTGCAAACTTGTTCATATTAGAGGAGAAATAAGCACCCCTAACACCCTCCCCCCCCCAATATACACACAGACACAATATAAATAAATGTTGCAGAGAAATGAGCACAAGCTACATGGCCTTGTGAATACTTACTCGGACTGGCCTGATGGTTTATTTTTCTGTAAGTGATTGTAGTTCATTTCACTTCTTACTTCATTAATTAACTAGGAAGTAAATGCAGTAAGGCTGATATAAATTACATATGTTCTATTTTATCTTATAGCAATATTTATTTCAGGAAGTATCATCTGTTTTTATTAAAGTATCATGTATATTTGAGATTGTTTTATTTTTACAGAAATAAGTACATTTGTTTAATTGATAGGTGCTGATGTTCTCTTTTAATTGCATATGCAATCTCAAGTATGGGTGGTTCCTCTCGTTTCTTTTAAAGCTCACAATTGTGCAAACAACACTTTCAGAATGGAGAAAATTGTATGCATGAACCAATATTGCTCTATGCCCCCTAGGCTATTTAAATGCTTGCAACTGGTTCATGCCATTTGATCATCCCCTTGATTTTCCCCTTCCACACACCCACTTCTCTCACTAGTTGATACTAATCTTGGCCAGCTCCTCTCTCGCAGTTCTTCACTTTATAATAGAAGAAGAGGCCCCCCCAAACAGAGCAGATGCCTGTACTGCTCATGGCATTTGTTATGATTGTGTCATGGATATCCACTACTTCTGGGGAACTGCTTAACTGACTATCATCGCTTGGAGCACTTCTGGAATTGCTGCCTGCACTTGTTGGGCTCGCAGCACTTAAAATTGGGAACTTCAGTGAGGGATCTGATTGCTGATATGGAAGTTGCCAAAGCAGGTCAGCAGGAATGTCCATGGCTGACTACTTTGCTAGGGCAATGTTTAACGTGCCTGTTGGCCTTCAAACTGCTTTGGTCATACAAACATTTAGTTTTTGTCCAAATTCTTATGAACTATAGGAAAAGAAAAAATCCTTTTTTTTCTTCATGTGTGTATAACTCACTGACATGAACATTTAAACGTGAAAAAGAGGAACCTATTTGCCAACAATTAGAAGGCCGGGGTTATTGACCTAGAGAGCAGTTCTATTTAGCGAGTGTTTCACTGAGTGAGATGATAGGAATTTGATAAAAATATATATTAATGAAACAAAATAAATAAATAAATAATGTGTATAAATTTTTTTTGTTGTTTTTTATTTTTTAAAAAGAGTTTCAATAATAATTGCTTTCTGTTATCATATTAAGACAACAATAACTTAGTGTAGACGATGATCAAACCTCAAAAGTCAAATCTTTTATGTTTTTGGTCTTAATGGGAAAAAAATTATTAATTATCTATTTCAAAAGAAATATTATTATTAATATAATATATAAAAACCATCAGTTGGGTCGGCAACCCCATTCCCTTCATTGTACTTACTAATCAATTTTTTTTTATTATTCTCAAAACATCATTCACCATAAGGTCGAAGGGGAAATTACACTATAGTCTAAAAGAGCCCCAGGTTAAGCGTAAGGAATTTTCTTAAAATATTTTACATATTTTTTAATTTTTTTTATTGGTTTTATACAGAAACATCCAAGATCCCGCAATGTGAAAAGAAAAAAGGAAAAAAAAATTATTTGCTTTTTCGTTCGCACAAACTACTAGGAAATTGCTATCTATATTAGTTTATAAACTGTATATCAAATCCATCCTCTTTTACTGAAGTTGACATGCGTGTCCAGGCGTTACTTGGTCTAGGTGTAACTTGCATATTGACTTTCCTCACCCAAACAGCTGAAGACTCCTTATGGTCCATTTGGATTGAGGGAGAGTAGAGTAGATTTGGTCCAAAATTAACCTATTTTTAGCCAATTCTACTTTACTTCCCTCCACTCCTCCTCTTTCTTCCCTCAATCCAAACAAGCCCTAGGGTCTCTTCCAAATCCCATTTCATCAATATCTTTCTTTTTCTGCTCTTCTCAACCATCTGCACCTAAATCTTCATGGCTCTTGTCACTGAAGCCTCATCTTCCTCCTTCACCCATCAACCCAAGAACTTTGATGTCTTCTTAAGTTTCAAAGGTGAAGATACTCGTCTTGGTTTTATAGGCCATTTGTATAATGCTTTGAGTCAACAGGGTATGAACACCTTTATTGATGATAACCTTTAAAGGGGAGAAGAAATTTTTGCAGGTTTTATCAAAATCATTGAAAGTTCAAGGATTTCGATAATTGTATTCTCTGAAAACTATACATCCTCCACATAGTGCTTGGATGAACTTGCCAAAATTGTTGAGTGTAAGAAGAATGACCAATTAGTGCAACCAGTTTTTTATAACATAGATCCATCAGAAGTTCGTAATCAAAAAGGAAAGTTTGGAGATGCATTGTCTAAACATGAAGAAAAATTAAAAGATAACAAGAAGGTGCAAAGCTGGAGGGAAGCTTTACATGAAGCTGCCAATATATCTGGTTGGCATTATAAGCATGAGTATGTTCCTATATTTAATGACTACTTTTATGCACTTAACAGGTTTATGCTCTTACAAGTTCTAATGGTTTTTCTCATAAAAAAAAAGTTCTAATGAGATAACAAATTGAAAAAAAAAAAAAAAGTTCTAATATGCATGAGTATGTTCCTATATTTAATGACTACTATGGATTTTTTTGGTCATATTTTCTACTAAGGCAATTATAAGCATGAGTATGTTCCTATATTTAATGACAAATTTTATGCACTGAATAGGTTTATGCTCTTACAATTTCTAATGGTTTTTCTCATTAAAAAAAAAAAAAAAAGGTTCTAATATGCATGAGTATGTTCCCATATTTAATGACTACTATGGATTTTTTTGGTCATATTTTCTACTAAGGCAATTAGCCATCGGTCAGTAGTAAAAATAAGATAACAAAATATTAGATTATCTTACCAAATAATTAGGAGTTTCTCTAACATATGGTTTAAAATTTTTTTAGAAGAGATTCTTAATAATTTTGTTCAAGTATTAAGTAGGGATTCAATAAGTTTGTGCCCCTCATCTAACTAGATTATCCATGCAATTTCTTCACAAAAACCTAAAACTAATTTCCTAGAAAACAATAATTAGAAAAAATCCTAATCAAATTATAGTTCTTAGATCTATAAATTACATTAGGCTTACTTTAAAAAATAAAAATAAAAAACTTTAGTTGTAATGCCCAAACTGAACATCTTGAATTTTGTTCAAGTTCATATTTCAATTTTATAGTCTAACTATTTACATGTCTTATATGCTTTGTGAATGACAGCTGTATTGAATTTGAATTTATCCAAGTAATTGTTGAAGAGATATCAAATTCTAAATTAAATCGGATGCCATTATTTGTTGCTAAATGTCCAGTTGGAATAAATTCTCGCGTAGAGACCATAATATTGCAATTAGATATTGGGTCAAATGATGTTCGTATGTTAGGTATGTATGGCCCTAGTGGAATGGGTAAAACAACCATTGCAAAAGTTGTTTATAACAAAAATTTTTACTGTTTCAAAAGAAGCTATTTTTTGGAAAATGTTAGAGACAAGTTAAGGACATTTGATGGCATCATCCAACTACAAGAGACACTTCTTTGTGAGACCCTAGGGAATAGACAACTGAAGGTGTGCAGTGAATCGAAAGGAACCATTGCGATAGAGAACCTACTTGGCAATAAAAGAATTCTTCTAATTCTTGATGATGTGGATAAATCAGACCAAATAGAAAGATTGATTGGAGGATGTGATTGGTTTGCTTCTGGAAGTTGAATCATTATAACAACCAGAAATAAACATTTGTTACATACTTTAAGAATATGTCATTCAACTTACATGGTTAAGAAATTAGGTGATCATGAAGCTCTTGAACTATTTAGTATGCACGCCTTTCAAAAAAGCAAACTTGAGGATGATTATTTTGAACTTACTAATCAGGTTATATGTTATGCCAATGGCATTCCATTAGCTCTATCAATAATTGGTGCCAATTTGAGCGGAAGAAGTGAAATGGAATGGAAAAGTGCATTAGATAAGTATGAAAGGATTCCTGACAAAGATATTCAAAAAGTACTCCAAGTAAGTTATCAAGGATTGGATGAAACAAAACAAAATATTTTTCTCGATCTTGCATGTTTCTTCAAGGGTCTTTTCAAGGATTATGTTGTGGATATACTAAATTCTTGCAATCTATACCCAGTTATTAGTATTCAAAAATTTATTTATAAGTGTCTCATAACTATTGATCGATTTAACAAATTATGGATGCATGACTTGCTACAACAAATGGGTAGAGAGATTGTCTGACAGGAATCACCACAAAAACCCGAACTACGTGGTAGACTATGGGATTATGATGGTACTTTTGAAGTACTAACGGAACATAAGTTACAACTTGGTCTCATTCACCTTTTCCCTTTTCTTCATAGGGAAAAGTTAATGATTTTTTATTTCTGGTTTTTTCCTTGACATAATTTTTTTTCTTTAGTTATGGAAGAAAATTCAAGTCTGTCAACGAGGTTAAAATTTAATAGTTATTATATTTTTAGTGAATTCTTTTGTATGATGTAATTCACTAAATGTTTTGTCCAATTAGGGATCAGACAACATTCAAGGCAGATGCTAGTCTTGCTTGAACCAACAAAGTTGCAACTAGAAGCTAAATGTTTTGAAAAGATGAAAAATCTCAAGTTCCTAAGGGTTGGTAATGTAGATATTTGTAGAGGTCTTGAATATCTTCCCAATGGATTAAGGGTGCTTGATTTCTATTAGTACATTTTAAATTAAATATGTTGAAACTCAAAATAACTGAAGATGAATAAAGAGATGAGTTATAATTTGTTAAAGAAAGAGTTACTTGTATGTAAGTTAGATTAAATAAATTAAGAGAAGTTTTCTAAATTAATAAATAACATGTAGGTTATGTGAAGGGTTGGAAGACTATATATATGGCTATGCTATGGACTAATTTCATATCAAGAGTGAATGAAGAAAATAGTTAAAAGCAAAGTGTATTGTGTGAGAAAGTGAATTCTATAATATTCCTAAATAATCGAGAAATTTTGGGCCAAAGAAAGGTGTTCTTCTGGTGGAGCTTTGGGCTTGAACACTTTGTGCAGAAGCTGTTCTAGCTATATAACATTTGTTGGGCTGTTGTATCCTGGGGGAGACAAGTCAGAGAAGGCCTGCACCGGTTACAAAGATTAGCCAACCAAGGGCTTGAATCTCCTTAAAGAGAACGAGTGTCGCGCTTTAGTCCAAATAGTGTTGTGTAATTTCTCTCTTTAAATTAATAATATTCAGCATATTATTCAGTTTCTCTTTGTGTTGTTTCCATTATTATTGTGTTTGCACCAACAATTGCTAGGGTTTCCTTTATCTTCCTTACCATCCAATTTTCATTCTCAAAAACTCATTGCACTCAACATGCCTGAAAGTCGGGTTGTATTGGACAAGCTTTTCAAGGTATAATCATTTTTATTTATTTATAAATTATTATTACTTTATTAAACTATATTTTAATAACGTTTGTTGGAGTTAAAATTTTTTATTTTATTTTTCTACGGAGGATAGAATGCAAAAACTTGACATATATAAATTTCAATTCCAATCAATACATAAAGAAATTACCTGACTTATTGAGTGCCACCCCAAACATAAAGAAATTGGATCTCCAAAAGTGTAGAAAATTTGTCAAGATTCATGAATCTGTTGGATGTCTTAATAAGCTTGAAAGCTGGGATCTCTGGGGTTATGTTGAAGTTCAAATTCTTCCAAGTTGTATTGTGATGAAATCTCTTAAATATTTATATCTTCTTAATCGCAAATGGGTTAAGAGGTTCCCCGATATTCCACAAGAACTAGAAAATTTAAAGTATCTAAGTCTGGGATGCATTGCCATTAGAGAGCTTCCTCCATCAATTAGGAATTTCATTGGGCTTGAGCGATATGTATAGGTTCCTATTTCTATTTGTGTTAGCTTCCAAGTAGCATTTATAAATTGCAACATCTTCGCCAACTCTTGCTTTATGGTAATGTCCAATTTCCAAATGGACGCGGGGATCGGTAGACAAGCAGCAACGTGCAATTCTTATGGTGGCTTTTCAAAATATTGTTTTCCAAGGTTGAATTTTCTAAAAAAGTTGACTTCTTGCTACACCCACTCAGAGAAATGTTTATTATCAAGAAGTGAAGATTTGAACCTCCGAGAAAGCATTATCAAATTTGACAGTTTAGAATTCCTTGTTATTGAGGATTCCAAGTTCCTTAAGAAAATTCCAAAGCTGCCAAAAAGTATAAGACAAGTAGATGCAACCAACTGCATCTTGTTGAATTCAGAATCTTTAGGAAAATTAATCCTTCAGGTAACTCTCTCTTTATTAGAGTAATAATAGAAATAATTTTGGTTACCTTTGGAAATGCTTTACTAGATTTGCTAAACTTCAATTTCTCAAAATTCATAATAAATTGCATGCAGTTTGGAAGAATGTTAAGGCTTCCACAAAATAAGAAATGTTCAGGTGTGAAAGGCAACGTATTAATGGATTCGCATTCACATCGCAAATTATAGCAGCAGATTGATTACTATTCCCACCTCTCCCTCTCCAAGTTCAACACAATTCAACAGGAGTCCTTTCCCACTCCAGATGCATATCTGATTGATTTGGGAGAGAGATATAGTATTATTGTACCAGGAAAGAAGACACCGGATTGGATCAATCATTAAAGCATTGAAAGTTCCATATCATTTTGGGTTGGTCTGGAGTTTCCAACAATCGCTGTTTGTGTTGCTTTTCATCTAATTCCATTGAAGGATAGTTATTCTAATAATGATAAGTACGGTTCTATTCGTGATGATAAAATCGATTGGGTTTGTGATATCCACATTTTTACGAATAGTCATAAGCGACATCGCATAGGTAGGATGCATTTATATGATTTGAGGTGCGATCATCTATGGTTTTATGGTGTACCTCATAGCTGATTATAGAGGAAATTCAGAGACTTGATGCAAGGTGATCGGAATCATGTTGAGATTTCATGTAAAATCTATCATTGGTCAAGTAGAAATGGAAAATACGCGCCTATGATTGCAAGGATGGGGGTACATGTGGAATGCATATGTCCTCCTCAGAATTCCATTATCATCCAAGAAAATTCTCAAAATATTGATGACGACAAAGAGTTCACACCTTTACTACCTCCTTGCTCCACTTCTAGTGTCTTAACAGACTCAGACACAGAAGACCCTTCAACCTCTAATTATATAGCAAATGGGTTGACTTACGTTTGGGTATTGATGGTAATGGGTTTGATTTGGGTTCTTCTTCAATAGCCAATCTCTTTTTAAAAAGATGAAATCATTTTCAATCTATATCCCCCATCAAAGAAACTGAGAATCTCTTTATTAAAATTTCGAAGAAATATGCCCAGGTATTATTTTTACATTAAAACTATTTTCTATTAAGTCATCTTTACATTGAAAATTCACTCCTGTGTTTTGCATTGTTTGATTCACATCTTTAGGGGTCTTTCTCACTTCGCATTCTCTTTCTCTTTAGGGCTTTTTTCATACATGGTACTAATTCAAAGAAAGAGAATGGAAAGTCATATTGTTGTTGAATTATATTTCTTGTGATGGCAAAAGAGATTTCAATATTATCTAAAAGAAAAAGCATTTAATTTATCAAGTTAATGGACAAACAAGTCCAAAGGCCTATACTTTTTTAGACTTACAAAGATCAACATCTATTTGGCCATAGTCAGGAGATTACTTGTAGTGATTAGAATTATTTTTTAATTAGTTAAGCATTTTAGTTATGGGTTTTTGAAGGGGCTCAATGGTATTAGTTCTAAAATAGATAGCTTGAACGAATGTTGCTAAAAAGTTAAGGTTTGATTGATGGAATGGACCTAGGAAGCACAGGTTTGGGTGCATATGCGGGTGCGGTGCGACAACATGACAATTTTGAAAAAATAGGATATAGGTGTGGTGGGATATGTTTATTAATAAAAATTAATAAATATATTTTTATTTATATTTTCTATATATTGCTAAGCATTTTGTTTTTCATATAATGGTAAACATATACCAATTTAAGAGCATTAGCAGATAATAAAGTGAGAGATGGAGGGAGTTTGAAGGAGAGCTGAATTGCTGGAGTCGTGGGTTAGAGAATGAGAGAGACTTTGAGATGATTTTAGGATTATTTCTAAGTAGGTTGTCAAAACGGTGTGTTTTGATGAAATGTTTTACGTTTTTTTTTTTTTTAAAACAATTATTTCGGCCCATATCGGACTGATTAGGAGCCTGTTTCAGCTCGTTTTGGACCGAACCGGCCTGAATTGGGCTGAATCGGTATCCAGCAAAAAATTCTGCCACGGATGCACGTGCAGCCGGTCCACGGCCGCATGATGGTGTATCCGGGTGCGCCTGTGCTTCTTTTGATTTTCCTCCAGAAGACTTAATTCAAAACAATGCATTATATATATATTAGAAAAATTCAAAGTCGGATTAGGAGTGGATCGTTTAGTTGAAATTTTAGAATTATATAGCCGACCCATAAAGTCATTACCCAGTTAACAGTACTTTTCATCGTCACGGGCACTTAGTAGCAAGGAGCTGCTCATGTTTCTGTGGAGCTCAAACCCGTTGCCAGTGTTTAAAGGTGGTGGGCTCCACTTATTCAGTGGGGCCATCTTCAGTGCGTTCAATTGCCAATCCCTTTGAATGCATTGCATATAATGACTCAGCTGCAACCCAATGTCCACCATGAAACTGCGCACTTCTCTTTGCCAACTGATTCAGGGCTTCAATTAGATGTGAAAAATGGGTCTGACTTGGGTTTGGGATCTGACTCAACTGTTGGAGATGGGTTTGATTTAGCTCCCTCTTCAATGGCCTATCCTTCTGTAAACTATGATTCACACTTCAAATCATATCCACAGTTCAAGGAAATGTGAACCTATTGATCAAATTCCTAGAAAACATTACAAGGTACTGTTTATTAAATTGAAACTGTTTTCCTTTGCATTGTTTTAGTTCAATTTTTTTTTTGCCTTGTTGAATGAACAAAGTATGTCACTCACTTTAGTTGTATTGTTTGATTTGCATCTTTGGGTATCTTTTTCACTTTTCGGTCTGTCTCACTAAATTAACGCCCTCATTCATAAAGGGGTACCAACCCAATTTGAAAGGATATGGTAATGCAAAGAAAATAATAGTATTAGTGGAAGGAAATTAGTGATTTGATGAACAAATATCATCTCATGGCTTATAGCTTTGCAGGGTAAGAATGCTTGACGTTGGTGATCTGTCACTCTTTCAAGTTTGCCTCTAATTGGGTATTTAGATAAATATGTAACTATGCTTCTAACAAGTGAGAAATCTTATGCATGGGTCGGTTTTTTTACTAGTTGGACATTTTTTAAATATGTTTTCTGCTTTTGATTTTGCCTTAAGAATCATGGCTACCCTTCATTTTATTCAAATTTTGCAGACTTCGAATTAACAATTTTGTTGTTATTATACTTTTTTGTTTTCTCTGCTTTTTTTTTTCCTAGTTGGACATGTTTTTAGTATGAATAAAATGTGTTCTAAAGTTTCCTGCATTAAGCTAAGGTTTAGTTGCATCTGCTTCTAGTTGAATTTGAAAATAAATCTAGTTCTTTCACACGCTCTCTATTTTTTTTGCTACACTAGATTGCTCTTCTTTCTCATTCAATACTAGGCTGCACAACATCTTAATTGAAGGAGCAGAGTTTTGTATATGAATGACCTTTGATTATCACCGCACAGATTGTGACATCCATGTTTGGGTCAAATTATTTGTGGGTTTTGTGTAGTTCTTCTTATCATGGTGTTTTTGCAGCATATAGAAAGTGTCAGATTTTGATTCAGTTAAGACAGGGCTTATTAGCAAATGACTTACCTTGAAAAGAAAAGGAGAGAAGATTACTAGTAAATCACGGGATCAATAGAGGTACGTAGAATATTCTTGCTCTTTTGTCATTCAGGTGGAACTAAGTATGAAAGACAATTGTTGGTACAATGTTTTATTTGTTAGTTAATTGATGGAATTTAAACAAAGATATATTATTTTTTATTTTATTATGACCTTTCAAAATAATTTGTAATTGTATTTGAAGTTTTAGATGTCAAAGAATAAATGGGTTTTTTTTTTAAAAAAAAAAAAAAATAGTGAAGAGAGAGAAGAGGCAGCAGTGCAAAGGACATTGTGATTGCCAGAAATTATATTCATCGAAAGGAAACTGGATTTCTCTTCTTAGAGTAGTTTAGAGTTTGCCGACCCATTTTCCTAATCTCTTGAGTATGCTGATCCATGTGGTAGATATGTAAGATAAACTGAAGTGCAATTTCCAAATTTTTTTTTTTTTTTTTTGATTCATTTGATAGTTATATTTTGTTCTTTCTAAGAATCATATCAAATAGTTATAAAATAAGGAAAAAAAAAAAAAAAAAATCTCTATTAGTTTTCCTGTCTTTCCCTGAATTTAAAATCAAATTTGTCATCCCTAGTTATTTTGAAGCTTTAGCTATTGCTTTGTTGACATGTATTTTTGATCATTTTAGTTTGTCAGTGATAAAAACTACTTTTTCCAATTAGGTGTTGTAATGAATAGCCCTGTCCCAGCAAGTGCATTCTCAAATGCTTTGTTAAATGAATTGTTATCCCCCCATAAATAAATTTTATCATTTCTGTTGGTGCATAAAAGAAGGCCATTCCTGTGGCTGACAGTGGATGTCCAAGAATAAATCCTACAAAAAATGGATCATTACCTCATTGAATTGTTATGATACCAAGTGCTTAACAGGAATAAAGTTGGTGATGGATTCATGCGATGGCTTGAATTGAAATAGTGAGACTGTTCAATGGGAAATTTGGTCTCACCATCACAAAGATGCTCCAAGGCATAGATACAAATATTTGAGGAAGCAATGTAATGATAGAAAGGTGAATGGTAACCTCTGAGATTTTGTCTAGGATTCTTATTTTCTCAATTTTGTTGCTTATTTATAAAATATCCAGGTGCATCCTAATTTTTTGTCATAAAGAAATAAATATGTGCCAAGCTGTCTGAAATTATTTGTTATAGATGGTGAAGACGTTACTAACAGAGAAAACATTTCTGTATGGAGTGCAGATTTCAACAGTGAAGATCCAGATCTGATGATTGGTATGTTTGTTCAGCATCAAGTGCTTTCAAAATAATTCAAGAATGTATTGTCTGCTCATATTTTTGTATTTTCGTAGTATTGTTTCTTAATCTACAATATCAGAGTCCTTTCAGTTGCATTATCTCAGTTTTTGTCATCCAAAATCTGATGTTGTTGAACCCACAATTTTCAGTCTAAATAAAGTTTATTTGTGCTTGATTTATGGAATTCCAACTTCTTATAGAGGGTATAACCAAGTGGGTCAAGATATCAGCTGTAATGTTGTTAAGTGTGTTTCTTTTGTCAGCCTTCCACTCCACCCAAAAAAAAAAGTTTATTTGGACTGTAGTTAATGAGCAATTTGGTGAAAGTGTTCAATGTGTCTAAATATATGTGTGCTTGTTCAGATTGCATTGATTACAATAGTATTTTGTCAAGTCACTCTGGACAGTAGTCAGTGAGCAAATACTAAAATCACTCTCAGGACATGGAGGACTATGAGCTGGGAGTAATGATCTCTCTCTCTCTCTTTCTCTCTCTCACAATACTACATATAGGTAGATAGGATTGGTACGATCAATTTACGACTCTACATAATTTATGACTACATGCAGATTTATAGATGAAGGCCATGTGAAAACTATACTAGCATGTTTAAAATACAGGTGCATTAGTTGTCCACATGCTATTATGGTTAGTGTACAAATTTGTCAAAGGAGTGTTGTGATAAGTTTTAACTTCACCATAATGCAATGACTTCATGACTTCATTAGGTTTTCCTGAAAGTGTCATGTAAAAGTAGTGATATCTCCCAATTTCTGGTAATGTTCAAGATTATTGATTTTTTTAAAGCTATATGAAATGAAAATAAGTGTACCATTTTTTCTTTGGTACCTTATACATGTAGAATAAATTTTCTCATAATAATGAGAGTTATTTTGAAGTTTTAGATGAAGAGGATGACCAATTATTTGCTAATGGTCATTCTCATGGTCCATTATTTTATTGACCTTATGTTAGAGCAGTTGCACAGAAGCAATAAATTGGACCTGAATAAAATGCGCAAGATTTGACTTGGATGATTGCATTATTCAGTAAAAAATTTAGACTTCTTGGTGGCAAAATGTACTAGAAGATTAGTCTTTAAGCTAAATGAAAGAGTATACATAAATCAAGGATTACCTAATTCACCTCAAATAGATTGGCTTTGCTGGGATGAAATTTTCCAAACACTGACAGAAGATTATGATCTTTAGGAGACTTATATCATGGTATCATTCTTTTTATTAGAAATCTTGATGGGATAATAGGTTTTCCTAATTTATTTCCTCTGGTTATCATTGAATTGTAGCCCATGGCATGGGGTGTGCACAAACACACACTTTTCTTTCTTTCACTTTGTACGGCACCGAGCTCCCAAAGCCCATACTGGCCTTGGGCCCAGACCCATCTAGGCCCCGGGCCCAAGCCCATACCGGCCTTGGGCGCAGGCCCAGCAGAAAGTTCCAGTTACCTTATGCCCTTCTTGAAACTGCCTTAGAGCAAAAACAAGTTTTGGGTATTAAGTTCCTGAGGTTGACCGGTTAATCTTTCCCGGTAGAGCGCATGAGTCATATCCGGGAAGGTCATGATATGCACGGGAACGTGAGTTGCCGAACATAATCGGTGAAAATGGAACCAAGTTCCAAGATCATAAATGCTGCACCGCCCTTTCACCTAAACAACCACTTTAACCAGATAATACTGGACCTTCAATAGCACTAACGGTGACTGTAATCATGATCTCCCCACTAACCTTGGCTATAAATAGAAGAAAGTTGGGAGAAGAAGGGGTTCAGAAAAATTGAGAGAAAATAGTCAAGGAGAGAGTATCTACTGAGTGTTGCTTTGAGTCCCTCTGCCGAGAACGACCCATTGTAGGAAATCCTTAAACCCACTACAAATAAATTGTGAGCCCAAGTGATCTAAGGCCCAGAATTCTTGTACTTGGTTCTTACAATTGGCGCCCACCGTGGGGCTATCCTACGAAGCTGTGGTTCGAGTGAGACTCAAGCAAAGAAGATGTCTGAGGAGCGTTCAGGAGGGCACGTTCCGAGCAATTCCGCAGGATCTTCTCGGGGATCGACGTGGAGGGAGAGAAGGCAGAAGCGGCTGGAGGATAGGGAGCATCCAAGAGGAGAGGAAAGGTCCGGATTGGGAGAAGGATCGGCCCAGACACACCGGACGATTTCAAACGTTTCAGCACATCGGCAACATGATGATAGAGACCGGACGATTTCAAACGTTTCAGCACATCGGCAACATGATGATAGAGACCGGGAGCTGGAGCGGTTGCGCAGATTGGTAATGGACTTGGAGCTGGAAGCAAGGGGTCGGCGCCACGAAAGGAACCACAACCCCCAACCCAGGAGGAACCGTGGCGAGGAAGGTTCCAACCGATCTGTTACACAACAACACCGAGACCGATCACGTTCTCAAGAGTCACGTCGTCACTCCCGGGAGACGCGTCGTAGACGGGACCGTTCCCGGTCGCATGGATATGATAACTAAGGGTCAGAGACGCCAGAGGAGCGGCGGCCCCACAACGCCGCGATAGACGCCATGAGCAGGGCCTTGCGGATGGCAGCCCGGTCTCCATTCTCTGATGAGATTGAACGGGCACCCATGCCGAGCAGATTCACGCGTCCACCATTCAATTCCTATGAGGGGAGGACAGACCCCGTGGAGCATGTCAGTCATTACATCCACATGATGTCGTTGCATGCGCACAACGATGCATTGATGTGTAAAGTATTCCCCTCTAGTCTCGGCTCTACCGCACTGAGATGGTTCAATGGGTTGCGAAAAGGTTCTATACACAGCTTCGCCGAGCTGATTCAGGAGTTCGGCAGCAGGTTCGTAACATGCAGCCGAGTGCAACAACCGGTCGACGCGTTGCTTTCCATGAAAATGAGGGTCGGGGAAACCCTTCGGAGTTATGCCAGCCGATACTGGGAACTCTACAATGAGATTGGTGGGGGAAACGAGAAAATCGCGGCTAGCACCTTCAGGATGGGGCTCCCCGAGGATTCTGAACTGCGGGAGTCGCTGACGAGAAGACCCCCGGAGGATATGAGGCAACTGATGAGACGCATAGAGGAGTACAAACGCCTGGAGGATGACCGGCTGCAAAGCAGGGGGAAAGCCCCTTTTACGGGGAGATCTCGGTAAAGCAACTTGCCGCCAAAGCCGAAAAGGGACTTCAGAATGCAGGAACCAGAGGTGCAGATCGAAGGGGTTAATGTGTTGTTTAAAGAGCCCGTGCACAAGATACTGGAACGGATAAGGAACGAGCCATTCCTCAGATGGCCAAACAAAATGGGGGGCGACCCATCTCGGAGGAACCAAAGCCTATACTGCACTTATCACAGAGACAAGGGGCACACCACCGAGCAGTGTAGGGTATTGAAAGATCATCTCGGGCAGTTAGTGAAGGCAGGGCACCTGAAAGAGTTTGTAGCAGATTCCACTGACCGGGAGACCGAGCAGGGCGCCCAACAGAAAAGGAATCCCCTTCCACCACCCCGGGGGGTAATCAACGTCATTCATGCCGCACCGAGAAGGGCAGCAGCGGCAAGGATGGTGATGACAGTGGCTTGCGCGGAGGGAGAATCATCCAAGAAGCAAAAGAGAGTTGGACGGCTAGACATCTCGTTCGGAGAAGATGATTTCGAAGGAACCATCCAACCTCACGACGACGCTTTGGTGGTGACAGCCCGGATAGGCGGATTCCTGGTGAAGAGGGTGATGATTGATCAGGGTAGCGGGGCTGACGTCATGTACCCGGACCTCTTCCAAGGGCTCGGGTTAAAAACCCAGGATTTGGCGAAGTATAACACGCCATTGGTCTCGTTTGACGGGAGAATTGTGATTCCCGAGGGGCAAATCTCTCTCCCAGTGGACATGGAGGGCAAGGAAGTTGTAGTTACGTTCATAGTAGTCCGATCATTCGCACCTTACACCGCAATCCTGGGGAGGCCGTGGATTCACGCCATGGGGGCTGTTCCGTCCACCCTTCATGTGAAAGTAAAATTTCCTACTGAGTACGGAGTTGTAGAGGTAAGGGGGAATCAGCAGGTGGCGAAGCAATGCCTCGTAGCCGCGGTCCAGTGGGAAAAGGAACAGCTCGGCCAAGCTGAGCACGCCGAGAAAGAGACTGCATAGCAATTACAGATACCCCAGGAAAATGGGGCGGACGTTGCCGAGGAGATGCTGAAGGTAAGAATTCTCCCAGATAGTGGCAAATACTTCCAGATAGGTACAAGCATGAATGACCGGGAAAGGGTAGAGATGTTGTTGTTCCTGTTGCAGAACATAGATGTCTTCGCGTGGAACCCGTATGAAGTGCCCGGCGTAGACCCCGAGTTCATTGTTCACAAACTCAATGTGGACCCATCGTTTCCCCCGAAAAAGCAGAAGCCGAGAAGAGCATCAAAGGAACACGTCGATGCAGTAAACCTGGAGGTCCAGCGACTGAAGGAAGCCGGGGTCATAAAAGAAATATTCTTCCCGAGATGGCTAGCAAACACTGTCGTAGTGAAGAAGAAGAGCGGGAAATGGAGAGTTTGCGTGGACTTCACCGATCTAAACAGAGCGTGTCCCAAGGATCCATTCCCGATGCCCAAGATTGATCAGCTAGTGGATGCCACGTACGGGCACCCGAGAATGAGTTTCCTGGATGCCTTCCAAGGCTACCACCAGATTGCCTTGGCGCCCGAGGACCGAGAGAAGACAGCATTTATATCCCCGAACGCAAACTATCACTACGAGGTCATGCCGTTTGGATTGAAGAATGCCGGGGCCACCTACCAGCGTATGATGACAAGGATGTTCCGGGAAAAAATTGGGTGCACGGTTGAAGTTTATATCGACGACATGGTAGTAAAAAGCAGAAAAGAGTCGCTGCATACTGAAGACCTTCGGGGAGTATTCGAGATACTACGGCGACACAGGCTGCGCCTCAATGCCGAAAAGTGCACTTTCGGAGTGGGGGCTGGCAAGTTCCTGGGTTATCTGATCTCCACTCGGGGAATAGAGGCTAACCCCGACCAAATAGAGGCCGTCAATCGCCTCCAACCACCGAGCAATCCTAAGGAGGTGCAAGTGCTCACCGGGATGTTGGCCGCCCTGAACCGATTCATCTCCAAGTTTGCCGATCGCTGCCGGCCATTCTATCAACTTCTGAAGAAGTGGAAGGGGTTTCAGTGGGACGAGAGCTGCGATGAAGCTTTTCGAGAACTAAAGGAATATTTGGCAAAGGCGCCGAGGTTGACGGCCCCGGAGCCCGGGGAGGATCTGTTTATGTACCTTGCAGTCACCAATCATGCCGTAAGTGCTGTGTTACTAAGGGACCGGGGAGTGCAAATGCCGGTGTATTACGTGAGCAAGACCTTGGTCGATGCCGAGACAAGGTACCTGCCTCTTGAAAAGTTGGTTCTGGCCTTGGTACACGCCACGAGGAAGTTACCACACTACTTCCAGGCACACACAGTGTTCGTCCTCACCAAGTATCCATTGCAATCACTGTTGAAAAGATCCGATTTCACAGGACGGATTGCTAAATGGGGGACTCGGTTGGGATCGTTTGACATAAGATACCGACCTAGAAGCTCGGTGAAAGGGCAGGTTCTCGCTGATTTCATCGCGGAATTTACACCTAAGAGTGAAGGCAAGGTAATCTGTAGTGCGGAGATTCGCCCGTGGAGGTTATTTGTGGACGGCGCATCAAATGCTATGGGGGCTGGGGCTGGTATTGTCATAGTCACCCCTGAAGGTATGCGACTGGAACACTCCTTCCGATTGGGGTTCAAAGCCTCGAACAACGAAGCCGAATACGAAGCCCTGCTGGCCGGACTGAGGGCAGTATTGCATCTGGGCGCCAAGGACGTGGAAATCTACTCGGACTCTCGGCTGGTTGTTTGTCAGATCACTGGGGACTTCGAGGCTCGGGATCCCCGAATGAAAGCTTATCTAAGTACGGCAAAGCAAATTATCGGTCAGTTTGGAACGGTGAAGATATCCCAGGTAGCCCGGTCACAAAACAGGCATGCTGACTCTCTTGCCATGTTAGCCTCATCTGCTACCGAGGACACCCCGAGGCTTATCACGATTGAACTTGTAAGGGAGCCAAGCATCTGTGTGAAGACTGCTCTCGACCAGGCCGGAGTAGAGGTCGCGCAGGTGGCGGTGGCCGGATCATGCTGGATGAACCCGATCATAGACTTTCTTTCCGAAGATAAAATTCCAGAGGATGAGGCCGAGGCCAACAAGATTCGACGAATGGCTCCCAGGTACTGGTTGTCTTCGGACCGAAAATTGTACAAAAGGTCCTTCGCGGGCCCTTACCTCTTGTGCCTGCACCCTGAAAGAGTCAAGGAGCTTCTAACCGAGCTGCATGAAGGAGTATGCGGCGGTCATGCTGGGGGACGATCTTTAGCACACAGAGCAATGACGCAGGGGTTTTGGTGGCCACAGATGCAGAAGGACGCCGCCGAATACGTTCGGAGTTGCGAGCAATGTCAAAAGCACGCCCCAATGATCCATCAGCCGGCAGGACATCTAAATCCTGTCAGCAGCCCGTGGCCATTTGCACAATGGGGGCTTGACATCCTCGGGCCGTTCCCCCGAGCAACGGGGAACCGCCGTTTTGTACTGGTGGCTGTGGATTACTTCACAAAGTGGGCTGAAGCTGAAGCCTTGGCCAATATCCGGGATACTGACGTGAAAAAATTTGTGTGGAAAAACATAGTTACAAGGTTTGGGGTGCCGAATTCACTAGTGACAGACAACGGTCTACAATTCGACAGCAACGCTTTTCGGACTTTTTGCAGCGAGCTCGGCATCAAGAACAAGTATTCAACCCCGGCATACCCCCAGAGCAACGGCCAAGCTGAAGCAGTAAACAAGACTATTTTGAACGGGCTCAAGAGAAGGTTGGATGGAGCGAAAGGAAGATGGGCAGAAGAACTACCCAGTGTTTTATGGGCCTACCGCACGACCCCCAGGAGATCCACGGGGGAAACCCCATTTTCTCTGGCATACGGAGCAGAAGCAGTGATACCAACCGAGGTGAGCTTATGCAGTGCACGGGTCGCCGGGTTTGACCCCGTACAGAACGCCGACCTTATGATGGAGCATTTGGATTGGCTAGAAGAGTGCAGGGAGGCCGCGATCGTACGTCTTGCCGAGTATCAGCAGAAGCTGGCGCAAAGGTACAACCGAAATGTAAAGACCAGGGAATTCAGTGCCGGGGAATTAGTGTTAAGAAGGGTAGTGGGACACATGCGGGACATGGCTGCAGGGAAGCTTGCTCAGAGTTGGGAGGGACCATACAGAGTCACAGCTGTCGCAGGTGCAGGGGCCTACTACTTGGAGGACCTGGACGAGAGGTCGCTCCCCCGACCATGGAACGCCAACAACCTGAAGAAATTCTACGCGTAACCATCGATGTAAGCCAAAACTTGTATTCTATTAAGATTAAGAGCATGATGAACTTTTTTGTTTGTGCTGTTTTTTTGACCCTGTAACCACACCAAGAGAATCGCTAATAAAGCCTAAGGACAGAAACCTGACCCTCGGCTCGATCAATATCGCCGAGCAGGTGAAAACCTTACGAATAAATCCTAAGGACAGAAACCTGACCCTCGGCTCGATCAATATCGCCGAGCAGGTGAAAACCTTACGAATAAATCCTAAGGACAGAAACCTGACCCTCGGCTCGATCAATATCGCCGAGCAGGTGAAAACCTTACGAATAAATCCTAAGGACAGAAACCTGACCCTCGGCTCGATCAATATCGCCGAGCAGGTGAAAACCTTACGAATAAATCCTAAGGACAGAAACCTGACCCTCGGCTCGATCAACATCGCCGAGCAGGTGAAAACCTTACGAATAAATCCTAAGGACAGAAACCTGACCCTCGGCTCGATCAATGTCACCGAGCAGGTGAAGACCTTACGAGTAAATCTTAAGGACAGAAAACTGATCCTCGGCTCGATCAATATCGCCGAACAGGTGAGAACCTTACAATCAAATCTATAAGGACGAAAGCACAATCCTCGGTTAAATCAAATCCTAAGAAAAACCTAACCCTTTTTGCAAAAACTAAGTCCAATAGCGCTCTCAAATTTCCCACAGCGCCGCACAACAGGTTTTCGGGGGTACCATTCTATTAAGCAGCCATAGCACTGGTATAATTCAAGCAAAACACAAAACAAAGATAATTTCATTCAACAAATTGGAACGGAAGAAGAAAACGGACTACTAATTAAACAGGTAAAAGCAATTGTTCAATCACCACATCCCGGTGACATGGGCAAATAAAACCGACAAACTAAAGCAATTGTTCAATCACCACATCCCGGTGACATAGGCAAATAAAAACAAAATAAAAATAAGCTAACAAGTAAAAATAAAATCAGCTGGGAGGTTGAGTCGGTGTTGGCACTTCCTGCTGGACGGTCAGAGGAAAAGGCTGGCCCTCACCAAGAAGCTCCTGCACGGTAGGTATGCTCGTGGCCTCCATATCCTCGGGCTTGGCATGAGAGTCGATTTGCTCAACCAACTCCCTCATACTGGCCGTCTCCTCCTCGTCAAAAGCAGCCGGGGCGTTCTGGACGGCAGGTACAGGGTTCGGAAATGGAATCTGGCCGGGGTCTCTCAGCGGCGAGTCTTCAGGAACTCCCATTGCCTGAAGAGCAGCAAACCACCCGGCCTCGAAACCCATATGCCGAGCCCGAGCCACCACCGGCTCTGCGGAGTTCTCGGCGTCGGCAAAGCCTACGTCGTACCACTTTTGCTCCGCGGCCGCCAGGCCTGCCCTGAGATCAGCTATCTCGTCGGCATGGGAAGTGTTGAGGCTGAGGGCTTCGGCTAGTTTGAGTTCCGTCTCATTTTGCCTGGCCAGGAGGTCTGCACACCTATTTTCAGCCGATGCTCGGAACTTCTCCGCGGCAGCAGCCTTCTTCTCGGCAGCCTCAGCAATCTTTGCCTTTTCCTTAGCCGTTTTTACTACTGACTCCCGCGCCCCCTTCTCGCGCTCATTTTCCTCATCAAGCTCCCGTGCCCGGGCAGCCACAATGTGAGCCAGTTGAGCGGCCTAGCAAGCACGAAGGTTAGCAAAGTGACAAAAGGAAATCTACATGGAGCAAATGGACAAAAGAATTACCGCAATGGCGTGCCACTCTAACCGGCGGCCCACGGACTCCTCGGACCCATCATCAAAGGCGTGCACGTCCTCGGGAAGTTGGAGAGCTCCGGCCAAGGTTTGGGCAATACGGCCGCCCTCGCCCTTATCCTACATCCGAACAGAGGCCGTCGATGGCAATGGCTTGCCGTCCAGAAGAAACTTTGGCTCCCACGCTGGAGCCACTTGGGAGGAAGACGCGCCCCCCGTGCCGGCTTCGGTTGGCGGCTCGCGGATAACAATTCCCCCTGTTGGTCGGGGAGGAGTCTGGACAGCGGCATCCCCCAGGCCCGTGGAATGTTGCTCGGTTACTTTCTGTTTCTTCCGGGCACGTCCGGACTGCGAGGGGGGAGGAGGTTGAGAAACTGGACCCCGACCCTGAGTAGGCGGGGGCTGGTTGGTCGGCCGGGCACCAGGCACGAACCTGTCAAGGGTCATTACTCTCCTTGCCACCATTCTTGCACCGGGCTGGATCGCTTCAGCTAGCAAGTTAGCCGCGTCTGTCACTTGCTGTTGATGCTCGGCGGGTGGATCCTCGGGATGGGGCTGCTCTTGGGCTTGGTCCCCTTGTTGTATGGCTTCGTGAGCTCTCTCTCTAAGGCGCCGAGACACCTGTTCCGCGGAATCGTCTCGCAGGGGAACTAGTTCGTCCGCGGCAGTGAACCGCCGACCAAATTCCCTCGCTTCCCCGGTTGTGAGCTTCGGCGGCAAGAAATTCACGTACCGGACGTCTATGTACGATAGCAGGGGGCTGTCAACTATCAACGCCTGCTTGAAAGGCTGCCAAGTAGAGTAAACCGGTTCCACGCCGAGGATCAGGTGTGAGGCCCGGAGTTGCCCGTCCCAATGCACGTAGATCTCGGAACGGAGGACGAAGTTTAAGTCCCTGATGTGGACGGCTCTGAGGTCCTGAACAAACACTTTGCCGTCTGCAAAAGAACAGATAACGCATTAGCTTTTAACGATAAAAAATTTCTTTTACTCAAACAATTATAAGAAGGGGATGGTACGAACCCACTTCACGCCGTGTGAGGGGGCAAGGGATCTCCCGGGCAAACCAATTGCCGCGCACCCTGACGAACTCCCCAGCGGAGTTCCTGTTCGAATCGGGTAGGCACGATATCAGCCGTACCCGAGCATCCCTCGTCTTTAAGTAATAATTTGTGGATTTGCTCCCACAGAGGCTGTACATTTGGTTAATATCATGGTGGTCTAATTGTAAGTCAAAAGTATGGTTCAACTGGCCGACACAACTAACTACCCGGTAAAAATTGGGGGGAAGCTGGTCGGGGCACAGCCCATAGTAGGTGAGTGTGCTTATCAGGAGGGGATCTACCGGGAACCTAACCCCACCTTCTAAAATGGACATCAAAGGAAAGAAGGCTGTACCCTGCCCTCGGTGGAGTTCCATATCACTCTCATGGCAGTAAGCCACGTCCACGTCATTGGGAATACTAAATTTACTCCTAAAGGTGGCCAAAGCAGCCGGGGTATCTAGAAGGTAAGAATAACCCATCTATAAAGCCTAAAACTACAAGAATGAACTCAAAGAAACAAAGCTGAAGGAACAGGAAGGGGAAGAAAGACTTACTTTGGGTTCTAAGGAGGAAAAGAACGCTGAGCAAGCAAGCGCACAGAAATGTGGTCGGCAGAGAGTAGGCACTAAAAATCAGAGGCGAAGGAAAAATGGAATGACGTTTGGAGAAGGACTATTTATAGAGCCAGAAGAAATGGGGAAAGAAGAAACGCTTAATCAAGCAATAAATGGGCACAGCCTACGAGCGACCCAACAAATGCCAAGCGTAACCGATTTGCGCGCCGCTTCGGTTCGCGAACCGTCAGGCAATAATGACGATTGTGCCTGGCGCCGCGAAACGGCGCGTCTTTTGAGATGACTATTAATGAGAAGTGACAGCCAGAAGTCCCAGACTAAGAAGATTCCCGAGGTCGAAAGGCCCAGGCAGCTCCTTGATTCTCCTCGGCGATCGAGTATGAATCAAGGGGGGGCTATTGTACGGCACCGAGCTCCCAAAGCCCATACTGGCCTTGGGCCCAGACCCATCTAGGCCCCGGGCCCAAGCCCATACCGGCCTTGGGCGCAGGCCCAGCAGAAAGTTCCAGTTACCTTATGCCCTTCTTGAAACTGCCTTAGAGCAAAAACAAGTTTTGGGTATTAAGTTCCCGGGGTTGACCGGTTAATCTTTCCCAGTAGAGCGCATGAGTCATATCCGGGAAGGTCATGATATGCACGGGAACGTGAGTTGCCGAACATAATCGGTGAAAATGGAACCAAGTTCCAAGATCATAAATGCTGCACCGCCCTTTCACCTAAACAACCACTTTAACCAGATAATACTGGACCTTCAATAGCACTAACGGTGACTGTAATCATGATCTCCCCACTAACCTTGGCTATAAATAGAAGAAAGTTGGGAGAAGAAGGGGTTCAGAAAAATTGAGAGAAAATAGTCAAGGAGAGAGTATCTACTGAGTGTTGCTTTGAGTCCCTCTGCCGAGAACGACCCATTGTAGGAAATCCTTAAACCCACTACAAATAAATTGTGAGCCCAAGTGATCTAAGGCCCAGAATTCTTGTACTTGGTTCTTACACACTTGTATATTTTCCCTTGATGAAATGATGTTAATACTGTCTTCTTGAAGTAAACTGGGTGTTAGTGGGTAACAACGGGTGCATAACATAATCATATTTATTGTTCACTGTTCAACATTGAACTGGAAAGTTTTATGTAGCTTTCACTTAAAAATTTCATTTTGTTAGAGCATCCAGATGCAATTGCATACAGACATTGCATCTTAGATTTGTGATTTGGGCTTGATTTCTGGTATTAAATGTCAAAATGGTAGGTCAAGTTGACTGGACATAAAATTGAAGATCAACAATGGTGTCCTTCAGATGGGGATTGTGATATTTGAGGATATGCAATATACATCTGCAGAGTTCAAAAATATTATCTGAGGAAAAAAAAAAAAAAAATCTGCAACTTCATAGTCCTCAGCATGTTCTCAAAAAGTTCAGAGAACCATCAAGGAAAAGTTACTGGTATTGGAGGAGAAGCCATGTGTAGTCAAACGGCTCAAAACATATGCGAGTATTGGGGAGGAGTTGGGAAGCTTATTAGTTGGTATAACCCCAGAAGGCAAAATGTTATTGACCTTACTTTCTAATATAGTGTCTAAAGAGTGAATTACTTAAGCACTCTGCACTTGTAGAAATGACCCAAAGCTCTATGCAATCTGTCCTAATGCTCTCTAAGTCTCTTTTGAAGGTACTCAAGTGCTTTCGAAACAACTCAAGCTTAGCAACCTCAAGAACAAAGACCGGAGAGGCCTATTAGGGTGTGCACAACTATTGAAAAAAAAATGTCTATCATTTCCAAATACAGGTACTTTTTATTGATGGGTTTGGGCTTATGCTTATAAGCTTCAAACCAAGAATATAAAGTTACCAATTCTCCCTTTTAACACATTGTTTGACAGTAATTGACTTTTAGAGCACCTTACAATCATAAATTGTGAAATCATCAAAAGATTAATTGTATGTCATTTCCTATCAGACTACTCGTTCGAAGGTAGATTTGGATGGATTTACAATAATAAGAGCAAGAGCAAGATCAGGGAGCAGCTTAGTTAACCTAGGGTTCTATTAAGTAGAGGAGCTCCTAACTCTGAGGTAATACTTTGAGTAATAATCTGTCCTTCATAATTCATGATGAAGTGGCAATGATGGTGTTGTTTGAGCCCAATACAAATAATTTGCTTGCCCTTTCCAGAATTTTGCATTTTGCATTTAGATTTGGGCCATGAACAACCCAAACGTTCTGGGAGTGGCCCTAAATGTGCAAAGTGTTCTAATATGAAAAACGGTATATCGTTTATCATCATGGATTTGAAAAATTGTATCCTTTTAATTATGCCACATTGTATATCATCAAAATTGTGCCATTTTTATCCTAATCCAAATCCTTTGAGATTCATAAACATTGTGTCGGTTTCTATCCTAGCTCAAGTAGTAAACATGATGACGGTGGATTGGGTGCTAGAATTATTGGTGACTTAGCAAGTTTTATTTTATTTTATTTTTAAATGGTAACTTTAGTAAATGTTGTGTTGCACAAAACAATGTTGATTGTATTCACAGTTCTTTTGATAATGGTTGGTGGTAGGGGGTGGTATCTCATGCAATGCACACATGCGGGGAGAGAGTGGTCTTATAAGATTGTCTGATGTAGCCTAACGTGACTTTAATACTAACTGATGTAGATTAGATCTCTAAAAGCAGAATTTGTTACACATAATAATTACAATCTACAACTCTGTCACAAAACCTAAATTTTGAAGAAAACAAGGTTAGTGGACAAAATAATAGAGGGAATGAACCTCTTAAAAGAGACTTTTATTAATAAGGACTTAATAATCAACAGCTCATTCTATAAAGTATTTATAAGAAGAGACTTTCTCCTATTACTTTTAGAAAAATAAATAATAAAGTCCTATTTCTATTTTCTACTCTAAAAAGGGAGAAAAAAAAAAATCCAAATTCAGCCAGGAAAAGGAAAGAGCATCATCTAAATCTTGATTCAACTAGAAAGCAAGCAAAATCCTAATCAACTAAGAAAGGAGAAATAACATAAACTATTAAAAATTATTTTATGCTCAATCAATTGGCATTCTAAGACTTCGGATGGTCAAGGCCTCCATTGAGTTGGATAGAACTCTATATAAATAGATGTCATTTTTTTAATGACATAGAAGAACTTCACTTTAGATTAGTTATATGTCGCAAAGCATACTATATAACAATTCTTATTGTTAATTAAATCCTATGAACAACTAACCCCACATGTTAGAACCAGTTACCAAATAATCCAGGGGCTTTTCACCTCTACTGAGCTAAGCAGTTTATCCTTATATCCAACAGGCAATAGATGACCATTTTTTATAAGTCAAAGGAACAAATTATATAACAATTTGAATAATAAAAATATAAAATGACTGATTAACAAAGTCTGGTGGGTATTAACTATTAAAGGTAATTTAGTGTGGGTTTTAATACAAAATAAATAAATAAATTTACAATAAACAAACAAATAAATAAATAAATAAAAGGGGGCATCATTTTCTTTTGAAATAAAGCGGAAACATCGAAACTGTCATACATACTAATGGGTTAGTACAATTTAGCTCCACTAAAAAAAATGTTAGAGAAAGCCCAAAGAAAGTGTGGAGATAAGGCACAAAATTGTGGGTCCTCTCTTCCACAGATTTGGATATTTACCATTTCAGTTGAAATTGAGAGTGTCTAGTTAAGAGTTAGGATTGTCTAAAACAAATCTAAGGTCTACAACATTCCACCTCATTTAAAGGCTTCAACTTAACCAAATAGCAAATTTAACTGTGGTAACCAGAGTTAACATTGATCCTAATGGTGGTGGTGATGTAAGTAATGATATGCGTTTAAGTTGAAATGGGAATGCTTTTACTCAAATTGATCCATTTGTCTGGTTTCTTTCAATTTCAACCATATCAAACATTGATTTGGCTTGCTCTAAATTTTTGGTTTGATTATTCTATTTCATGGATAGAATAATTACCACTTTAAGAAGGCTAATAATATAGAATTTTCATAACTTTCCTATGTAACTAATGACACTAGGCACCTTTTTCAGCAATCTGATTCAGGGCTTCCAATGGATATGGCAGATTGGTCTGACTTAAGTTTGGGTTGGCTGAATTTGGGTATTGACTCAAAGGGAGGATGATGGTTTTAATTTGGGTTTTTCTTCAGTGGCCCATCACTCTGTAGACAACGATTGATTTATCTCTTAACTAAAATTTGAAGAAATATACCCAGGTACTATTATTATTTATTACATTGAAATTGTGAAAATAATAATCACCACCTCATTCTAAAAAGTATTTATAAGAAGAGACTTTCTCCTACTACTTTTAGAAAAATATATAATAGTCCTATTTCTATTTTCTATTAGTGGAAGGAAAAAAAAAATCCAAATTCAACCAGGTAAAAGGAAAGAGCATCATCTAAATCTTGATTCAACTAGAAAGCTAGCAAAATCCTAATTCAACTAAGAAAGGAAAAATAACATAAATTATTAAAAGTTATTTTATACTCAATCAATCATCATTCTAAGATAATTTTTGGATGGTCAAGGCTGCTATTGAGTTGGATAGAACTCTTTATAAGTAGATGTCATTTTTTTTATGACATAGAAGAACTCCACTCAGATTAGTTACATGTCACATACATACTATATAACAATCTTCATTGTTAATCAAACTCCTATGGGCAATTGACCGTCAGAACCAGTTATCAAATAATCTAGGGGCTTTTTACCCCTATGAGCTAAGCAGTTTATCCTTATATCAAGAGGCAATAGATGTCATTTTTATAAGCCAAAAGAACAAATTACACAACAATTTGAATAATAAAAATATAAAATAACTAATTAACAAAGTCTCGTGGATATTAACTATTAAGGTTAATTTAGTGTGGGTTTGGATATAATATAAACAAATAAAATTTTTTTAAAAAAATAAATAAAAAAAGGGGGCATTATTTTCTTTTAAAATAAAGCATAAACATTGGAACTGTCTTATATACTAATGGGTTAGTACAATTTAGCCCGACCAAAAAAAAATGTTGGAGAAAGCCCAAAGAAAGTGTGGAGAGAAGGCACAAAATTGTCGTACCCACATTGCTAAATAAAAATATTAAAAAAAAAACAAAAAAACAAAGAGAGACATTTGTGAATCCTTCCCTATTTTTTGTTTTCTCCTTTGTTATTTTATCTATTTTTTAATAAAATTTTCTAGTTCAAAAAAAAAAAAAAAAGGAAAAAAAACTCAGATTGACTAATAAAATACTGAAAACAATAATTTCTAGAAAAGAAAAAAAAAATAGTACTGATAAGAAGTTAGCTATTTACTCCTTACTATATTCTCAACACATGAATATAAGGTTGAACTTTTAACACAAAAACTTCCATGATATTGCAATGTAAAATTAAAGCATAAGTATGGTTTCTAAAAAGTTTAAAAAGTTACTTGTCGCGCACTTTTGAAATGCTAACATAGAAAATGAACTATTGTGATGGGTGATTTGTCTGTGAGAAGGGAAATAAAAAAATAAAAATTTCTGTGAGCAAGAAAAAAAGTATTATTTTAATATGATGAACCTAAAAATGAAGAACAGTTGTATAGTGTGTTATAAAATCGATCATGTAAAATAGATAAAGTGATTTTTTAATGATGTAAACTATATATTTTTTTTTGGTTTCACATAACTGAGAGAGAGAGCACTTAACAAAGGAAGGTCTCATGGGAAGCTATAATATATATCTGAAAAATTGAGTGATGCTGAGTTGGGGATGATTTCCTCAAAAAAAGAAAAAAAAAAGGAGAAGTTGGGGATGAGAGAGAAATTGAAGTAGACGAAATAAAATGAGAGTGAAAGTTATGGCTGTGTTCTCATTATGGTAAATTACGGAATTAGGGATACGGTAGAGTTTATATACCAGAAAGGCAGAAATGAATGGCGTTGCACAATGAACAGTAATAACTGAATTATGAAACCATAAATCAGTTTCTAACTAACTCTACTAATTATCCAATATAAGTCTGACATGTGTCAGACTTAACCAAACCATAAATAAATATTCATGGACCTGTAGTATGCGGAACCAATGCTGATTTCTATGTAAACGACACGGATCATTTAGGAAGTAATGAGTGCGACACGTAGTTTGATAATAATTAATAACACCCAGCTTGGGATATTTGGGGATTGATGATATAAAAAAATTGGAGCTATTTAATCTTCAGCTAGGGAATTTGTAAATCTGCAACTTTTGTCAACCTCAGCATTTATATAAAAAGTGTAGAGAACCATCAAGAAATTAAGAGATACAAGAGGCGGTTGAGCTAGGGGAAGCCATGTATAGTAAAAAAGTAGTATTTGGGTAGAGTGAGGACAAGACTAAATGGTTCAATAGACTGTATAGTTGCAGCACTTCAAAGACATGGATGATGAGCTCTTCTTGGAGGCTTGTGAACTTTTAGAAGATGAGAGAAATACCAAAATGTTCGTGGCCATGGAGATCATGGTGGAAGTGGTTATTGAAAAAGCTTCGACAGTAGCATCTATTTCGCTTGTTTATGTGAGATATAATTTTGGTATTTTTTTTCTTTTTTTTTTTGGGTGGAGTTTTGTCAATGTTAATCAGATCCAAAATCAATGTAAAGGCATTTTTCAATGCAATTTCCCATATGATTTCCTTGTGACAGTTTTTAGACCCCTTAAACAATTGATTAAACCTAGGTAATTAGCCAAGTTGTTACTTAGTCCAATTAAACAAATTTAGGTTATCACAATAATAAAGATCAAATTATGCAAAGCAGCGGAAAATAAATAACAAACGATATGATCACCCAGGAAACCAAATCGGTAAAAACCTGGGGAGGACTTGACCTAGCTATCCTCAAGGTAAACTTGAATCCACTATCTTGAAAGAATCGAAGTTCATACAAAAGGACTTACAAGCACCCCCGCTTGACTTCCTAATGCTACCAACCAGTAGAACTTACTGACACGACCACGTGCAAGCTCCGAATCCACAGACTCCTTCTTTCTTGGATTCCCACCAGCTACAAGCACCCCCGCTTGTGTATTCTTTAAGCTTTAATGGCAGCAACTGAATTGATCATTAAGGTGTAGAAAATATCTCCTCCTTGAAAACCCTAAGTTTGTGTAAAGGAAAGCTCCTCTAGATCTCACAAGAGATTTACACAAACCGCAATATGAGCAACACTAAAACGTGGTTAGGGTTTGCCTTTTATACTTAGGACAAATAAGAAACCCTAAAAACGTTTTAAAACAACTAGGACTGAGTTGGAAAATTCTGCAGAAAAGCGATCTGCCTGAGTTTCGATCGGTCGAGCCTAAGCTTCGATCGATCGAGCCAGGCCGAAAGCCACAGTGCTTCCTGCTTTAAACTCGATTCCAACTTTACATTGACATAAAACTCTGAGCTAGCTTTAAACACTTCTAAACACATTGTTTTGATCATGGTTTGCCAACAATACAAATTAGAGTTCTAAATACATAAAGTCCTAAACTTTAGAACCTAACAAACTCCCCCTTTGGCAATCTGTGACAAAACACAACTCAGAAGCTCAAAGTTTACAAAATGAAAAGCCCTTTACAAAATAATGCCCATAAACCAAATTCAGTCCTAACTACTATCCACCAGTTGTAAGTGTAGACAGCAGCTCAATTGAATCAACCTGTATATTTCCCGAAACACTAAACAAAATGCATAACCGCATGTGTGGAAATAATACAAGTAAACAAAATAACTTCTTGATTTCAAACAACACACAAATAAAAACATATATCAATGAATAACTCATAAATATAAATCAATAAGCAGTTTGAAACAAGAAACAAATAAAGTACCAACAAAAACATAAAACTCCCCTTAACATGAATATTCCATCAAAAACAAGGTAAGAGCTAAAAATGTTAAGTACACAGTGAAGCACCTAGATACAATCTAAAACTCCACAAGCTCCAACCAAAAACAAATAGTCTCCCCCTGAAAACAAAAACCTACAAGTACTCCCCCTTTTTGTGACGGAATGCCAAAGGGCAAACAAGATATCCATCATCAAAAGGGAGGTGGTCTAAACTGTGCCAACTCCGCACGCAAGACACAAATCTCATCAAGTACATCCACCAAAATCTGTCCTTGAGCCGCCTGAACGGTCAAGACATGATCCAATGTGCGACGGATGTTGGAATCATCCGAAGCAATCGGTGGAGGAACAGCAGCATCAGCATCAGCAACAGCACCTGAAGTCTCAACAGCAGCTGTACCTATAGAAGAGGGAGGAGGGGGAACACTACTAGATGACGCACTTCTAGAACGAGAAGGAGGAACTCTCAACTGAGCAGCCCTCTGACGAAGAAAAGTGGCACCTATGGGAGCTATCACATGAACAGGCTCACTCGACAGAAAACCATCTAGACCTAAATAGAGCAGAATCCTATGAATGAAAATAGGATGAATCAGCGCATACCCTACGGCAGAACTCCTATGAACCTCGTTCAAAGAACGAAGGAACAAGTGAGGAAAACTGATGGATGCTCCAGAAGCAAATGCATACAAAAACACACATCGCTCTAAAGGGATGGTGTGGAAGTGAGAGATAGGCCACAAGGAATGACACGCAATCCTAAAGAAGAGATAGGCAGTCTCGGTAAACTCAGCGGACGTGATCCGAGGATCAGAACCCCACTAGATAGATGACCTAGTGATGTAAGACATGACAACATCTAAAGAGGGTGACTCATCATAGGGATAGTCAGCATCCCGAACAACCGGCACCCCAAGAGCCTCAACCACTACCCGAGGGGTAATGGTGAACTCTACACCTTGTGTCCAACTCCTAACAAGGGTGTTGGAATCATAGATGTGGCAAGAGAGGTTTGAGTAGAACTCTCTAATCAGGGCAGTCGGAGGTGGATGATCTATCTCTACAAGAGGCAACCAACTCCTAGACTCAAAATTGGCCCTAATGGCCGGATCAAGCGCATCTAACACAACAGCTCGCTCAGACCAGATCTTACGCCTACAATTCAAGATGTCATAGGCTTCTCTACACTTATCATTCTTAAACAGCTCTACTCTAGGTGGAGACTCAGAGGAAGTGGAAGTGGTCCTATGAGCTCTAGTTTTCCTAGGCATGGTGCTAAGATAAGGATCAAAACACAGAGCGAAAGAACAAAAAACCACAAAACCAAAAACCAAGGGCTGACTGCAAGTTAGCACAAAAACAAAATATAGAAACAAAATCTATATGATGCATGAATAAGTTTAAATGTCATGATGCATGTTCTAATGCAGTGAATTAAGTCACAAAGGTTCAAATTACACAATTGGCTTGCACATTAAGGTTTTTAGCACAAAAAACCCCAAAATATAAAAACCACTTGATCAATTTAAAAAAATTGAAGAATTGATCATTACACAAGATATAATAACAAAAATAATGACCAAATACATCAATTGGATAAGCCAATTTCATCAATTTAAGCCAATTTGACAAAATCCCCAATTCGGAACAAATTCAAAACCCTAGAATTTTCAATTTTTCAAAAACCACAAAATTGATCAAATTAAACTATAGGGAACATCAATATAATATCATGGCACAAAAACCCATTGATCAATTACACAAGAATTGGCTTGAATCATCAAAAACCCCAATAATTTTGAAGATGCCGAAAATACCCATGATAATGCATGAAAAATGCATGAAATCAAGAAATAAACTTGAAAAAGAAGGGCAAAAGGGTCTTACCGGCTTCCAAGGACAAAAACCTTGCATAAATCTTGAAGGAAAACGACAAAAATTGACTGGTGGAGCCAAGAGCCAACGCGGAGAGAAAGAAAAGCAAGAAAAAGTTTGAATTGTGACTTTGAAAAAGTCCAATTCTGCTTTTTAAAAAAACCTGATATACGAGTTTCGATCGGTCGAAAATCAGCCTCGACTAGTCGAAACAAACAGAGACTCCCTCTCTTAAATTTTAAAAAATATTAAATATTTCGATCGGTCGAAAAACAGAATGGACCGATCGAATCAGGCAGAGGCTCACCATATTTTTCAGGAAAAACACAATTTTTGAAAAACAAGTTGATTTAACTCAAAGCATTGAAATTTAAGAACAAAAATGCATGAGAATGAGATGATATGATTTTCCAAACAAGAATTTTAAGCCCAATATTCCCAAAAACAAAATTTTGCATTCTCCACAAATTTTCAAGCAACAAATTTAGTTTGCACATAATTCAAAGTGATTGCAAAAACTTGGTTGGTCAGACCATAAACACACACAATAACATGTACAATGTTTAGCAAAGAGTAACTTGTGTAGTGTGTGCGACTAGCAAAGACTTGAGATACATGTGAGGTGATATGTGAATAGCAATCAATCACAAAGTCTACACAATTCATCACAAAGAATTTAAAAGAGACTATCACCTAAAGAGTTACATCATATAGCTCCCACATCTCCTAGATCATAAGCTTGCAATCATGTAAGTTTTTTTTTTTTTTTTGTATTTATGCCTCATAATATACATTCCAATTTTAAGTTATGTGAGTTTGGCATCAAGCCTAATAGTACACACCAATTAGATTTTAAGAATTAAGCACTTTTACCGAGGCTTCATCTTATGTTCTTTTTGTGCATGTGCTACACTTTCTCGAGCACAAAATCTTATGATATGCACTAAGGTGTTCATGATTGGCTAGTGAACAGTGGTGAGATGGTTATTTATGCCTTTCTCTAAAAGTTCAAGTCCAACATTTAAAAACATGTGACTTCAAGATTAAGACATAGTAATCAAAAACCATACACATCTTTCCCACACAACATGCACTACAAATCTTCAACTAGTAGAGTGCAATAAATAAGCTCATCAAAGCTAAACAAGGTACAAAAAACATGTTATGTGAAAATAAATTGACCAACATTGTTCTTTAAAAACCAAGAAGAATAGTGCAAAAACAAAATGTGCTTCCTTTTCCTTTTTTTTTTTTTTTTTTTTTTTTTTTAATAAAAAAAAAAAAAAAACACCTAGAATGAAATGCATGAATGTTATGCTATGCAAATCCTAGAGACAAAAAAAAAAAAAAAAAAAAAAAAAAAAAAAAACAACCAAAGAATAATGGTCACAAAAGGGTAGAGCAATGAAGCATAAGGACCATGTTAGAAAGACTCAGTTAGGTCGAGTCTTTTGCATCCAAAACTTTTTAAATGCACCACGAGCATTGGAGTTCTTATTCACTTGAGAATAATTACCAACTCCAGGATTGGAATAAAGGTTTAAAGCCTTTACCAAATCACCAATAAGTACCATAGGATTAAGTGCTTGAGGCACAGGTACTTTTGGTTTGTTTGCTCTCTTTGCAGCTTGCAGCTTGTAGCAATTTGGACGTATGTGTCTAGTCTTTCCACAAAAGTGACAAACCCATGCAGGTTTATCATGTGTCTTGTCCTTAGATAGGGTAGGCTTCTTAGGCTTAGATTCTTTCAGATCAACCCTAATCTTCCTAGATGATGAACCTTCTAAGGGTTTAGCAACCTCACTCACAGAGGGTTTGACAGTCTCACTCACTGAAGGTTCAGAAGAAGAAGATGAAGGAACAAACTTAGTGGAATGGGGAGCGGACACACAGATGCTATCAACATAACCTAAACCAGTTTTGTCAGAAGATGATTTTTGAACACTCAGCATTTGATCAAGTTTAGAACTAGCAGATCTAGCAACAGATAAATCAAGTTCCAAAGATTTAACTTTATCAAGCAAAAGCATGTTTTCAGTTTTCACATTGTTCAAAAGATCATTAGCATCAACCAATTTAACAAGCAAATTTTTCTTTTCAAGCTCAAGAGATTTAATTTTCTTTAGGCCAAGTTCAACATTCATAGCATCCTTTGTAGCAACTTTGCAAAGTTTGTTATAGGCCTCTTGAAGATCTGCATCTTCAGAGAGTTCCTCATCAGAAAGGTTCTCTTCAACAGATACGCTCTCATCAACTACAGCAGTAGCAGTGAAAGCAATGAAGTTTCCATCCTCATCACAATCAGACTTATGATCAGAAACTTCACCATCACTAAGGGTTACAGCCATAGCCTTACCCATAGACTTCAAATAGGTTGGACATTTAGATTTCATGTGTCCATACCTTTGATATCCAAAACATTGAGAGCCCAAAGAATTATTGGAAGATTGACCTACTCTTTCTCTAGGTTTATCATTGTTATTAACCTTAGTGGGATCATGCTTCCTAAAATTTCTAAGTTCAGTAGTGTTTGTGCCTTTTGCCTTTCTATTTTTATTCTTGAGAAAGTTTCTAAAGTTCTTGGCAAGATAGGCAATCTCTGTAGCAGAGAGCTCATCATCAAATCCACCATTATCAACATCATCAACTGACTTAAGAGCCATTGATTTGGATTTGGTAGTTTTGGGTAGATCCAACTCATAGGATTGAAGAGATCCTACAAGCTCATCAACAGGGATGGAGTCCACATCCTTACTTTCAGTAATGGCAGTCACCTTGGGTCTAAAGTCTTCAGTCAAAGATCTAAGAATCTTCCTAACAATTTTAGGTTGATCATAGATTTCACCCAAGTTAAAAGCAGAATTAACAATATCATTTAGTTTAGCATAGAATTCATCAAAAGATTCATCATCAGACATCCTAATGCTTTCAAATTTAGAAGTCAATTGCTGCAATTTATTTATTTTGACAGCCTTTGTGCCTTCATACACAGTCTGGAGGATATTCCAAGCAGTATGAGCAATCTCATATTCGAGATTCTCTTAAATTCCTGCATAGAAACAGCGTTAAAAATCGCATTCATAGCCTTGCTATTAAACGAAGCTGCTTCTTTCTGAGAAGTTTGCCATTCACTAACAGGAGTAGTGGGCTTCTCCCATTCGTATTCAACGGAGTTTCACACCCTCTCATCAATGGATTTCAGGAAAGCTTTCATCCTTATTTTCCAGTAAGCATAATTATTCCCATCAAAGTGAGGAGGAATAACTAGAGAGTGTCCGTGTTCCATGACAACAGGGGTCAAGGATCAGCTCAGTGATCAAAGGATCAACAATAAAAGAGCTACCCGCTCTGATACCACTTGACAGTTTTTAGACCCCTTAAACAATTGATTAAACCTAGGTAATTAGCCAAGTTGTTACTTAGTCCAATTAAACAAATCTAGGTTATCACAATAATAAAGATCAAATCATGCAAAGTAGCGGAAAATAAATAACACACGATATGATCACCCAGGAAACCAAACCGGTAAAAACCTGGGGAGGATTTGACCTAGCTATCCTCAAGGTAAACTTGTATTCACTATCTTGAAAGAATCGAAGTTCATACAAAAGGACTTACAAGCACCCCCGCTTGAATTCCTAATGCTACCAACCAGTAGAACTTACTGACACGACAACGTGCAAGCTCCGAATCCACGGACTCCTTCTTTCTTGAATTCCCACCAACTACAAGCACCCCCGCTTGTGTATTCTTTAAGCTTTAATGATAGCAACTGAATTGATCATCAAGGTGTAGAAAATATCTCCTCCTTGAAAACCCTAAGTTTGTGTAAAGGAAAACTCCTCTAGATCTCACAAGAGATTTACACAAACCGCAATATGAGCAACACTAAAACGTGGCTAGGGTTTGCCTTTTATACTTAGGACAAATAAGAAACCCTAAAAACGTTTTAAAACAACTAGGGCTGAGTTGGAAAATTCTGGAGAAAAGCGATCTGCCCGAGCTTCGATCTGTTGAGCCTAAGCTTCGATCGATCGAGCCAGGCCGAAAGCCACAGTGCTTCCTGCTTTAAACTCGATTCCAAATTTACATTGACATACAACTTTGAGCTAGCTTTAAACACTTCTAAACACATTGTTTTGATCATGGTTTGCCAACAATACAAATTAGAGTTCTAAATACATAAAGTCCTAAACTTTAGAACCTAACACCTTGTTAAAATTTTTAAATATAAATAAGAGAAAAAGAACTCAACTTGTTTTTGCTGGGCGCATGGTGATGGTAATTGACATAATCTATCACAAACCTCATTTTTTTTTCTGCCTGGAACATGCTTTGACAAAATATAGGATACAAAGTTTATGAGTCTATGACATATATAGGCAGAATTTGCCAAAGTATTTTGATTGTGTTGATTGTTGATGAAATGCATTCTCAATTGATTGTTTTTCCAAAACAAAAATAGATTGATGCTTTAGCTCTGCATCTCATATATATTTTGCATGCATGTAAATGGACTTATCTGTGTTCGTGTTAACGAGGAGGTATAAAGTTTTGAGTAACTGTATTTTCAAAACACATTTTATTTGATAATGTGTTTTGAAAATACAATTTCAAAAGGCAGTGTGTATGGAATATGCAATAGAAAGTGTATAATAAGATTTTCTATAAAAATTTATTTACAAGGAAGAAAAAAGATCAAAGATTTTTTTTTTTCTTTTTAGCTGACATATTGATATAAAGTAAATCTATAGACTATAGGGACCAATTCTTTGAACAAACTTTTAACTCATTTCCTTTTTGGCAAAATTGATTTTGTGAATCTCAAGGAAGGTGAAAATTTGGGCAACAAATTTTGTATCTATGAATTTTTTTCCCCATAATTCTAACATGATCAATTATAAATTGTTGAGAAAAAGTAGTGAGTTGCAGCCAAAACGCGTTAGAGGGAATGAGATAGAACAGAGGAGAAAGAATTCCTTTTTCCTTTGTTTGGTTATAAGAAGGGAGATGAGAGAAAAAAAAATGTGAAGATAAATGGGTTTTATGGTTTACACCAATTTTATATTTTTTTACTTTCCTTCCAAATCTACAAAATTACTCTTATGTAAACATTGAAAATTTTTAAATATTTTTTGTGAAATTACTTTTTATTCTCATAATTAATTATTAACTTATAATTTATAAAGATAAAATAGTAAAGTAATTTTTTATTACCTTTCTTTCATTCTTCTCTCTCTTTAGGGAAGTCACATTGGTTGCTCCTCTCTACCCATTTTTTTATTTACCAAAAAAAAAAAAAAAAAACCTTTCCAGAAAAGTAAAAAATGTGATGGACCTCTCTTTAAACTTTGTAGGATTGCGAGCAAGAGGGTATCCCAGGCTCACTCATCTTCTTTTGTTTGATATTGGGAAAAATATAAAATGATGTCCTAGAAGAACCACAAAATCTATAGGAAAAAACTATATAATCTAGAGCATCTTTCATTTAAAAATGACATTTTGCAGAAGAATCCAGATGCAATTGCATACAGAGACAAGATGTTAGATGAAACAAAAAAAAAAAAATTATGATATAGGCAGAGTGTTGATTGTTGATGAAATACATTTTCTACTGATATCCCCCCCCCCCCCCCCCCCCACCCCAAAAAAAAAAAAAGAAAAAAGACCGAAGCTTTGAAAATTGCATTTCATGTGTTGCATGCTTATATCTTTCAACGCATATATGACAATAAGTGGACTAATTTGTGTCCATGTTAGTAGGCGTAAAATTTTGCATAATTTTATCGACACAATTTTCACAATAAGTGTCCGTTTAGCATGGCTCAATGGCTCAATTTTGCCAGCTTGTTTTACTATTCAGCTTATTTTTGCTATTATTCATGGGTCTTACTGTACTATTTCAGCTAACTTTTACCTTTATCTACAGTACTTTTAGCAAAAAGATTTCAATTTCAGCAAAATAAATGGATCCCAAACAGACCCTAAATTTCAGAAATTTTGAATTGGTAGAATATATATTATTAATTCCCATGAGTCCACTACTAACACTATTTTATTATCTGTCATTAGTAACTTATTATCTCAAATAGTTGTGAGATTTATTAGGAAATATATTGTGATATAAACTTATTATAAAACTTTATCTACGAGAAAAAGAGGATCAAAGTTTAATCTTTTGCTCTTTTTAGCTGGCGTATCCATATACAATCATTAGATTCAGTATAGACTATAGAGTTGTCACACATTCCCTTTTTTCCTTGTGGTAGGTCCAATTGAGTTGTAAGTGATTGAGGGCCTCTTTGGTAGTGTGGTCTAAACAATAGCTTTCGTTGTTTAAACAACATAATACGTATTTTCACAACACTTTTTCACTCACACGTATTTCCATAATACTTAAACAACGTTACTAAAACAACATTACCAAATGGGCTTGAAATTATCAACGAAAGGTACTGTGCGTTCCTTTTAGCAGAATTGATTTGGGGGAATCTCAAGGAAAAGGAAAAGAGAGGCCGAGACATTAATTACTTTAAGTAATTACACATGGTATGGTAATTTCCTTAATTACTTTAAGTAATTACACATGAAATGGTAATTTCCTTGATCTATCACAAACGTCATTTCTTCGGGCTTGGGAAATGCTTTTCACAAGATATAGGATAAAAAGTTTATGGCATAGTTGTTATCTAGATAATTGTTAAATTTATTGTGAAATATGTTGTGTTGTGACTCTAAATTTATTGTAAAATTTTATTTACAAGGAAAAAAAAATGAAAGTTCAGTTTTTTGCTTTTTATTTATTTATTTATTTTTATGGTAGTTCCAAGTTCCAATTGAGTTGAGAGAGTGAAAATTTCGACAAAAAGTAGTGTGCCTACAGCAGAATCGATGGTGGAAAATCTCAAGGAAAAGAGAGGAAATCCGTAGAAAATCTTTGATATATTCATGAGGGATTGATGCAAGTTAAAAACGTGTGGGCCTCTCTTTGAACTTTGTTTGTAGGCATATAATGAGATTCTCTTAAGATTTTACATCTATTTTACTTTTATCTACCGTTTGGGTCAGAGTCAAGGTTGAGTTCATGGCCCATTAAAAAAAGAGGTGGGATTTATGGTGTGAGTGACATTAAAAGTATTATTATTATTATTATTATTATTATAGCAAAAACTTAGAGAAAATTCAATTAAATTTTGATTGATTTTTCAAGTTTGTGCCACATGTCTCATTAAATTTTTAATTTTGTGCTAAGTAAATTATTGAGTGTAAAAATCAAAGAGTCCAAATCTAATTAGATTTTAAATTGGAGTCTAATTTTTCGTCACTGTATCCATCTAAGTTTTTAATTTTTGTGGCAAGTGAATTATTGGATGCAAAAACGGAAGAGCATTAATCCAATATATATATATGAGAAACCATTACATATTTTGGAAATCTATAGCTTAAAAAATGTGTGAATTAAAAACATATATAATTTGAAACTCTTCTTAAAAAAGAGGTAAAATTTAAATTATGTAATTTTGATTTTTTTTATAATTGTGCCTGTGCATATGCATGGGATTACACACTAGTATTATTAGACAATTTTTATATATTGAAGTGTCATGGTCAACAACCACAATTAAAGCAATTTAGATATTCATTTATTATATTTAAAAAATTCATCAATCACATTAATTTATACTTTATAGTAATATAGATTATAACTTTTTACATTTTTTATATGGTTTTTGAGTGGAGTTTGTTAGAAGTTAGAACCTATTTCCTTTTCCCTTGTGCGTGCGTTTGTTTCTCAAAAAAAAAAAAAAATTCTTATATGGGAAGTATTCGATAGATGTTACTAACTCAACTTCAACTTACTGAATCCAATTAACTATCTACTGTTCTCAGAAAATGAATTCACAATAAGGTTGAATTTTTTATAAGGGCCGATTTAATTTACGCATGAGGAGTAGATTTTGCAATGTGAAATGTTAGACCGCAATGACAGGTATGGTTGTAATAATGTTCAAAGATATATTTTGGGTTTCACTCATAAACTTCCATGATATCTTGCCTGCATTCACTGATCCCCATCCTAATTCGTGGTTCACTTTCCTCAGTTACATTTACAAGTTACAACCTCTTTCACAGCTTTCCTTTTACTCCTTTTAGTTTCAGATAATCTCATCCCTCTGTTCATAAATTCTGATGGCTCTTGTAACCAAGGGAGTCAATCTCGTATCGGAGGCTGTACCGGTTTGACCAGTGAAACGATATATTTCGATATCAGTCAATACCAGTGTGCCGTTTTGGGTTTACCATTATTTTTTATATTTATAAATATATATATATATATATATGTGTGTGTGTGTGTGTGTGTGTGTGTGTGTGTCTATTATAATAAATATAAAAGTTTACCATAAAACATTACCTCAATTTAGAACAAATTATTCATGGTTTTAGACTTTAGCATCAATTAAAAAAAAAAAAAAAACGCAATATAAAAAATAGAAAGCTTAATTGTTCATTGCATACAAAGAAAACAAATAATACTAATAAGTTAATGCAAATAAGTTATCATTCTGCTCTTACAAAAATTCAAAAATTACAAAACTAAAAAAAAAAAAAAGCTTTTTACTGTACCGACCGGTATTGCCCAAAATTGACCGGTATGGTCGGTATTTAAACCGGTATGAAACATTGGTGTTTTGATACCGGTATTTAAACCGGTATGAAACATTGGCGTTTTGATACCGGTATACGTACCAATACGGTACATACCGGCCGGTACGGGTACAATATCGACTACACTACTTGTAACCAGCAAAGGAGCCTCATCTTCCTCTTTCACCCACCAAATCAAGAACTTTCATGTTTTCTTTGAGTTTTAGAAGTGAAGATACTCGTCGTGGCTTTATAAGTAATTTGTATGAGGCTTTGTGTCAAAGGGGTATTCACACCTTCATCGATGATAAGCTCCTAAGGGAAGAAGAAATTTCTGCAAAACTTCTCAAAACCATTAAGAACTCAACAATGTCAATAATTATATTTTCTGAAAACTATGCATCCTTCACTTAGTGTTTGGATGAACTTGCTAAGATTATTGAGTGAAAGAAAAATAACCAATTGGTGTGACCAGTTTTTTCCAATGTGGATCCATCAGAAGTTCGTAAGCAAAAAGGAAAGTTTGGGGAAGCATTGATCAAGCATGAAGAAAAATTTAATGATAACAAGGTACAAAGATGGAGGGAAGCTCTACATGAAGCAGCCAATCTTTCTGGTTGGGACTACAAGAATAGGTATTTATCTAGTGACTACTCCTCTTAGTTGTTCTTTAACAGTTTTAATGTTTTTGTGATGACCATTAAATTTTATTCGTTATATAACAACTTCCATTAATTTTTTATTTTTTTTTATTTTTTATGAAAGTTATTATTTTTCTTTAAATTTAACTAAATTATGAAAGTATTATTTTCTTGTCATATCTTCTAACTAATCTAGTTAGCTACAGGCAGTGGCGGAGCTAGAATTTTAGTCTAGAGGGGGCAAAATTAAAAAAACAATATTAAAAGTAAAATTAATCTAAAAAATATTAATCAATAATAATAACAAAACAATTGTAAGAAAATATGAATATATTTCATAGTATTAAAATAAATAAACAAAAATAACCAATTCATAGTCATAGCTACTACAAATTTTACAAATTGATGTGGTAAAATAAAAATGTGAGTAGTGTTACTTAAACAATATAATGAATATATGTTTGAAATTATTTTTTGTGATTGGTGAGATGCTAATTTGTAAGACATAAGTAGTAAAATTTGTAATATCTATAGCATCACTTAATAATAAAATGCTGTAAAATATATCACGGTGAAAATAATGATATTAAATAAAAAAGAAAAAGTGGTGAAATAGGTGCAAGACAGACAAAAACTGCTTATGAGAATAGTGAAATGGTGAAAAGGTTACATGGTTTGTTCTTTGAGAATAACTTCTCCTTCCTTTCTTTTTCCTGGGTCACTTTCAAGTGGGTGTCCTTTTTTTTCTTTTTCTTTTTTTCTCAATGCCAGGGAGTAACTAGAGGACTACATATGCAAGGATATTTTAGGAGTCAGAGGGGGCAGGTGCCCCCCCTCGCCCCCCTCTGGCTCCGCCCCTGGCTACAGGTTAATTAAAGATGAAAATAAAAGAACTTAATATTAGATTATCTTATCAATTATTAATTAGGAATTTCATCCTCATAATATTTAGAAAAATTAAAAAGAAAAACTTAATGTATTATAGTAAAGTAATGGGATCCCAATAAGATTAAGTTCTCATCTAACCGGACTTTTCATGCAACTTCATGCCAAAAGCTAGGATTGAGATCTTCTAGAGTTCCTAGGGTACTCTACCATGTAGAGTTCTTTTAATCTTAACCTTTCATTTATAATAAAAGGTCTAGATTTTGCCATATCATTAATCCACTAACAAATCTACAAAAATAATGATTTCAAAAAATAACTACTCATAAATGATAGTTATTACCTTAAATGCGAATAGTGGCTATGACATTGCAGCATTAAATGCAAATAAATTTTCTTATTTAGAAAATTGATTATTATGCACATAGACCAAGAAGCATATATATATATATATATATATATATATATATATATACATATATCATATATGAATGGTAGAGACACTTGGGTTTTCATTCCAATTTTTTTAGTCTTCTATTAATTTTATTAAAATTAAGCATATACATGTTTTTTTTTTTCTTTTCAAGTACATGATTGGCACTTAGGATCATAAAATATGACTTTTCAATATCCCATTTTAGTCAAATCTATGCTTTGAAATTAACAACCAAAACGATTTGTGGAACAAATTGAAAAATGAAGAGGGGAAGGAGAAGATGACTTCACGTTTTCTTAGAGACCTGATTTAGGTAAAAGAGGTAAGGCAATAATTATCATTTATGAGTAGTTATTTTTTAAACCATTATTTTAGGGGATTTGTTAGTGGATTAATGATATGGAAAAATCTGGACCTTTTATTATAAATGAATGGTTAAAATTAATAGAATTCTATACAGTAGAGTACCCTAGGAACTCTAGAGGATCTCAATCCCAAAAGCTAATTTGCTACCCCAAAAAAGTGAATAAAATGATATTTCTTCAATCTATGTGGCTTACTTTATTTAGGAAAACTTCAATTATGATATACATATTAATCATCTTGCATTTAATTTAGTAAATGCTCTTATTTCTTTTCTATAGTCTAACTCGTTACATTGTTAAATGTTCTGTGAATGGCTGTTGTAGTGAAGCTGAACTTGTCCAAATAATAGTTGAAGATATCTTAAAGTCTAATTTAGATCAAATGTCATTACATGTCGCTAAATATCCAGTTGGAATAAATTCTCGTGTAGAGGACATACAGTTGCTTTTAGATAGAGAATCAAATGATGTTTGTGTGGGTAAAACTACAATTGCAAAAGTTCTTTATAATAAAATTTTTAATCATTTCAAAGTAAGAATTTTTCTAGAGCATGTTAGAGAGATGTCAGAGACAAATGAAGGCATAATCCGCCTCCAAGAGAAACTTCTTTTTGAGATATTAGGGATTAAGGATTTGAAGGTGTGAAACATATGTAAAGGAACCAATATGATAAATAAAAGCCTTTGCTGAAAGAAGGTTTTTACAGTTCTTGAAGATGTGGATAAATTGGACCAAATAGAAAAATTGCTTGGAAATTATGATTTGTTTGCTCCTGGAAGTAGAATCATTATAACAACAAGAGAAAAACACTTGCTAGCCACTTCTGGAAAAGGCTATTCAACCAATGAGGTTAAGGAGCTAGATGATGATGAAGCTCTTGTACTGTTTGGGAAAGTGCATTAGAAAAATATGAGAAAATTCTCGACAAAAATATTCAAAATGCACTCCAAATAAGTTATGAAGGATTGGAGCAAGTTGAACAAATTATTTTCCTTGATATTGCATTTTTCTTCAAGGGACTTGACAAGGAATATGTCAAAGCTATGCTGGATTCTTGAAATTTACATGCAAATATTGGTATTCAAAGACTTATCGAGAAGTGTCTTGTAATTGTTGATCAATTTGACAAATTATGGATGCATAACTTGATACAACAAATGGGTAGGGAAATTGTTCTGCAAGAATCACCACAAATACTTGGAACACGTAGCAGGCATTGGTGTTATGTGGATGCTTTTGAAGTTCTAACTTAAAATAACGTATAAGTTGAATTCATTCATCTTTTACATTTTCTTAATTAGGCATCTTGAATGAATTTTTATTTTATTTGATCTTTTTTTTTTTTTTTTGGACATGGAAGAAAATTCAAGCCAATTACTATGGATAAAGATTAATAGTCATTTTTTTAGAAGTGTTATATTCACAACATTTTCACAACAAATAATAACCTACCACTTATGATTTGTTGTGAAAGTGTTGTGAAAATATTGTTGACATAGCATTTGTTTTTAATGAATTCCTTTTAACTAATGTGATTCATTTAATGTTTTGTCCAATTAGGGGTCAGATAAAATTCGAGGCATAGTGTTACGCTCACCAGAACCAACAAAGTTGCAATTAGAAGCAAAATGTCTTGAAAATGTGGAAAATCTCAAATTCCTTATAATTGATAATGTAGAAATTTGTGGAATTCTTGATTATTATCCCAATGATTTAAGGTTACTTGAATGACGTGGATGTACTTTATCTTCCTTACCATCCAATTTTCGTCCTCAAAAACTCATTGCACTCAACATGCCATAAAGTCGGGTTATATTGGACAAGCTTTTCAAGGTATAATCATTTTTATTTATTTATAAATTACTATTACTTTATTAAACTATATTTTAATAACATTAATTGGAGTTAAAAAAATTTATTTTCTTTTTCTACAAAGGATACAATGCAAAAACTTGACATATATGAATTTCAATTACAATCAATACATTAGGGAATTACCTGACTTATCAAGTGCCACCCCAAACATAAAAAATTTGGATCTCCGTGACTATACAAAATTAGTCAAGATTCATGACTCTGTTGGACATCTTGATAAGCTTGAATGCTGGGACCTCCGAGGTTGCAATGAACTTCAAATTTTTCCAAGTTGTATCGTGATAAAATCTCTTAAATATTTACATCTTTTAGGTTGCAAAAGGATTAAGAGGTTCCCCAATATTCCACAAGAAATGGAAAATTTAAAGTTTCTAAGTTTGGGATACACTACCATTACAGAGCTTCCTCCATCAATTGGAAATCTCACTGGGCTTGAGTGATTAGATATAGGTTCCAGTTTCTATTTGTGTCATCTTCCAAGTAGCATATATAAATTACAACAACTTTGCATACTCTCCCTTTATGGTAATGTCAAATTTTTGAAGGATGTGGGGATTGGTAGACAAGCAGCAACGTGCAATTCTTATGGTGGCTTTTCAAAATATTGTTATCCAATGGTGAATTTTCAAAAAAAATTGACTTCTAGCTTCATCCACTAAAATAAATGTTTATTATCAGGGAGTGAAGATTTGAACCTCTGAGAAAGCATTATCAGATTCAATAGATTAAATTGGCTTCAAATTGATGGTTGCAAATTCCTTAAGAAAATTCCAAAGCTTCTAGACATATAAGACAAGTAGATGCATCAAATTTAATCTTGTTGAATTCAGAATCATTCAGAAAATTAATCCTTCAGGTAACTCTCTCTCCTTCTCTCTTAAAGTAATAATAGAAATAATTTTGGTTACCTTTGTAAATACATTTACTAGATTTGCTGAGCATTAATTTCTCCAAATTCCTGCAATTTGGAAGAAATTTAAGGCTTTCAACAAATATGAAATGTTTAGGTGCGAAAGACAACGTATTAATGGTTTTGCATTCACATTGCAAATTATCGAATCAGATTGATTGCTCTTCCCAGGTTTCCCTCTCCAAGCTCAACACAATTTATGATGAGTCCTTTCCCACTCTAGATGCGTATCTGTTTGATTTTGGGGAGAGATATGATATTAAAGTACCAAGAAAGAAGATTCCAAATTGGATCAATCATCAGCATTGGAAGTTCCATATCATTCTGGGTTGGTGCTAAATTTCCAACAATTGCCATTTTTGTTGCTCTTCATCTAATTCCATTAAAGGACAGTTACACTAATAACAATAAGTAAGGTTCTCTTTGTGATGATAAAATCAATTGTGTGTGTGATATTGACATCTCTACCAATGGTCATAAGCAATGACACAAGAATGGGGTGCGTTTATATGATTTGAAGTGTGATCATTTGTTGTTTTACGGAGAACCTCATAGTGAACTACAGAGGGAATTCGGATGCTTGATGCAAGGTAAGAGGAATCATGTTGAGATTTCATGTAAAATCAGTCATTGGGCAAGTGAAATCGGAAAATACGCTCTTGTGATAGCAAGGATAGGGGTACATGTGGAATGCAGATGTCCTCCTTAGAATTCCGTTATCATCCAACACAATTCTCAAAATGTTGATGAAGACACTATGTTCACACCTTCACTACCTCCTTGCTCCACTTCTAATGTCTTAACGGACTTAGATGCAGAAGACCCTTCAACCTGTACTTATATAGCAAATGGGTTGACTTACGTTTGGGTATTGATGGTAATGGGTTTGATTTGATCTCTTCTTCAATAGCCAATCTCTTTTTAAAAAGATGACTCCATTTTCAATCCATATCCACAGTCAAAGAAACTGAGAATCTTTTTATTAAATTTCAAATGGTCATAAGCAACGACACAAGAATGGGGTGCATTTATATGATTTAAAGTGTGATCATTTGTTGTTTTACGGAGAACCTCATAGTGAATTACAGAGGGAATTCGGATACTTGATGCAAGGTGAGAGGAATCATGTTGAGATTTCGGGTCCGTATGGATTGAATTTATTGTTGCTGAAACTGAAAACTGAAAACTGAAAACTGAAAACACTGTAGCAAAATAATTTTTAAATGTGTAAATAGTGCCGTGGGACCTATTTTTAATATTTTTTAATACGTAAACAGTGTATGCACAGTGCGTGAACAGTGCATACACTGTTCATAACAGTAAATTCTGTCACCCAAAGTCAACAAATGCGGAAAAAAAAAAAAAAAAAAGAAAAAAAAAAGGGAAAACGTAAAACTTGTAAAACGCAGACGCCGGATTCAGTGGAATCCAAACGGCCTCTTCATGTAAAATCAGTCATTGGGCAAGTGAAAATGGAAAATACGCTCCTATGATAGCAAGGATGAGGGTACATGTAGAATGTAGATGTCCTCCTCAAAATTTTTGTTATCATCCAACACAATTCTCAAAATGTTGATATAGACACTATGTTCACACCTTCACTACCTCCTTGCTCCACTTCTAATGTCTTAACAGACTTAGATGCAGAAGACCCTTCAACCTATACTTATATAGCAAATGGGTTGACTTATGTTTGGGTATTGATGGTAATGGGTTTGATTTGGTTTCTTCTTCAATAGCCAATCCCTTTTAAAAAGATGACTCCATTTTCAATCCATATCCATAGTCAAAGAAACTGAGAATCTCTTTATTAAATTTCGAAGAAATATGCCCAGGTATTATTTTTACATTGAAACTATTTTCCATTCCGTCATCTTTACATTGAAAATTTCCTCCTATGTTTTGCATTGCTTGATTTGCATCTTTGGGGGTCTTTCTCACTTCCCATTCTCTTTCTCTAAATTAAATGGCCTTATTTCATAATTTAGAGAAATAAAACCTAGTGACAAAGAACCCCAAAGAAAAAGCAAAATCTATAATCATATTGTTGTTGAATTCTATTTTTTGTTATAATAAAAGAGATTCCAATATTATCTAAGAGAAAAAAAATTAAATTTACCAAGTTAATGGACAAATAAAGTCCAAATGCCTTTACTTTTTTAGACTCACAAAGATCAACATCTATTTGGCCATAGTCAAGAGATTACCTATAGTGATTAGAATTATTGGTTTTAATTAGTTAATCATTTTAGTTATGGGTTTTTGGAGGGGCTCAGTGGTATTAGTTCTAAAATAGATAGCTTGAATGAATGTTGCTAGGAAGTTAGGGTTTGATCCATAGAATGGTCATAGTCCCTTTGATTTTATGCTAAAAGACTTAATTCAAAACAATGCATTATTTATTATGAATACATATAAAAGAAAAATTCATCCTATCAAAAAAAAAAAAAAAAAAAAAAAAAATTCAGAAGTTAGAGTAGGTGTGGATCGCTGAATTGAAATTTTAGAATTATATAATCTAATCATAAAGTCATTGCCCTGTTAAATTTGGTACAATTTCAAGGTCGTTTGAGAGTTAAGGATTTGGGAGAACTAAGCATTTCATTAGGAGTGACTTAAAATCTCAGGAATAGATTTTTCTCCCTTAGAAAAAGGAAAAATCATGGTTTCTTATTTTATTTGAATAATTTATGATTTTAATTGTCTTAAATGCCTAGGCTGTATAATACCGAGTGGCCAACTCGGAGTACGTTTCATATAATAACTCAGTTGTAACACAATGTCAACCTCCTCAAGTCCCTCCTGAAACTGGGCACCTTTCTTTGCCAACTGATTCAGGGCTTCCAATAGATGTGACAAATGGGCCTGACTTGGGTTTGGGATTTGACTCAACGGTTGGAGATGGATTTAATTTGTCTTCCTCTTCAATAAATATCATCGCATGGCTTATAGCTTTGCGGGGTAAGAATAGTTGGCATTGGTAAGCTGTCACTCCTAGAAGTTGGCCTCTAATTGGGTATTTAAATAAATATGTAACTATGCTTCTACCAAGTGAGAAATCTTATGCATAGGCCAGGTTTTTTTACTAGTTGGACATTTTCTTAATAAATTTTTTTAATAAGTAATAAGTTTTATTAATATTAAAAAAATGGAATGCCCTAGTACACTGGGAGTGTACAAGGGGTCAAACAATTGAAGAACATAAATTACAAGAATTTAAGAAATCAAGAAAAGAAAAGAATGATTGGTTTTGCATAGCAGCCAACCAATCCAATAAAATTCTAAAGAAAAATAATTTCAGGTCTGGTATAAATCTCTCTTTATCTTTAAAACACCTACTATTTCTCTCCCTCCAAAGACACCACAATAAGTAATGGGGAACAATTAACCATATATACCCTTTTCAATGACGATCAAGCCCTGCATTGCCAACATTCTAGAAGCCCCACAATAGATTGCGGCATAACCCAGCTTACTCCAAATAAACCAAACACCATAGACCATAGATCTATAGCAACCGGACAATGAAGAAAGAGATGGTCAACTGATTCACCATTAAACTTGCATATGTAGCACCAATCCAATATTCAAAACTTCCTTTTTTGTAAATTGTCAATCGTTAAGCATTTCTCTAAAGTAACATTCCAAACAAAGAAAGCTACTCGAGAAGGAATCTTCTATTTCCAAATAATTTTCCAAGAAAAACAGTAATCATTAGAGCCCACTAAAATACTATAACAATCCTTAACCATCAACCCCTTATCTCTATTAGGTTTCCAACAAATCTTATCATCACTAAACCCCCTTACTAAAGAACCATATATGGTATCCATGAAACCTGACATAGCCTTTAATTCTCGAGCATGCACACCCCTAAAGAAACTTACATCCCAAAAAAGGACTCCATTAGTGGACTTCATAAGCTTAGCCACACTAGCCTCCTTATCTTGGCAAAATCTAAACAATTCAGGATAACTGACTCTAAGAGATGTCTCACCACACGAACAGTCATGCCAAAAGGTCACCCTAAAACCACCCCCAATATCATATAGAATGTGATGAGAAAAAGAAGGCCATCCTTGACTAATATTTTTCCACAAATCAACATCATATGGACCTAGTACACCAGCCATTAATACCTCACATATCTTTATTTGAGGTTATTATATATATATATATATAAATTGATGGGCCATAAGTACTTTTTGTTAGTAACTCCAGCCCACTATCCCACCAAGCTCACATCTCTGATGCGCTAAATATAGGGTAGAGGAAGAGATAAATTAGGGTTTTCATAGTAAGAAGGGTTTCACCACTAAGGAGGCTAGGAGGTGTATTGTTTCACTCGGAGTTTAGAACACATACAATTGAAGAGGCAACCAAATTGTTTAAGGTATGATTGCTCATTTGTTAGAATCAAAGAATTAAAAGGTTAGAACCTTATCATGGAATCGGTAGTGATGTGTAGATTGTTTAAAAGGGGATTGTTTACATTATAACGTTAAGTTGCCTATAATTGGCATTCAAGAACAAAAGTCATGGTTTTAAATCTTAATTCGCGTAGATACTTTTACGTTCTTCATTGGGTTTTATATATATATATATATATATATATATATATATATATATATTAACTCCTAGGTTGCAAATCCTAATTCAAGGATAACATGGCTTTTACGTTTCCTTGTGGTTATATAGATTAGATGGGCTTAACGTTTTGTTTTTGTTTTGTTTTTTTAACTTCGGGATTATAAAGCCACGGATTACAAGACTTTCTTTGGGTTATATATATCTATATATATTAAATCCTAGGGTGCTTACAACTTGATTCTAGAACAAAAGTCATGATTATAAAGCTTAAATTATGTATAAGAGTTTACTTTTCGTTGGGACATATATCAAATCCTGATTTACAGTATATTGGTTACTGCCTCTAAGGTATGATAAATTCAAGGAAACATTTTTGGTTAGAGATTCCTTGCATCAGTGTTATTAATTGATTCATCAAAGTACAAGTCTCTTGAAACAATTTGCATAGTTCAATAAGCTTTATATTTTGTGGAGGATATTAAGTAATTTCCATGATTGATTATAGGTCCTACTTAAGAGTATTTTTGAGACTATTTAAAGGGTGTTTCAGCTGGACTTTCAGAGTGATTCAAATGCTGTAAGTAATTATGCATAATATACGTAAGTTTTGTTGGTTAGGTTCTTAGAAATTAAAAGGTTTTCAAAAGTTATGTTTTTAAGCTTACGTTTTCTAAAGTTTATCGAAAGCATTTTTACATCATTGAAAGATAAAATTCGACTTTTAAATAATTTTTTAAAGAGAAACTTTGAATTTTAAATAACATTTTGAATGTTTGAATCTTGTTTAAAAGATGATTTCTAAACTAAACTATTTTCTGAAAAGAATTGAGTTTCGATGTAATTTTCTAAAAAGGTTCTTGTTCTTTAAATTTGTGTAAAACCAAGTGATATCAAAGTCATATTCCTATTCTCCAAATGGTATTTAAAATGTTTCTTTTGGCAAATTGAATTTTCAGATTTACTCAAAAATTGTCAAATACTTGTATAAACTCCTCAGTTCCTACTCATTCCCTAAGAGAGTCAAGCATCCTTTGATTTATGTTTCAATTCGATATTGTGATATTCGATATGCCTTTATATTTGGAATAATTGTTAATATGAAGAAAATTATTCTATTTTGAATAAACTTTGCTTTTATGATATGTGACTCAAAATAAATGTTTTTAAAATTGATCAGGTATATGTGTAAGCCCGCTCACAAGGTTGTATGTGAGAATAAGTATTGATCCCTCACCAGGAGGGGGTAGATGTTGGTATCCGCTCACAGGATTGCATGTGAGAATATGTGATATGTGTATATATGATACTGTGCTTTGATAAATTATTTGTATGTGTTTTCGAATTATTTTAAGATTTGATTACATATGTATTAAGTGGTTCATTATATGTTTTGGAATAATTGTATTTGATATTATTGAATGAGTTTGTGAAAAATCAAAATACTCGTGCTTTGCTTGACTTTATTCTGTTGTGTATTGTGTATAATTGCTTACTAGATGTGTGGCTTACCCCATCAATTACAATTTTCAGATTAAAGTTTAGTTGGGAAACAGAAACTTTGGATCTCTTCATAAGGTGCAAGGTAGGGCGTGGGAGTTTTTTGGCGATGTCAATAATGCTTGAAGCTTTTAACGATTTTTAGTTATTTTTATTTCACTTAAGATTTTACAATATTTGGAGATTATTTCTAAATTGTCGAGCATTTTTTTATTTGGAGTTTACTGAATTATGTGTAAATTAATTATGTTTATTGAGTTTTGTAAGATCAGCAAGTTAGTCATCCATCTAAATTCATGTTCCATGGGTTTGGGTCGTGACAAGCCACCCTATACGCTGCTATATTTCACCTCTGTCACTTGCCTCCAAATGGCAGCCTTCTTAATTCCAAATCTCCATAGCCACTTCCCAAGTAAAGCTTCATTAAAAAATCTTACCTTCCTTATCCCTAAACCACCCAAAGAAATGGGAGAGCAAACAGTAGCCCATTTAACCAAGTGAAATTTGGGTTCATCACCAATGCCACCCCATAAGAAATTCCGATGAAGTTTCACAATTTAATTAGCCATAATAGCAGGTATAGGAAACAAAGATAGAAAATAAGTGGGTAAATTAGATAAAGTGCTCTTACTTAAAGTGATTCTACCTCCCTTGGATAAGTACAAACATTTCCATCCCGCTAATCTCCATTCCATCTTCTCTAGAATTTGGTTCCATATTGTCTTATCCATGAATTTAGCTCCCAAAGGAAGACCCAGATATTTCATTGGAAGAGTACCTTGCTTGCAGCCAAGGACATTCAACAATAAGTCAAAATTATGCACCACACCAACAGGAACCAACTCTAACTTGCCCATATTTATCTTTAGACCAGAGACTGCCCTAAACCAAATAAGGATCATATAGAGAAACAAAATCTGATCTAGATTAGCATCACAAAAAATTAGAGTGTTGTCCACAAAGAGGAGAGAGACACTGCCATGGATCTTCCCTCTAAATTACCCACATTAAAGCTTGACATGCGACCTTCATGGACAGCTTTATCCAACATTCTTCCAAGGGCTTCCATAACCAAGATAAACAACAAAGGAGACAATGGGTCACCTTGTCTCAACCCTCTATAGCTCTCAAAAAAACCCACAAGGAGAGCCATTAATCAAAATAGAGAAGCAAATTGTAGATAGATAAAAGAAAATCCACTAGATAGATAAAAGAAAATCCACCGCCTCCTCTTAGCAGAGAACCCACCCTGTTCTAGCAACTACATAAGAAATCCCCAGTTTACATGATCAAAAGCCTTCTCTACATCTAGTTTACAAAGTAGGCATGGCAAACCAGTTTTCAATCTACTATCAAGGCATTCATTAGTAATAAGTACATGGTCAACAATCTGTTTGTTCCTCACAAAAGCATTATGTGAAGCTGAAATTATATTTTCCATGACCGTGCGAAGTCGAGTGGTCAAGACCTTAGCAATAAATTTATAAACCACCCCCCCCCCCCCACAACAAGACTAATGAGGCAAAAATCCTTGACTTCAATTGCTGCATTTTTTTAGGGATGTGAGTAATGAATGTTGCATTCAAATTTTTCTCAAACTAACCTTTAGCAAAAAAAAGGATGAAACATAGCCATAAGATCAGGTTTGAGAATCCCCCAACAAGCTTGGAAAAAGCCATTTGGTCCAAGCGATTTATCACCATTAAAATTTTGTATGACATCAAAAATTTCTGCCTCCTTAAAAGGTTTCTCTAACCATTCTGCATTATCGTCTGATATCATTGGAAATATCAAGACATCTGGAATGGTCGATCAACTTGCTGCTTAGAATATAAATTCATGAAGAATTGGGTAATACAATTTGCAATCATACCCTAGTCAAAAGACAAGCTGCCATCAACCGTTATTTCTTCTATTAGAATTAGCCATCCTGTGGAAAATTTTGGTATTGGCATCCCCCTCCCTCAAGTGCAGCACCCTAGACTTCTGCTTCCAACTAATCTTTTCTAAAAGAGTCAGCTTTTCAATATCAGTATGGAGATTAACTTGTTCAAACTTTTCCTCAGCTGTTAAAGGATGAGTCTCCTCTCTGACATCCAAATCATTCAACTTGCTCCACAGTTGCTTTTTCTTAAAAGGGACATTGCCAAACTCCGTTTCGTTCCACTTTTTTCGATCCAACTTCAAAGCTACCAACTTCTTAGCTAGTATAAAACTAGAAGTTCCTTGGAACAAATAATATGCCCACCAATCCTTCACTTTGTCAACAAAATTCTCTACCTTCAACCACATATTTTCAAAACGCAAAGGAATTCTACCTCTCCAATGACTCCCCCCCTCCAACAAAATTGGAAAGTGGTTTGAAAGTACTCTGGACAGCCTTTTTTGGGAAAACAGAGTGAAGTGATCCACCAAGAGCGGAGAGAAAAGAAACCGATCTATTCTAGAAGTGGAGGAAGTATTGGACCAAGTATTAAGGTCCCCTTCCATGGGTATATCCATCAGCCCACGAAGAGAGAGGAAATCAGAAAATCCTTACGTAGCCCAAGTACAACTTGTTACCCCTAATCTCTCTAATGGGAAGCAGATTATATTAAAGTTACCTCCTAGATACCATGGAAAATCCCACCAACTAATCAATCTAGTCAACTCCTTCCACATTTTCCTACGTCTCTTGTTCAAATTTGGCCCATATACACCTGTAAAAGCCTACTCAAATTGATCACCAACATTCTTATATTTGCATAAAACAAAAAAATACCCCACCACTTCCTCCACCCTTTCCACAACCCTTCGATCCCACATTAATACAATAACTCTAGAAGCACCTTTAGAACCTAGGTACAACCAATCTACATATGGACAACTCCATATACTTCGAACAATTCCTCTAGTAATCTGTTCAAGTTTAGTCTCCTACAAACATACAATATCAGGCCTCTAGGTACACAGCAAATTACGAATCTGAAGATTCTTCTCAACCTTATTCAACCCTTTGATATTCCAAGAAATCAACTTCAAATTCATTTAGAAACAAAGAAAGTCTACTCCCTATTATTACCACTGCGCCTAGTTGAAGTAAAACCATAATTTATAGAACTAAATAGACCCTCCAACTATCTTATACCTATCACTCTTGACCTCTTTAAGTTACGTGCTTTCTTCTCCAAAGCATCCCTATGATGTAATTCAACCTCAACAGCTAACAAAAAATTGGTTGCTTGATTTTCCAAACCTTTTAGAGACATGCCCAGGAAGTTATCAAACCCGTTGAATCTACTTTGGAACCACTCTGAGTAAGGTTCTTCCCTCACTGGACTCTCCATACCCATAACTTCCTGTCTTTCCATGGCTAAGGGTAAAGAAAAGACTAGTGGTTCCACTGCTAGAGGCAGCAAACACCCTTCGTTAGATAGCTTAGCATCCTCTGAATAGGTGTTCGAAACCCAATCCTCCACAAGTACTTCATCCCTGTCAAACTAAGCTGATGACACCTCCAAAGAGTCTGAAGACTTCGACGAAACTAAGGCCTTCTGATTTAGCTCTGCCAAAACCTTTGTGGCTTCACCCGGCGGCAAGGAGATTTGAATCGGAACCGCCACCCTCCTTTAGTCTCTCAATTCAAGCATCCACTGCTCCAAATTCCCCCATTTCTTGATAGCATTTCTAAAATGCTCCTGAAGTATCAATTGGATTGTCTCGCTGCAAGTTCTCTTCATTTTTGGTCTCATTAGCCTCATCGGAGCTGAGAATCTTAGTATCGGCTTTGTCAAAGACCTTCATCGACTAGGCTAGCGTCAGTGAGCTATGTAGATCAACTTGAGGATGCATCGCTTGACAACCACTGCATTGGAGCTCTTATTAACTCTCACAGAACTCATCAAGACCAATGGCAAAGAGGGATTTTATTAAAAAATAACTATAAAACCCAAACTATATTATTAGTTAGGCAAGTTCTGCACTCGATTTTGCCTAGTGAATTTGCACTTGGAAATCGAGTGTCAGACACTCAATTTCCATACTCACTTGGAAATCGAGTGTCTCACACTCGATTTTCTCAGAGGAAAATCGAGTCCTCTGGACTCGATTTGTTAGAAATGAAATTTGTTTCAAACCTTGTCTAACTAATAATATAGTTTGGGTTTTATAGTTATTTTTTAATAAAATCCGGCAAAGAGTTCCTTGGGTTTTGGGTCTCACGAGTTGGAAAAGAAGAGGAGGTGAGCTTTTTTTGTTTTGGGCTGCCAGATGGAGATGGGCTTGGGGTTAAAAGTGTTGACTGGTTTGAAAGGTTCGGCTTTGAAGGGAGCTGTGGGTTTAAAAAAAAACCCTCTGTGGGCTTTACATTTTGGCCCACTTCCTGGACTCTGGACCACTTAACTTCCCACCAATCATCCGGCCCATGATCCAATCTCAAGCAGACATCCAACGTTAAAAGAGAAACAGTGCCACAGCTGCTAAAGTTATCTTTAAACTCAAATGTAATTTTAGCCTCAAGCATCGCTCTTTCCTTCTGAGCATCCATATCGGGCGAATCATGGTTTTGATTGCTCAAAATTGTTTTCTTTGAATTTTGAAATTTTGGCATTAATTGCTTTCCTTTCTTGCTACCACAACCATCTCTCCAATCACCCTCCGCTGTTGCCAACAAAATAGATTTGGAATTTTGCTGTCAGTACTTCTCCACTGTCGGTTTCAAGACAAATTGTGATGGCGGTTTGACGGCTAGTGTCTCAGGAGCAATAGCCTTCCATAGATGAAACCCAAATCCTCTCTACCCATTACCCAATTTTCCTTCCGGCACCATGATAAAGCCTTTCCGACGGCCATGGACAAGTTCTGAGATCATAAAAAAGCTGCAATGTGCATTGGAACCCAATTGCAGAATAAATACTTTATCACCATCCCTGAAGGTTCATGCGAAATTTCTAGGAGTTACATTGGACATGAGATCCTCCACAATAGCTAGCAAACAATTTGCACTCTCTTTGCCCATGAAAATTGATCGAAGACAATCCTGATTTCTCTCCAAAATTCTTAACATGTGATAATTACCTCCCTCCTCAAGGGAGAATTCCAAAGTCTTGGACTCGACAAAAAAGAAAATGGAACCTCCCATAACAATAGAGAAAAACCAAAAATTTTGTGACTAATCCGGGGTAGCTAGGCCTCTGATCACTTAAGATGTTGCCTTAAGAATCATGGCTACCCTTCTTTTTATTCAAACATTGCAGACTTCGAACTAACATTTTGTTTTCAGCTTTGTTTTTTCCTAGTTGGACAATTTTTTAGTATGAGTAAAAATGTGCTTAAAGTTTCCTGAATTGCGTTAAGATGTAGTTGCATCTGCTTCTAGTCAAATTTGAAAATAAATTTAGTTCTTTCATACTAGCAATGTGGATTGCTCTTTTTCTTTTTCTTTTTTTTCCCTAGACTGGATTGCTCTTCATTCTCATTCAATATTAGGCTGTACAACATCTTAATTAAAGGACGATATTTTTGTATGTGAATGACCTTTCATTATCAATGCCCAAATCGAGTGACATCTATGTTTATGTCAAGTTATTTGTGGGTTTTGTGTAGTTATTCTTTTCATGGTGTTTTTGCAGCATCTAGAAAGTGCCAGATTTTTATTCAGTTAAGGAATGACTTACCATGAAAAGAAAAAGAGATGAGATGATTAGTAAATTAAGGTACATAGAACATTGTTGTTCTTTGGTCATTTAGGTGGGAATAAGAATGAAAGACGTTTGTATAATATTTTACTTGTTAGTTAACTGATGGAATTTACACAAAGATATATTGTTTTTATATATTAAGACTTTCCTAAATGATTTGTAATTATATGTGAAGTTTTAGATGTCAAAGAACAATGTGTTTTTTTTTGGGTAGTGGAGAGAAAATAGTAAAGAGAGGCGAGACAGCAGTGCATGCAAAGGTCTTGAAAAGTCATTAACTAATTTGAGTCTATTGGTGTGTTTTTACATCATGTCATTCAATGTGTAGATATGGTGGGGGTACCAAATGCAGGCCCCTAATCATATACCTAGACGGAAGTCTCTTTCCCATTGGATCTAATATCATGTTGTCATTTCCATCAGTGGTAAGTAAACAAACGTTCAGAAGCACAAAAATTAAAGAAGTGATAGGGTATAGAATGCATTTGTGATTTGGTTTTGTCAAGTTTGAAAGGTTTTCACAATGATGGCTGTGATTTTGTATTGTCATCAACTGCCTATCCCTATTAATGCAAATCATCTAATGACTTAGATTGTCCCTGATGACATTGTGCACCTTTCTTTGCCATCTGATTCAGGGCTTCCAATAGATGTCACAAATGGGTCTGACTTTGATTTGGGATTAGACTTAAGTTTTGGAAATGGGTTTATTTTGGGTTCCTCTTCACTGGCCTATCCTTTGGTGAATGATGATTCCAATTTCAATTCATAGCCACAGTCAAAGAAAATTAAAACCTCTTGATCAAATTTCATGGAAACATGACAAGGTATTGTTATTACTTTGAAACTGTTTACCTTTGCATCATCTTTGTTTGATTTCTTTTGAGTTGTTGAATGCCAGAGTATTTCTCCTCTTTAGTTGTATTGTTTGATTTGCATCTTTGTCACTTCACACTCTCTTTCATTAAATTAACATGCCCATCATTAAAGGGGTATTAAGCCAATTTGAAAGGATGTAGTAATACAAACAAAAGAATAGAACTAAGGAAAGAAATTAGTGATATGATCTGTTGCTGAGTTGCATTCCTTTTAATGGCAAAGAAGTTTTCAAAATTCTTATGGAAAAAGCATAAAGTTCTGCAACTCAATGGACAAGTAAAGCCAAAATTAAAAAAAAAAAAAATTTTAAAAAAAAGTTATATTGATGAAGATCAACCTTGCTTGGTCATACTCAAGAGATTACTTGTACTGAGTTGAAATTATTGGTTTAATTAGTTGAGCATATTTTCTTATGGGATTTGAAGGGCCAGAGTGGTAGTTGCCAGCTGAGGCCTACTAGATTTGGTCGAAATATGAATTTAACTAGGAGTAGTTTAAAATCTTACAATAAGAGGTTATTGACAAGTCCTTTTCTAAGATACAATAAGCATAACATGTAAGAAGTTAAAGCAAATTATTTTGAATATTTTATATATATGGATTTATGGATATACGGATGGATATGTGAGATAGGAAATGGCTTATGGAAGAAAAATTCTACTTTGGAGATGGTGAAAGGACTTGTACATAAGCCATTTTTCAAAGTTAATGAAGGAAGAGGGAGATGTGTATTTGTATTTGGAGTTATTGAAACAAGAACTGTATTAGGAATTCTAAAATTTACCATAGCACATCAACTCATTTACATACCCTTCTAGGTTTTAATAGCTTGTTGAAAAATATTATAATGAACATATATAATTATGGAATGGTCTTTTAAGCATATGACTTAGATTTCCAATGTGCACTCTGCACAAGTCTTACACTATAATATTTTTTTGATAATCTGCACAAGTCTTACATTGATACTAAAAAAAATTTAAGCGACATTGGGAACTTATGAAAATGACAAGGTAAAATAAATAATAGAATTAATTATTAAAATTCATGCAATGCTCCAACCTAGGAGTAATGGATCTACAAAATTTGGTGATAAGTAAGAAATAGTTTAGTATCATGAAATGGTGTAAACCTTTTATTTTTTTTTGGAATATATTAGTATGGATTAGAAATCTCTGTCATTTGCTTTAAATTTGGTTGGGATTATATGTGGTTGGAGGAGATTCCACCCTGCATACAATGCTTAAATGCCTCCATTGTACAGTTATTTGTAATTATTAATAAATTTAAATTATCCCTATATTAAAAAAATAAGAATGAGAAGACGCCTTTTGTAAAATTTAATGCTTATACAAATCACTTCACTACTGTGTGAAACTAACTTTTCTTACCATAGAAAGTTTGGAAAAGAAAAAAAATTCTTTCTTAAATTAGCCTTTTCTTTATTTAAAAAAAAAAAGGAAATAAGAACACAGTGGTAGCCAGTAATATGGGTCTGTCGAGAAGAATGGCAAAGTGGAACTTGGGATACATGAACGTTGATTAGATTGCATTCTGCATGGTTTCTTTTGTTTTATTTTTTGTGTACTTGTGTGACACTTGTGAAATCTCAGCTTATGTCTCTACTCTCTACTGTGAAATTCTCAGTTCTTGTGAACAGGCCCCTGACTGGAATTTTCAGCATTATAGGGGTTTGAGTAAGGGGATTGTAGGAGCAACAGGAGGCATCTAATCCAGTTTCCAGGTGGGAAAGGGAATGGAGATTCACACTTCTCTATGGACCTATCATCATCATGTGGTAAATATGTAAAGATAAACTGAATTGCAATTTCCATTTTTTTGTTTGATTCATTTGATAAATTATATTTTCTTCCTCTCTAAGAATCAAATCAAATAGTTGTAAAATCGAATTAAAAAAAAAAAAAAAGCTTTTCTCTAATAGATTTCCTGTCTTTCCTTGACATAGGTTTGGAGAAGGAGGTCCCTTTTCTCAGAACCACTTGTCATCCCTAGTTAATTTGAAGCTTTAGCTATTGCTATTTTCACATGTATTTTTGATCATTTTAGTCAATCTGTGATAAAAAATACTTTACCAATTAGATGTTGCAATGAATAGCCCTGTCCAGGCAAGTGCATTCTTAAATGCTTTGTTAAATGAATTGTTATTCCCCCATAAATAAATTTTATCTTTCCTGTTGGTGCATAAAAGAACGCCATTCCTGTGCTGATGGTGAATGTCCGAGAATAAATCAGACACAAAAAATGGATCTTTACCTCATTGAATTGTTACGATACCAAGTGCTTAATGGGAATAAAGTTGGTGATGGATTCGTGGTTAAGGCTTGGATTGAAAAGGTCAGACTGTTCAATGGAAAATTTGGTCTCACCATCAGCACTTTTGACTTATAATTTAGGAAAAAAGCACTGGGCCAAACTCGAGTTTCACTTGGAACTCGAGTTTCAAAAAAAAATACTACGTACATAACTAAATAATTTTGATTGGATGCTATTTAGCAAATTTTTCCTAGAAAGCTCTATGCAATCTGTCTTAATGCTCTCTATCTCTCTGTTTTGTAGGTACCCAGGTGCTTATAAAACAACTCAGGCTTTGCAATCTCAAGACCAGAGAGGCCTGTTAGAGTGTGCACACCTCCTGATAGTTGGCAAGCTTCTTCCAAGCTGTAGAGAGAGAGAGTGATTGTGGAAGACAGTTTTGACTTGCTTAAGCAGTGGGTGCAAGTGTTTTGCGGTTCATAACAGGGTATTTACTGAGTTTAGAGTTCTTCGTTTTACCAGCCCCTTTCGTTGTATTAATACAAAAATTACTTGTATGTCCATTCTAGTTTAACGTATTTTTTTAGCAGGGCTTGGGCTTATGCTTACAAACTGAAGAAAAAAGCCACCGAATCTCCCTTCTAAGACATTGTTTGACAATAATTTACTTTTATAACACTCTACAGTTGTAAATGGTCAAAAGATCAAAAGATTGGTATCAAATTACTCATTTCATGGGGGATTTTGACTTTAAGTTTAATAGCTTTATCTATGTAAAACTAGTATGTAAGTCATGCTTATGCACATGAATGATAAATTGAAGTGATGTTATCGATGTTAACTTGGTTTATAAAACATACTGGATATTAGTTCGATCCGGACATTTAAAGGTACTAAAATGGTTTTTCCTAGCAATTTTTATGATATTAGTTATGCTAAGTTTTTCATTATATTGCTATTATGTATATAATTTTGAAAATCACTATTGGATACAAAATATACAATATCAATTCACAATCATTGTACGTGAAATTCTACTAAATACAACACAAGATAAAAAAAATAGATTGATCTAATAGTATCTCCTAAATTGAATGGAGATAGGGAGAAGAAAGCGAAAATTTGCTCCTTCAGCAACCTCATAAAGTTTCCAAAAAGTAAAAACATATTTGGGTACTGAGGAAGACAAAGACTACAGCTCTATATATTGTATAGTTGCAGCACTTCAAACCATTCCTAACATAGATGATGAGATCTTCTTGGAGGCTTGTGAACTTTTAGAAGATGAGAGAAAGGCCAAGATGTTTGTGGCCATGGATGTCACAGCACGGAGGAAGTGGTTATTGAAAAAGCTTCGTCAGTAGCGTTTATTTTTCTTGTAAATGTGAGATATAATTTTAGTACTTTTTTTTTTTTTTTTGTGTGGAGTTTTTCCAATGCAAATAAAATACGATAATATATGTAAAGGCATTTTTTCTATGCAATATCCTGTATGATTTCCTAGTTGAAATTGGGGGAAAAAAAAAGGGAATTGAATTTATTTTTTTGGTTGATTGCCTAGAATGTTGATGAAATACACTCTCAATCGATATTTGTTCCCAAATAAAATACATTGAATCTCATGTGTTGCACGTTTTATATATTTTAATTAATGCATATATGACAGTAAAATGGGCTTATATATGTCCATGTTAGAGCTAATTTTTCCCTTCCCATGTCTCTTCTGTCCACCATCAATGTCACGGAGAAGGAGGGGAAATCTGTAGTTAAATGGAAAGTCTTACTTGGCATGCTGCTAGACTAAAGATAGCCACTTTTCCAGAAAGTCAAAAACGTGTGGAACATTTTCATATCTCCATTTATTACCATTTGATTATTACACCACTTTCCGAATGACTAATAAGATAAGACATTACCATTTTGTTTGACCACAATAACCGGTAATTGTGATTAGAAAGTTCACACGGAAAGTCGCATGATATTGCGATGAAAAACGCATAGGTGGTTCTTGGAAAGTTCCAGAGTTATTGACCACACCAAAAACAATGTAAAAAGCATCAATATGGCACTTAAAGGTCAAAGAGTTGCAGGACACACTGAACGCAAGCCACCTTTAAAGGCTCCTCTTGCTTGCATTCACCCTCTTCCTAATTTGTCATTCACTTTCCTGAGTTATATTGCAATCCCTTCACATTTTTCTTTCTCCTCCTTTTAGATCTTTACAACAGTTTGCTCATAAATCTCAATGGCTCTTGTGACTTGCGAAGGAGGCTCATCTTCTTCTTTCACCCACCAACCCAAGAAGTTTGATGTTTTCTTGAGTTTCAGAGGTGAAGATACCCGTTTTGGTTTTATAAGCCATTTGTATGAGGCTTTGTGTTTGAGAGGTATTCACACCTTCATTGATGATAAGCTTCAAAGGGGAGAAGAAATTTCTACAAAGCTTCTCAAAACCATTGAGAATTCAATGATGTCAATAATTGTATTTTCTGAAAACTATGCATCATCCACTTGGTGTTTGGATGAGCTTGCCAAGATTGTTGAGTGTAAGAAGAATGACCAATTGGTGCGACCTATTTTTTACAAGGTGGATCCATCAAAAATACGTAGCCAAAATGGAAAGTTTGGAGAAGCCCTAGCTAAACATGAAAGAAAACTTAAGGATAGCAAGAAAGTGGAAAGATGGAGAAAAGCTCTCCATGAAACCGCTAATATATCGGGTTGGCATTACAAGCATAGGTATGTATTTGATGACAACTATTGTACTGTATAACTTTCATTGGGCTAGTATGATCATTAATTTTATTGTTAAACAACAATTACCACTAATTTATTAGTGTTAGTCTTTTGGTCAAATTATGTTTTTTTTTTTCTCTTCATATCTATGATTGTAGAGGTTTTTTTTTTTTTTTTTTGTGAGTAAACAGGAATACTTATTAGAACACACACAAAAATAGTAATAATAGTGTATTAAACCGAGTTTATAATACATTACAAAACATAATACAACTATAAAAGGGTCTAACCTTTATAGTTGTAGACTGGAGGGATTGAGATCCTCTAAAGTTCATAGGGTACTCTACCATGTAGAGTTCTTTTAATCTGAACCTTTCATTTATAATAAATGGTCTAGATTTTGTCATATCATTAATTTACTAACAAATCTACAAAAATAATGATTTAAAAAAATAACTGCTCATAAATGATAGTTATTACCTTAAATGCAAATAGTGGCTATGACATTGCAGCATTAAATGCAAAAGAAATTTGGATATTTATAAAATTGATTATTATGCACATAGACCAAGAAGCATATATATATATATATATATATATGATATATGAATGGTAGAGACACTTGGGTTTTCATTCCAATTTTTTTAGTCTTCTATTAATTTTATTAAAATTAAGCATATGCATTTTTTTTTTCTTTTCAAGTACATGATTGGCACTTAGGATCATAAAATATGATTTTTCTATGTCCCATTTCAGTCAAACCTATGCTTTGAAATTAACAACCAAAACAATTTGTGGAACAAATTGAAAAATGAAGAGGGAAAGGAAAAGATGACTTTACGTTTTCTTAGAGACCTGATTTAGGCAAAAGAGGTAAGGTAATAATTATCATTTATGAGTAGTTATTTTTTAAACCATTATTTTAGGGGATTTATTAGTGGATTAATGATATGGAAAAATCTGGACCTTTTATTATAAATTAATGGTTAAGATTAATAGAACTTTATACAGTAGAGTACCCTAAGAACTCTAGAAGATCTCAATCCAGACTGGAGTTATAAACAGCGAACACTAGACATACACAACCACTGTAAGATAAACATCCTTTTTTTTTTTTTTTGAATAAATAATAATACTTATTAGAATACACACGAAAATAGTAATAATAGTGTTTTAAACCGAGTTTATAATACATTACATAACCAAAGTATAACTACAAAAGAGCCTAACATTTGTAGTTATAGGTTGTGGTTATAAACAACGGACACTAAACACACACAACCAATGTAGGATAAACATCCTAATTTTTTTTGAGTAAACAGTAATACTTATTAGAACACACACGAAAATAGTAATAATAGTGTTTTATACCGGGTTTATAATACATTACATAACCAGAGTACAACTACAAAAATGCTTAACATTTGTAGTTGTAGACTGGGGTTATAAATAGTGGACAGTAGACATACACAACCAAAGTGGGATAAACATCCCACTATAGAGATTAATTAGCTAGCAATGTTGAAATAGAAGGATTTTAAAAAAGTAAAATAAACCTTACTAATTAAATAGGAGTGTCATATATATATATATATATATATATATATATATATATAAAAGGAGCTTCTTTCTCCTACATATTATTTATTTAAAAAATTTCCCAAAAATATCCCTAATAATTTAGTTCTAGTATTAAAAGTGAGTTTTAACCAGTTTCAATTATCAGTAACTTTTAGATTTTCAATGAAACTTCATTCTAGACGTATAGTACTCAGAATCTCACCGAATTCAAGGGTTGAACTATCAAATTGGTAAACCATAAGAAAGTTCGGATTGTAATGACAGAAACTTTAGCTTTGGCTTATATATATATATCAAAACACATGATTTTACTCGAACGGTTTGGTTTTTAATGTTATGTCAATTTGATCAAATAACCATACTTTCCATCAATTTTACACTTTTATTTACGGTCTTTTAAATCTTTAACTTTTAAACTTAAAATAAGTAGTCAAATAATCAACTCAAGTATCTTAATATTTAGTCAATTTTTAAATATAAACACATATAAATTATATATATGAATAAATTTTCTATAATAATATCCTATTAATTTCAATTTATGTTATACAAGCATATTTATGTTTAAATTGAATGTCATATATATGGGAATTAATACAAGCCACTTACTTTAATTGTCAATATTTAAAACTTTTATGCACAAGCCAAATATCTTAAATTTAGTTGATCTTCACATTTCTATTTTCTAGTCTAACTCGTTATAAATATTTTTTAATGTTATGTGAATGACAGTTGCAACGAGTTCAAATTTATCCAAGGAATTGTTGAAGAGATCTCAAATTCTAAATTTAATCGAACACCACTATTTGTTGCACGATACCCTGTTGGAATAAATTATCGTGTAAAGACCATTCTTTTAGATATTGAGTCAAATGATGGTCATATAATAGGTATCTATGGCCCTGGTGGAATTGGTAAAACAACAATCGCAAAAGCTATTTTTAATAGAATTTGTGAGCATTTTGATGGATTTTGTTATTTAGAAAATTTAAGAGAAAGATCAGGGACAAATGCTAGTGTAATTGAACTACAACAGACACTTCTTTTTGAGATTTTAAGAGATACAAATTTAAAGGTGGGTAATAGATCTAGAGGAATCAATATGATAAAGGAAAGACTTTCATTTATGAGGATCCTTTTAGTTCTTGATGATGTGGATAAATGGATCCAAATAGAAAATTTGCTTGGAAAATGTGATTGGTTTGCTTTTGGAAGCAAAATCATTATAACAACAAGAGACAAACACTTGGTATCTACTCTTAGGAAATGTTGTTCAACCTATGAGGTTAAGGAATTAGATCAAGAGGAAGCTCTGGAACTCCTTAGTATGCATGCCTTCCAAAGCAACAAACCTAAAGAAGATTATTTGGAACTTGCAAATAGAGTTATACAATATGCCAGGGGACTCCCATTAGCTCTAGTAATAATGGGTGCTGATTTGAATGGAAGAACAAAACCTCAATGGAGAAGTGCAGTAGATAAGTATGAAAGAATTCCTAATGAAGAAATTCAAAAAATACTCGAAATAAGTTATGAAGGATTGGATGAAACTAAAAAAGATATTTTCCTTGACATTGCATGCTTCTTTAAGGGATTTTTTAAGGAGTATGTCATGGATATATTGAATGCTTGTGATTTACATCCACTTTATGGAATTCAAAAACTTATCAATAAGTGTGTAATAACTGTTGATCAATATGATAGATTGTTGATGCATGACTTACTACAACAAATGGGTAGGGACATTATTCGACGAGAATCACCACAAATGCCTGGAGAGCGTAGTAGGTTATGGTATTATGAGGATGTTCATAAAGTACTAACACAAAATACGGTATGCATTTTCTTGGTTCATTTTCTACCTTTTTTTCAAATGGCAAATGTAGTGATTATTTTCCATTTAAATGTTGAAAATTTAAGTTTAATAGTTTAGTTCTTGCTTAAATTTAACCATCGTTATACTTTTAGTGAATTTTATTGTATAGAGTGATTGACTTGATGCTTTGTTTAATTAGGGATCTGAAAAAATTCGAGGCATAATGATATGCTCACCTAAACCATCAAAGATGAAATTAGAACCTAAATGTCTTGAAAAGATGAAAAATCTCAAGTTCCTCATGTTTAGTAATGTAAATATTTGTAGAGGTCTCAAATATCTTCCTAATGAATTAAGGGTTCTTGATTGGTCTGGATTTCCTTTATCTTCCTTACCGTCCGATTTTGATCCTCAAAAACTCATTGCACTCAACATGCCAGAAAGTCGGGTTACATTGGGCAAGCTTTTCAAGGTATAATCATTTTTATTTATTTATAAATTATTATTACTTTATTGAACTATATTTTAATAACGTTTGTTGGAGTTAAAAATTTTGATTTTCTTTTTCTACAGAGGATACAATGCAAAAACTTGACATATATGAATTTCAATTCCAATCAATACATTAGGGAATTGTCCGACTTATCGAGTGCCACTCCAAACATAAAGAAATTGGATCTCCAAAACTGTAGAAAATTAGTCAAGGTTCCTAACTCTATTGGATATCTTGATAAGCTCGAAAGCTGGGACCTCCAGGGTTGCGTTGAACTTCAAATTCTTCCAAGCTGTATTGTGATGAAATCTCTTAAATATTTACATCTTCGTAGTTGCAAAAGGGTTAAGAGATTCCCCGATATTCCACAGGAAATGGAAAATTTAAAGTATCTAAATCTGGCACTCACTGCCATTAGAGAGCTTCCTCCATCAATTGGGAATCTCACTGGGCTTGAGCGATTAGATATAGGTTCCTATTTCTATTCGTGTCAGCTTTCAAGTAGCATTTATAAATTGCAACATCTTCGCAATCTCTTGCTTTTTGGTAATGTCCAATTTCCAAAGGGTGTGGGGATTGGTAGACAAGCAGCATGCAATTCTTACGGTGGCTTTTCAAAATATTGTTTTCCAAAGTTGAATTTTCTAAAAAAGTTGACTTCTTGTTTCACCCATTCAAAGAAATGTTTATTATCAGGGTGTGATGATTTGAACCTCCAAGAAAGCATTATCAGATTTAATAGATTAAATTGGCTTCTAATTAAGGATTCCAAGTTCCTTAAGAATATTCCAAAGCTTCCAGAAAGTATAAGACAAGTAGATGCACGAAATTGTATCTCGGTGAATTCAGAATCATTAAAAAAATTAATCCTTCAGGTAACTCTCTCTCTTAAAGTAATAATAGAAACAATTTTGGTTACCTTTTCCAATACATTTACTAGATTTGCTAAACTTCAATTTCTCCAAATTCCTGCAGTTTGGAAGAAATTTAGAGCTTTCAACAAATATGAAATGTTCAGCTATGAAAGGCAATGTATTAATGGATTCGCATTCACATTGCAAATTATTGCATCAAATTGATTACTCTTCCCATGTCTCCCTCTCCAAGATAATGGCAATTCAAGATGAGTTATTTCCCACTCTAGATACGCATCTGATTGATTGTGGAGATATATATGATATTAAAGTACCAGGAAAGAAGATTCCGAATTGGATTAATCATCAAAGCATTGAAAGTTCCATATCATTTTGGGTTGGTCCTGAATTTCTATCAATTGCTGTTTGTGTTGCTTTTCATCTAGTTCCGTTGAAGGATAGTTCTACTAATAATGATAAGTACGGTTCTATTTGTGATGATATAATTGATTGGGTTTGTGATATCCACATTTTTACCGATAGCCGTAGGCGACGTTGCATGGTTACGGGGCATTTTTATGATTTGAAGTGTGATCATTTGTGGTTTTACGGTGAACCTCACAGCCGATTACAGAGGAATTTCGGAGACTTGATACAAGGTGGTCGGAATCACGTTGAGATTTCATGTAAAATCTCTCATTGGACAAGTGGAAATGGAAAATACGCGCCTGTGATTGCTAGGATGGGTGTACATGTGGAATGCATATGTCCTCCTCAGAATTCCGTTATCATCCAACATAATTCTCAAAATATTGATGAAGACACTATGTTCACACCTTTACTTCCTCCTTGCTCCGCTTCTAGTGTCTCAACAGTCTCAGACGCGGGAGACCCTTCAACCTCCTCTAGTCCTTGATGGCATTTGATTCAAGGCGTCCAGTGGATATAGCAAATGGGCTTGATTTATGTTTGGGTATTGACTCAGTAGATGGTAATGGGTTTGATTTTGGTTCTTCTTCAATAGCCAACCCCGTTATAAAAATATGACTCCATTTTCAGTCTCTTTATTTTTACATTGAAACTATTTTCCATTGCATCATCTTTACATTGAAAATTAGCTCCTATGTTTTGCATTGTTTGATTTGCATCTTTGAGAGTCTTTCTCGTATTGTTGCTGAATTCTATTTCTGGCGATAACTCTAAAAATGTTGATGATAACTCTGTTGACACAGAGCTCACGCCTTTACTACTTCCTTTCTCCACTTCTAATGGTTCACATAAGGATCATGGCAGTTTCAACGGACTCGGATGCAGCAGTTCCTCAATGTCCTCTAGTCCCTGATGACACTAGGTGCTTTCCTTGACATCTGATTCAATGGATATAGCAAATGGGTTTGACGAAATTTGGGTATTGACTCAATTAATGGTGATGGGTTTGCTTTGGGTTCTTCTTCAATGGCCCATCCTCTTATAAAAAGTTGACTTCATCTTCAATCCATATCCACCGTCAAAGAAACTGAGAATCTCTTAAGAAATTTGCCCAGGTATTAATTTTACATTGAAACCATTTTATCTTGCGTCGTCTTTATTTGATTTTTTTTCTTCGTTGTTGAATGCTAGAGTATGTCTCCTTCTTTTGAATTGTTTGATTTGTCACTACCCAATCTCTTTCTCTAAATTCATACGGGGTACTAATTCAATTTGACAGGACATTTATGCAAAGAAAAAGCAGAATCGATGGACATTTGATTTGTTGTTGAATTCAAATTCAAATTATATGGTCCAGTCATAAAGTCATTGCCCTGTTAATTTGGTACAATTCAAAGTTGTTTGAGGGTTAAACAATTTTACAAATTTGTCTGGTATGCAGGATTTGGCAGAACTAGGAATTTCACCAGGAGTGACTTAAAATCTCAAGAATAGATTTTGCTCCCGTTGATTTTACAAGGGGAAAATCACGGTTCTTATTTATATGAATATTTATGATTTTAATTGTCTTAAACGCAGTTGAATAGGAACCGTATCTTCTCCAAGGTCCAAGTTTTATCCTGCGTAAGCTGTACAATACGAAGTGGCCAACTTGGAGTACTTTTCGTTGGCACAGGCCATTAGTAGCAAGTAGCTGCTCATGTTTGTGCGGATCTCAAAACTGTTTCCAATGTTTAAAGGTGGTGGCTCCATGTATTCAGTGGGCGCTTCTTCAGTGCATTCGAGCAATTCAGATGGTCTAATCAGGGATATGCTAGTTATTTCTGACTTGAACATAACCAGTGTTTCAGAGATACAAGATACACCAGAAAAACAGTGTCAATGTCACCCTCCGAAAACTATCCCAAACACTATGGATGGTGGCAGGCCAACTTTATTGCCTCCTTTGCCAGCTTCTTACAGTTTCAACAGTGTCGAAACTTTGGGGCTTTCAATGGACGATACAAATAGGGGGCTTCACTCAAGTTTGATGGGCTTTCACAATGATGGCTGTGATTTGGTATTATCATCAATTGCCCATCTCTTTGAACACTGCATATAATGACTCATATTTAACAGAAAGTCAACCTCCTCATTATATTGAGAACCTTTCTTTGCCATCAGATTCAGGGATCCCAATAAATGTGACAAAAGGGTCTGACTTTGGTTTGGGATTTGACTTAACTGTTGGTCATGGGTTTAATTTGGGTTCCTCTTCATTGGTCTATCCCTCTGTAAACGATGATTTCGACTTCAATCCATATCCACAGTTGAGGAAAATGAAAACCTCTTCATTCGATCAAATTTCAAAGAAACATGGCAAGGTACTGTTATTACATTGAAACTGTTTTCTTTTGCATCATCCTTGTTTGATTTCTTTTTGAGTTGTTGAATGCCAATGTATATCTCCCTCTTTAGTTGTATTGTTTGATTTGCATCTTTGTGACTTCACTCTTCTTCTTCTTCCATTTTTTTTTTTTTTCCATTTTTTTTTCACTAATTTAACACACTCATTAATAAAGAAATACTAGGCCAACTTGAAGGATATAGTAATGCAAAAAAAGAAAAAAAAAAAAAAAAAAAAAAGAAAAAAAAAAGGAACAGAACTAAAGAAAGAAATTAGTAATTTGATCTGTCCTGAGTTTTGTTGCTTTTAATGGCCAAGAAGTTCCCACAAATGCTTCTAGAAAAAGGCACTAAGTTGTGCAACTTAATGGACAAGTGAGGTTAAAATGATTATAATATTTTATATTGATGATGATCAACATCTACTTGGTCATACTTGAGATTACATGTATTGAATTGGATTTATTGGCTTAATTATTTAAGCATATTTTCTACGGGATTTTGAAGGGGCAGAGTGGTATTTGGCTACTGAGGCCTGCCAGATTTGGCAGAAGTAAGCATTTAACTAGGATTAACTTAAAATTTTAGGAATAAATTTTTCTCCCATCAAAAAATGGGGGAAAATAATGGCTCTTATTTTCTTTGACTATTTTATGATTTTAATTGTCTTAACATGCAGACGAATTGCAAGATTATGAATTGGTTGTTCTTTCAAAATTTCTATTTCACAATCTGTTTGAAGAATTATGCTTTTGCATTTACTTGGTAAGTATAAGGCTTTAGATTGTTTCTTTGAAAGGTGAGGATGTTATTGGTCCTGGTGACCGGTCACTCCTAGAAGTTGGCCTCCAACCTGATTTTTTAAATAACTTGTAATGATGTTTCTGCCTAGTGAGGAATTGAATGCATGGGTCAGTTGTTTGCTGGTCGAACATAGATTTGATAAACTTTCTGCTTAAGTTTTTTGCCTTAGAACTCATTACTAAGCCCTTTCTTTCTATTAAAAATTTTCAGACTTTGAATTAACAATTTGTTTCCTCTATTTTGATGTAAATTCTCTGTTCTTTTCTTTTCTGTGCAAACCAGCACCACAATATTTTCTTTATAGGTATTTATATGATCTTCTCCCTGTTGAGTTTTAATAGAAAAGATTCTGTCTTTGCAGGCTGAGGACATGGAATATTTTTTTAAGGGCTCACAGGAAGGGAGTTTTTTTTTATAGGCTTGATTCAGTCAGATAACAAAAGGAGGGAAAAAGACAAACAGTTGTGCAGTTGGTGTTTCTTCTTCTTTCCATTCAAAATTTATGTTTGTACTTTACATATAAAAACAATAATTATGTTAGTACTTCATACTAAATTTGAGAAATTAAAGTTGCTTTTTACTATGTGTATTGAGATTCTAAATTTATTTAAGTTATATATGTATGATTGTTTACGATGAAATTCGTTTTAGGGGCATCAAATTACATTCTTTCATCTTCTCTTGTTCAACCCGTATCCATTTTTTTCTCCTATAGAACCACTCTTCACACCATCACACCATACCACCACTTCAGGACCATCAGACTCCCACAAGATCCACAACAGCAAACAAGTTCTTTCCTCCATAACTCCAGTCATTCAAAGAGAATTCCAAGGTGACCTTTCATCGGTCTTGGTTATATATTCTTGCCTAGAACTTGTTTAAAACTTGACTTCATGACTGAAAAAAAAAAATGAGAAGGTACTATTATGATATCAAAAAAATTTTCATTTGAGTCATTTTTCAAAATTGGTTTGGTTGGAGAAGGATTGGCAAGTCTTCTAGGTTGTAAGATAGGATCTCTTTCTGCCAAATTACTTTTGTGGATGTGGCTAGGATCTTTATCTTGACAATTTGGAAATTGCTTTGATCAGATTGGACATTGAGGTTTGAAAAAGTTGAATTTGTCAAAAGGGGGGCAGGAATTTTCTTTTAAGAGTTGCCAACCCACTTATCTTCTATCTTTGATATGCTGATCCATGTGGCTTATATGTAAGATATATTGACGTGCAACTTCTTTGTGATTTAATTTGATAATTATGTTTTGTTACTTTCTATGTATCATGTCATACCGTGAAAATTTTGGACAAAGAAAAAAAGCCTAATTCTCTACAAAAAAATTTCTTGTCCTGTCCTGACATAAGCTTGGAGGTGGAAATGCACCATCTCAGATGCACTTGTCTTTAATCCCTAACAGTACCCTTTTTTCTTTGAAAGAGACTAACGGTACCTGTTTAAATGTTATTATTAGAAAGCTTTAGTTATTGGTTTGTGTGCATGCATTTGTAATCATGTTAGCTAGTCAGTGATAAGGAAGAGTTTTTTGGGTTTGGTTCATAATTACAACTAGAGAAGCTTGTCAAAAATTTTGAGTTGGTAACATAATGAAAAAGGCAGGGAAAGGCTTTTATACAGATAAATATGTGCTTAAATTTCCATGCATCAAATCAAGATGTAGTAGCTTTGTTTCTGCTGGAAGTTGAAAATAAATCTTATTCTTCTGCACTGTCAATGTGAGTTGATCTTCTTAGTAGTTTGCTATTAGGCTATAACCGCTATACAATACTCTAATTAGAAGGAGGAGATTTTTGGATGCTAATGACCTTTGATTTTCTGCATCCAGATTGACTGGTGTCTATTTTTTGATTAATTCTGGGATTTGCAGATTCTATTATAATGGTGTATGTGCAACATCAAGAATGTGTCTGATTTTGCTTTAGTACAGGCAAGGCTGATTAGCAAACCACTTACCATAAAATGAAAAGAAAAAGTAGCTTGTTAGCAAATGACAAGATTGTCAGATGTACCTATAATATTCTTATGGCTTTTGTTATTCAGGTGGCACCAAGATTGAAAGACTATTGCTTTGACATATGTGCACATACATGGGCAATTATTTGATTAGCTTGTTATATAGATGGAATTTATTCAAACATATTTTGGGTTTTTATTGAATACTTTGCAAAATGATCTTAACCTGTCACGTCACTAATATAAAAATAAAAAAGAATAGAAGTGAAGTATTTTAGATGTAAGACATAAAATGGTGTCATTGGAGAGAGAGAGACAAAGGATGAGACATGATGCAAGACGGTAGAAAAATAGGGATAAACACAAAGAATCGTCCTTAGTCAAAATGGATTTTCTTGGGATGATACTAAACAAATGGTCAATGCAAGTGATTGTTACACTCGTTTTTTGTTCACATTTTGATTTGACCTCTACCTTTGGGGTGATAGTGAACTGACATAATACACATGCAGGATCACCTGGAGGTGCAATTGTACAGAATAAAGCCTTCATGGTCTTCAATGAATTGTGCTTGATACATGCAAATACAACATCAGATGAAAGAAACCGCCGAACAAGTCGTGATATAGACCTTGACGATGAGTCAAGAAGTGAATATGGGTGTGTTTTTATATCCCGCCATGGATCTGCAGAAATGTTGCATTTGTCATTTGCATTTTTATGTATGCTACTAGTATTGTGCTTATATTGAGCTTTTTTTAGTAGTGATTATCTTGTTTAAGCAAAGATCTAATTACTTATTTATTTTTCTAGGTAGTGCATTAAACAGGAAAGAGTTATAGGTAACCAAACTTCCCCCTCCCCCCTTTTCCTTCTTATTAGTCTATGCAAAGATAGCTGGAGCTCTATCCCCACTAGAATTTCATAAATTTTTTTAGAAAATAACCCTTTACTATCTCCAACATTTATATACCCCCATCTCGCATCTCGCTTTTAGCCACTCTTTGGATCACCAACCATTTGTTGCTTTCTACAAGAATCAGTAAAATGGTTTCTGCTGAATGTAAGCAAAGCCAGTTATGACTTAAGTAGCTCCTGTTGATAAGACATGTTTGCAAACTTGTTCATATTAGAGGAGAAATAAGCGCCCATAACACCCTTCCCCCCCCCCAAATAGACACACAGATACAAAATAAAAAAAAAATAAAAATGTTACAGAGAAATGAGCACAAGCTACATGGCCTTGTGAATACTTCTTTGGACTGGCCTGACGGTTTATTTTTCTGGAAGTGATTTTAGTTCATTTCACTTCTTACTTCATTAATCAACTAGGAAATAAATGCAATATGGAAGGGAAACTCTACATGCATGCATGTATAAGCTAAAGGACATACATATACTTACCAGTCCTCACATTATTTTTACAGAAATAATGTACATTTGTTTAATTGATAGGTGCTGGTGTTCTCTTTTAATTGCATATGCAATCTCAAGTATGAGTGGTTCCTCTCTCGTTTCTTTTAAGGCTCACAATAGTGCAAACCACACTTTTAGAATGGAGAAAATTGTATGCATGAACCAATATTGCTCTATGCCCCCTAGGCTATTTAAATACTTGCAACTAATTCATGCCACTTGATCATCCCCTTGATTTCCCCCTTCCACATACCCACTTCTCTCACTAGTTGATACTGATCTTGGCCAGCTCCTCTCTTGCAGTTCTTCACTTCATAATAGAGGAAGAGGCCCCCCAAAAACTGAGCAGATGCCTGTACTGCTCATGGCAATTGGTATGATTGTGTTCTGAATATCCACTACTTCTGGGGAACTGCTTAACTGACTTGCATTGCTTGGAGCACTTCTGGAATTGCTGCCTGCACTTGTCGGGCTCACAGCACTAAAAATTGGGAAATTCAGTGAGGGATCTGATTGCTGATATGGAAGTTGCCAAGGCAGGTCAGCAGGAATGTCCATGGCTGGCTACTTTGCTAGGGCAATGTTTAATGTGCCTGTTGGGCTTGGAATTGCTTTGATCAGACAAACATTTAGTTTTTGTCCAAATGCTTAGGAACTATAGGAAAAGAAAAAATCCTTTTTTTTTTTTTTTTCATGTGTATAACTCACTAGCATGAACATTTAAATGTGAAAAAGAAGAACCTATTTGCCGAAAATTAGAAGACCGGGGTTATTGACTTAGGCAAGTGCCTTGGAAAGACCAAAGAGGCCTGTTAGGGTGTGCACAACTATTGATAATTGGCAGCTAGTCAATACCCTACTTTTGTGTTGTGATAAGCATTACTTTGTTGCCAACATTGCAAAAAAAGTATTAATTTGATGCTAAAACAACTACTTGACTCAGTTTTCTGGGAAGTTTAATACAAAAGAATTGAATTTACCCATGTCATGTAATGCTTTAATTTATTGTATTTGTTAAATAATATGAAGAAACATTATTATTTCATTTTTTCTTTCTAACATATGCCTCTAGAACAAATTCTCTCATGTAATGGTAGTTTAGTTTTGAAGTTTTAGGTGAAGAGGATTACCAGTTCCCTGCTAATAATAATCCTTTGAGGATAAATTGGACAAGGGAAATGGATCGTTCTTTTATTGATCTTATGTTAGAACAGTTGCACAGAGGGAATAAGATTGGTCATAGATACAAATGCTTAAGCTTGGACCCGGATGAATGCATCATTCAGGGAAAAAAAAATGGACTCCTTTGTGACAAAGATGTACTAAAAGATCAATATTGGAGCTTGATGAAAGAGTACTGATATTACAGATATTCTCAATTATAATGGCTTTGCTTGGAATGAAATTTAGCAAACAGTGATAGTTGATGATGATGATGTTTGGGAAGCTTATATCAAGGTGCTATTTTTTCTCATTATTAATGTTGCTAGGTTAAAGGGTTTTACCATTTCATTTCGCACTGAGCACGCCATAGTATGGTAAACAAGTGTGCACACACGCATACACATTCGTATAATTGTGCCAAAGACTATAGGCTATACATAGCTCAATATAATGTATAGTTGAGCCAATGTTTGGAATGTGGGGAATTTGATTATAGCCTGTTGGGCTTGGAGTTGGAACAACTTTAACGATACAGAACAACCAATATTTATGGAAATGATTATGGGAATCGTGACTGCATTTGTCTTCTTGGTATTGAGCCTGATGGGATCTGTAGTACTGACTACTGAGTGAGATGCGACAATGTGAATATAAGCATTAACTTGTTGAAGATAGATCATCGAGCATTCTCAACTCTCATTCCGATCTCAGCAAAGAAAGGCGGCTGCAAAACGCTATCGTTTTACTCCAGAGATCCTCATTTAAATGAAACGTCGTCGTTCAACTTTTAATGAACAAGTGCAAAACGGTGCCGTTTTGCTTATGAGATACACGCTAAAGTAAGAAACCAGTTTAATTTCCTGTTATAATAAAGCCTGATTGTTTGTCATTTTCTTTGTAGAGGTTGAGTTGCTTTTATTCTTCTTCTTCTTTTTTTTTTTTTTTTTTTTTTTTTTTTTTAATGAGAGAAAAAGTTGCTTTTATTCTGTTACAGACTTACAGCTATTTTCTTCCCCTGCTTCTTCATTTTTTCCCTTTTCTTTCTTATTTTACTCTGTTTCACTATATATATAGAGCAGAGGTGTAACCTATTGAGTATTGACTGTACATTCTCTCTCATTTTATTTTCTCGTTCAATGAAATAGAGCAGTTCTATTTAGCGAGTGTTTTTCACTGAGTGAGATGATAGGAATTTGATAAAAATATATATTAATCAAACAAAATAAATAAATAATGTGTATAAACTTTTTTGTTGTTTTTTATTTTTTAAAAAGAGTTTCAATGATGATTGTCTCTTTGTTACCATATTAAGACAACAATTAGTTTTTAGTGTAGATGATGATCAAACCTCAAAAGTCAAATCTTTTACGTTTCTTGTCTTAGTGGGAAAAAATTATTAATTATTTATTTAAAAAGAAATATTATTATTAATATAATATATCAAAACATCAGTTGGGTCGGCAACCCCATTCCCTTCATTGTACTTACTAATCAGAAATTTTTTATTATTCTAAGATAATTTTCGGATGGTCAAGGCTTCCATTGAGTTGGATAGAACTCTATACAAATAGATGTCATTTTTTTAATGACATAGAAGAACTTCACTTTACATTAGTTACATGTCGTAGAGCATACTATATAAAATTCTCATTGTTAATTAAACTCCTATGGGCAACTGACCCCACATGTTAAAACCAATTACCAGATAATTCGGGGACTTTTAACTCCTAATGATCTAAGCAGTTTATCCTTATATCCAAGAGGCAATAGATGCCATTATTTATAAGTCAAAAGAACAAATTATATAACAATTTGAATAATAAAAATATAAAATGACTAATTAACAAAGTCTGATGGGTATTAAATATTAAAGTTAATATAGTGTGGGTTTGGATACAAAATAAATAAATAAATTTACAATAAACAAATAAATAAAAGGGAGCATTTTTTTCTTTTGAAATAACGCAGAAACATCAAAACTGTCTTATATACTAATGGGTTAGTACGATTTAGTCCCACTAAAAATAATGTTAGAGAAAGCCCAAAGAAAGTGTGGAGATAAGGCATAAAATTGTGGGTCCTCTCTTCCACGGATCCAGATCTTTACTGTTTCAGTTGAAATTGAGAGTGTCCAGTTAAGGGTTAGGACTTAGGATCTGTCTAAAACAAATCTAAGGTCTACAACATTCCACCTCATTTAAAGGTTTTAACCTAACCAAATAGCAAATTTAACTGTGGTAACCAAAGTTAACGTTGATCCTAATGGTGGTGATGATGTAAGTACTAATATGTGTTTAAGTTGAAATGGGAATGCTTTTACTCAAACTGATCCGTTTGTCTGGTTTCTTTCAATTTCAGCTGTATCAAACATTGATTTGGCTTTCTCTAAATTTTTGGTTTGATTATTCTATTTCATGGATAGAATAATCACCATTTTTTTTTTAAATGTCTTAGAAGGCTAATAATATAGAATTTTCATAACTTTCCTATGTAACTAATGACACTAGGCACCTTTTTCAGCAATCTGATTCAGGGCTTCCAATGGATATGGCAGATAGATCTGACTTAAGTTTGGGTTGGCTAAATTTGGGTATTGACTCAAAGGGATGATGATGGGTTTAATTTGGGTTTTTCTTTAGTGGCCCATCACTCTGTGGACAATGACTGATTTATCACTTGACTAAAATTTGAAGAAATATACACAAGTACTATTATTATTTATTACATTGAAACTGTAAAAATAATAATCACCACCTCATTCTAAAAAGTATTTATAAGAAGAGACTTTCTCCTACCACTTTTAGAAAAATATATAATAGTTCTATTTCTATTTTCTACTAGAGGAAGGGAAAAGAAAAAAATCCAAATTCAACTAGGAAAAAGGAAAGAGCATAATCTAAATCTTGATTCAACAAGAAAGCTAGCAAAATCCTAATTCAACTAAGAAAGGAAAAATAACATAAATTATAAAATATTATTTTATACTCAATCAATCATAATTCTAAGATAATTTTTGGATGGTCAAGGCTTCTGTTGAGTTGGATAGAACTCTATATAAATAGATGTCATTTTTTTTAATTTTTTATGACATAGAAGAACTCCACTCAGATTAGTTATATGTCGCATAGCATACTATATAACAATCTTCATTGTTAATCAAAGTCCTGTGGGCAACTGATCACCGGAACCAGTTATCGGATAATCTAGGGGCTTTTTACCCCTATGAGCTAAGCAATTTATCCTTATATCAAGAGGCAATAGATGTCATTTTTTATAAGCCAAAAGAACAAATTACACAAAAATCTGAATAATAAAAATATAAAATAACTGATTAACAAAGTCTTGTGGTATTAACTATTAAGGTTAATTTAGTGTGACTTTGGATACAATATAAACAAATAAAATTTAAAAATAAATAAATAAATAAAAGGGGGAATTATTTTCTTTTAAAATAAAGCATAAACATCGGAACTATCTTATATACTAATGGGTCAGTACAATCTAGCCCGACCAAAAAAAAAAAAAAAATGTTAGAGAAAGCCCAAAGAAAGTGTGGAGAGAAGGCACAAAATTGTCATACCCACATCGCTAAATAAAAATATTAAAAAAAAAAAAAAACAAAAAAACAAAAAAACAAAGAGAGACATTTGTGAATCCTTCTCGTGGCATACAGCCTTTCTCTCTTCCATAGATCCGGATCTGGATCTTTACCGTTTCAGTTGACATATTGATATACTATAGATCCATAGGAACCTAATCTTTGAAATGACTTTTCACTCATTTCATTTTTAGCAGAATTGATTTTGTGTTTTTTAAAACTTGATTTTATAATTTTAATTAAAATGTAGTGTAGATAAAGTGTGTAATAAGATTTTTTGTAAAATTTTATCCACAGGGGAAAAAATCAAATATATATATATATATATATGTATATATATATATATATATATGTATATATATATTGGCTTTTTAGCTAACATATTGATATATTATAGATTCATAGGGACTCAGTCTTTGAAATGACTTTTCACTTGTTTTATTTTTAGCAGAATTGATTTTGTGAATCTCAATGAAAGAGAAAATGTAGTGTAGATAAAGTGTGTAATAAGATTTTTTGTAAAATTTTATCCACAGGGGAAAAAAAATCAAATAAATGAATATATATATATATATATATATATCTTGGCTTTTTAGCTAACATATTGATATACTATAGATCCATAGGGACTCAGTCTTTTAAATGACTTTTCACTCATTTTATTTTTAGCAGAATTGATTTTGTGAATCTCAATGAAAGAGAAAATCAGCTGTCAATATCCCCCCCCCCCCCCCCCCCCCCCCCCAAAAAAAATTTGAAACATGGTCAATTATAGATGGAACGAGAAAGAATTCTTTTTCCTTTGCATGTAATGAAAGAGATGAGAGAAATAAAATATGGAAATAATTGGTTTTTATGGGTCTCACCAATTTATATATATATATATATATATATATATATATTTTAAAAGAAAATCATTTCCTCCAAATCCACAAAATTACTCTTACACTTATACACATGAAATTTTTTAAATATTTTGTGAAATTACATTTATATTTTCATAATTAAATATTAACTTATAATTTATAAGGATAAAGTAGTAAACTAATTTTTTTATTATCTTTCTTTCATTTTTTTTCCCCTCTACATCCAACCATATGAATAAATATTTTTCTTTCCCTTTATGTCCAAACACACGAAGGCCTTCTGTTGCCACAAAAGTCAAAAACATGTGGGGCTCTTTTTGAACCTTGTAGGATTGCGGGCAAGAGGGTCCAAACACATTAATAAAGGCATGTTTGGTAGACTATAATAAACGCTGTAATGTAATAGTTATTTCTATAATTTAGTTATTCTTTAGTTTGGTTATATTTTTATTACAAGGAGTAGTCATTCCTTATGAATAGATATTTTTCAAAATGAGAAATAATTATTCATCTTTAAAAGATTGTATTAGCCATTCTTTAATAAGTGCAATAATTTCAAAACTTAATATATTTCTAAATAAGCAAACTTTCCATATACATCTAACAATTATAAAAATAAAAAATTATAAAAAATAACATATATCTCTCTTAAATTTAAAACTAACAATTTTTAAGGAGATATAATTGTATGAGTAAGATATTTCCTAAAATAAATGTTGAGTTTCACTTTAATGTTATAACTCACAACCAGACTAATAAATATGTTTAATTATTACATTATAATACACTTTATTACTAATAATAAAAATTACAATTCCTATCGTAATTCTCATTCAGTGTACCAAACCTAAATATTTTTCTTTCCCTCTACGTCCAAACACACGAAGGCCTTCTATTTCCACAAAAGTCAAAAACATGTGGGGCTCTCTTTGAACTTTGTAGGATTGCGGGCAAGAGGGTATGGGTATCCCTGGTTCACTCATCTAGTTTTGTTTGATATTTGGAAAATTATAAAATGATATCCTAACAGAACCGCAAAATTTGTGGGAAAAACTAAAAAGTTCTTTGCTTGATATATCCGAGTCATGGTGCACGACTAAAGAGAAGCTACATTTCCACAAAAGTAAAAAAACATGTGGCCCTCTCTTTGAACTTTGTAGGATTGCGTGAAAAAAGGTGTCCTTGGGAGTTGGCACCATCCACTTTTGTTTGATCTTGGGAGAAAAATGGTGCCAGTGATATTAGAAATTTTAATACGTAAATCTGTTACTGATAATGAAAAATAGTTCAAACATTTATATATTATTTTGTCAAAATAATACTAATTTTATTTATTATCATATTAATTTATAATTTTTTAATTATAAAATTTGTATCAAAGTTATAACAAATTTTATTTAAAAAATTCTTATAATTAGATATGACAAGAATTTAATTAATGTCAATTAAATAACATAATAAGTGAATGTAAATTACTTTTTTCTTTTTTTTTCTTTTTTGATTGATTCGTTTAGGTTTGTGGTTGATTTTACCCCTTCCTAACATTACTGATTACTCTCACCATCATATAAGTTGGGTTCTATGGTCCTTCTCAAAAAAAGAAAAAAAAGGGTTCTATGGTTTACCAAAAAAAAGTTGTTTTCTTATGGGTAAATGCATGCTCACCTTTGATAGATATTATAATTCATTTATCAAGAGTCTTGTAACTTAATTGACACTTCTTTATGTACAAAATGCTTAGAGGTTTAGAGTTCGATTATTGTAACTATCTAAAAAAAAAAATAAAAAAGTTGTTACAACTCACCTTCAATTGCCCCGTCCCCCCGATATGAGCGATGTTCTCAAGGAGAGGCTCTTTTGTTTTCTCCTTTGTGATTTTCTCTATTTTTGAATAAAATTTTCTATTTCCAAAAAAAGAAAAAACTCAGATTGACTAATAAAGTACTGATAACAAGTTTCTAAAAAAGAAAAAAAAAAGAATAGTACTGATAAGAAGTTAGCTATTTACTACTTACCATATTCTCAACACATGAATATATGGTTGAACTTTTAACATAGAAACTTCCCTGATATTGCAATGTAAAATTAAAGCATAAGTGTTGGGACTGACGAGACCTTCCTCCCTGGACAACCTCATCAAATATACTCGTCCAACTTGGTTGAACACGGACAAGCACAGGCAAGTCATTAATAAGAGCATTCAATGCCTCGGACAGTTACCAATCAGTTGGCAGACCGTTGGGACCTCATCAAAACCCATATTCATGAGCCTTGAGGCGTACAAAAAGGACACTAAAACCACAATCAAGGCACCAACGGCTAGAAACCATGAAGCTGTATATATACACTGATCAGAGACAAGGAAGGTACACATGATTCACTCAAAAATACTTTGATATTCAGCACTCTCTTATTATTCTACAAAAAGCTTTTGTATACTGACTTTGGCATTGAAGACATTGTGGCAGGCACCACATCGGTGACCATTTTTGGAGAGACTTTGCCTTAGGATTGCAGGGATAGTGACTAGAATTCATTTCCATTTGAAGAACCAACAGGGCTAACGATCTTACATATCATCAGTTTGGCGCCATCTATGGGGACGACATTTTTGCACTAAGGTTCGAAAGCGTGGTTCCAGTCAATTCCCAAATTCAGATGGAGTCCAACCAAGATCTTGCAGCACTAGCCCTGCAAATCCAAGCATTTATAGCTAGCGTGGAAGAACTCACCATGTAGAACCATGAGATGAGGCTGCGACTTCAACAAGAGGAGAACTGGTCCGTCGAAAGCGAGCCACTCCAGATGAATCGAGCTCAGATCTTCTTTGGGAAATGAAAAAGGAGATGGACGAGTTAAGGAACGCCATCAAAGGGAAAACCGATCAAAACTTGGACAGAATGGTCAGGACGATGGATTCACCCTTTACAGTGGTAGTCCTACAATGCCCAGTGCCGTCAAAATTTCGCTTGCCTTAGCTTGAACCGTTTGACGGACTTAAAGACCCCCTGGACCATCTCAACACTTTCAAGACGACAATAGGTCTCCAACAACCCCCTGATGAAATATTGTGTCGCTCTTTCCCCACCACTCTCAAAGAAGCTGCGAGGAAATGGTTCATGAAGTTACCAACATCATTTATCAACAGCTTCGAGTAGTTGAGCAGTTCTTTTCTACATCACTTCATTGGAGGACAGTGCCTGAGGAGGCCAGCAGACCACTTACTCACCATCAGGCAGGGAGAGAAGGAGACCCTGAGGTCGTACGTAAAGCGTTTCACTCGGGAAACTTTGGAGGTAGACGAAATTGATGACAAGATGCAGCTAACAACCTTTAAAGCCGGATTGAAGTCTAGGGAGTTCGTGGTCTCACTCGAGAAAAATCCTCCAAAAACGATGGCGGAAATGCTCTTGAAGGCACAGAAGTACATGGATGCTGAGGACGCCTTAGTTGTGATAAAAGACGAAGAGAAAACTAGCAAGAAGGGAAGGAAAGAAGACGACCGTAGAGGAAAAAAAAAGGAGCGTTCGGATCGTCAGACTAATGATAGGGGTAAAAAGAAAGACGAAAAAGCTCATCGGATGGTAAAATTCACTCCCTTAGTTATGCATGTTGACAAAATTTTGGTACAGATTAAAGATAAACACTATTTCAAATGGCCTAGGCCATTACATTCGTCACCCAACGAGCGTGATAAGAAGAAGTATTGCCGTTTCCACAAGGATCACGACCATTACACAGAGGATTGCAGAGACTTGAAGGAGCAGATAGAGGAGCTCATACGAAAAGGGAAATTGCAGAGATTTGTGAAGAAGGGGGAGCATAGTAGGTCTAGGGACGATGACAAGGATAAGCGTGAAGCCTCACCAAGGGATGAGGATCGTACGCCCCAACATCCACCAAGCATGATCGAGGAGATAAAGACGATCACAGGTGGGCCATCCACAGGAGGGTCATTCAAGTCCCTCAATAAGTCATATTAAAGGTAGGTGAATAGTGTCCACAAGATGCCCCTGATGAAACAAAGACAAATGAACAGGGACATGTTTTTCTCTGAAGAAGATGCTAGAGGGGTGAAGCAGCCTCATGATGACCCCTTAGTCATAATGTTAACGATAGAAGGGTTCAACACCCGAAGAATCCTTGTGGATATTGGCAGCTCCGCGGACATCATCTACCTCTCTGCTTTTCAGTAGTTGAAGCTAGATCCAGGAAGGCTACGCCCATTTGACTCTCCCCTCATCAGCTTCAGTGGAGACAGAGTGTATCCTAAAGGTATAGTGACATTGACGGTCATAGTGGGAACTTACTCGAGGCAATTGACTCATCAATTGGACTTCTTGGTAGTAGACTGTCCCTCATATAATGTGATTATTGGGAGACCCACACTCAACTACTAGAAGGTAAAATTCTGTCCACCTATTGTTTGAAGGTAAAATTCCCAACAGAAAACGGTGTAGGTGAGGTAAAAGGAGATCAAGTACTGGCCAAGAAATGTTATCAGGCCGTATTAGCTGCAAAAGAAAATCATACGTGGTTGATTAAGGAGAAGGAAGAAGATAAAGTGGAACCCCTGGAGACAGTGAAGCTGGTCGAAGGAGAACTAGCAAGAACAACTAGAATATGGACGACATTGAGCTTCGAGATGAGGACAAGACTCATCCAGTTCCTTAAAGAGAACCTGGATGTCTTCGCATGGAGTCACGAGGACATGCCAGGTATATGCCTAAAGGTCATCCAGCATAGGCTGAATGTGGACCCCGAGAAGAAGCCCGTCCAGCAGAGATGACGGGTCTTCGCTCTAGAACGAAATCAAGCAATTACAGATGAGGTCAACAAGCTGTTATTAGCAGGCTTTATTCGAGAGGTCTACTACCTAGATTGGCTCGCAAATGTTGTCCTAGTGAAGAAAGCGAATGGAAAATGGAGAATGTGCGTGGACTTCACGGACCTCAACAAATCTTGTCTAAAGGACAGTTTCCCTCTATCAAGGATAGATTAGTTGGTTGATTCCACAGCCGGGCATAAACTACTGACGTTCATGGATGCATTCTCGGGGTACAATCAAATAAAGATGACCGAAGAAGACCAGGAGAAAACTGCTTTCATCACAAGCTAAGGGCTCTATTGCTATAAGGTAATGCCCTTCAGGCTGAAAAATGCAGGAGCAACCTACCAGAGGCTAGTGAATAAAATGTTCAATAAGCAGATCGGGAGAAAAATGGAAGTATATGTGGATGACATGCTTGTCAAGAGTAAAGAAGAGCTTGCTCATCTGGACGATCTCAAAGAGACGTTCACCACGCTCAAGCAGTACCAGATGAAGTTGAATCCCAGCAAATGTGCCTTTGGAGTAGTCTCGGGGAAGTTCTTAGGGTTCATGGTGTCCCAAAAGGGGATAGAAGCAAACCCAGAGAACGTGTGAGCCATACTTGACATGACGTCACCAAAGACCGTCAAAGAAATCTAGAAGCTCACAGGAAGGATAACGGCACTCAACAGGTTCGTCTCTAAAGTGACGGTTACCCTTCTTCAAGACATTGAAGCGAGCTTTTGCTTGGACTGATGAATGTGAGGTAGCTTTTTAAGAAATCAAGCGCTACCTGAGCAATCCACCCCTTCTAAGTCCGTCCAAGGAGGGGGAAAACTTGTATTTGTATCTAGCAGTATCAGTCACAGCTGTGAGTGCAGCCCTAATTCGAGAAGAGGACAAGAAACAGCTCTCAGTCTATTACGTCAGCTAAGCTTTCCCAGGGGCAGAAGCCAAGTACTCGAGAATTGAGAAGATCGCATTCACATTAATAGTAGCTTCGTGTAAACTGCGACCTTATTTTCAAGCGAACCCCATCCTGGTAACGACGAACCAACCCATTAAGAAGTCCATGAACAAGCCCAAGGCAATAAGGAGAATGGTTCAGTAGGCAATCGAGCTTAGCCAGTTCGACATTAAATACCACCCCAGGACAGCTATTAAAGCACAGACATTGGCGGACTTCATCGCCGAGTTCACCATCCCAGACGAGGATAGCCTTCCCAACGAAGCAGAACAATGGACGATACAAACTGATGGTTCGTCAGCCCAAAAGAGGGGAGGAGTATGGGTCGTCATCATCACCCCAGATGGAGAAATGCTTAAATACAGGGTCCAACTAAAATTTCTGGCCACCAATAACGAAGTCGAATACGAGGGAATATTGACGGGGCTAAGGGTCGGAAAAGCTCTAGGAGCTAAAAGCTTGCTCCTCTAGTGATTCTAAGCTGGTAATAGGGCAGATAAAGGAGGAATATGAAGCAAAGGAGGAGAGAATGCAAAAATATCTCAGGCTGACGAAGCACTTAACATAAGAATTTGATAGGGTGGAATTCGTGTAGATCCCCAGAAGCCAGAACATGATAGCAAACGAGATCGCGAAGCAAGCATCGTCAAAAGAAAGACCAAAGACTAACGAACATGATGAATGCGCTCCTATGATAACAATAAATACGCTCCTCTTCAAAATTCCGTTATCATCCAACACAATTCTCAAAATGTTGATGAATACACTATGTTCACACCTTCACAACCTCCTTGCTCCACTTCTAGTGTCTTAACGAACTTAGATGCAAGAGACCCTTCAACTTGTACTTATATAGCAAATGGGTTGACTTATGTTTGGGGGTATTGAAGGTAATGGGTTTGATTTAGTTTCTTCTTCAATAGCCAATCTCTTTTTAAAAAGATGACTCCATTTTCAATCCATATCCACAGTCAAAGAAACTGAGAATCTCTTTATTAAATTTCGAAGAAATATGCCCAGGTATTATTTTTACATTGAAACTATTTTCCATTGAAAATTCGCTCCTGTGTTTTGCATTGCTTGATTTGCATCTTTGGGGGTCTTTCTCACTTCCCATTCTCTTTCTCTAAATTAAATGGCATTTTTTTCATAATTCAGAGAAATAGAACCTAGTGACAAAGAACCCCAAAGAAAAAGCAGAATCGATAGTCATATTGTTGTTGAATTCTATTTCTTGTTAGGATAAAAGAGATTCCAATATTATCTAAGAGAAAAACATTAAATTTATCAAGTTAATGGACAAATAAAGTCCAAATGCCTATACTTTTTTAGACTCACAAAGATCAACATCTATTTGGCCATAGTCAAGAGATTACCTATAGTGATTAGAATTATTGGTTTTAATTAGTTAAGCATTTTAGCTATGGGTTTTTGAAGGGGCTCAGTGGTATTAGTTCTGAAATAGACTGCTTGAATGAATGTTGCTAGGAAGTTAAGGTTTGATCGATGGAATGGTCACGGTGCCTTTGATTTTCTGCTAGAAGACTTAATTCAAAACAATGCACTGTGTATCATGAATATATATAAAAGAAAAATTCAGAAGTTGGAGTAGGAGTGGATCGCTGGGTTGAAATTTTAGAATTATATAGTCTACTCATAAAGTCATTGCCCTGTTAAATTTGGTACAATTTCAAAGTCGTTTGAGGGTTAAGCATTCAGGAGAACTAAGCATTTCATTAGATTTTGCTCCCTTCAAAAAGGGAAAAATCATGGTTTCTTATTTTATTTGAATAGTTTATGATTTTAATTGTCTTAAATGCGTAGGCTGTACAATACCAAGTGGTCAACTCGGAGTGCTTTTCATATATTGACTCAGCTGTAACACAATGTTAACCTTTCTCTGCCAACTGATTCAGGGCTTCCAATAGATGTGAAAAATGGGTCTGACTTGGATTTGGGATCTGACTCAACTGTTGGAGATGGGTTTGATTTAGCTTCCTCTTCAATGGCCTATCCCTTTGTAAACTATGATTCCAACTTCAATCCATATCCACATTTGAAGAAAATAAGAACCTCTTGATCAAATTCCTAGAAAATATGGCAAGGTACTCTTGTTAAATTGAAATTGTTTTCCTTTGCATTGTTTTTGTTCAATTTCTTCTGCCTTGTTCATTGACAAAGCAAGTCACCCTCTTTAGTTGTATTGTTTGATTTGCATCTTTGGGTATCTTTATCACTTCTCTCTCTCTTTCACTAAATTAATGCCCTCACTCATAAAGGAGTCCCAACCCAATTTGAAAGGATATGGTAATGCGAAAGAAAAGAATATTAATGAAAGCAAATTAGTAATATGATCAATAAATATCATCACATGGCTTATTGCTTTGCAGGGTAACAATACTTGGTATTGGTGAGTTGTCACTCCTAGAAGATGGCCTCTAATTAGGTATATAAACAAATATGTAACTATGCTTCTATCAAGTGAGAAATCTTATTCATGGGTCGGTGTTTTTACTAGTTGGACTTTTATTTATTTATTTATACATTTTCTGCTTAAGATGTTGCCTTAAGAATCAAGCTACCCTTCTTTTTATTTAAACTCTGCAGACTTCGAACTAACAATTTTGTTTTTAGTATACTTTTTTTTTCTCAGCTTTTTTTTTTCTTAGTTGGACATGGTTCTAGTATGAACAAAATTTTTCTTTCACAATAGCAATGTGGATTGCTCTTTTTATTTATTTTTTGCTAGACTGGATTCCTCTTCTTTCTCATTCAATATTAGGCCATACAACATCTTAATTAAAGGAGGAGATTTTTGTATGTGACTGACCTTTAATTATCAATACCTGGATTGAGTAACATCTATGTTTGGGTCAAGTTATTTCTGGGTTTTGTGTAGTTATTCTTATCATGGTGTTTTTGTGACATCTATAAAGTGTCAGATTTTTATTCAGTTAAGGCAAGGCCTATTAGTACATGATTTACCATGAAAAGAAAAAGAGTTGAGATTATTAGTAAATCAGGTGATCAATAGAGGTATGTAGAGTATTCTTGATCTTTTGTCATTCAGATGCAACTAAGAATGAAAGACAATTGTTGGTACAATATTTTATTTGTTACTTTAAAATTGTTTTCCTTTGCATTATCTTTGTTCGATTTCTTTTGAGTTGTTGAATGCCAAATTATGTCTCCCTTTTTAGTGGTCTTGTTTGATTTGCATCTTTGTCACTTCTCACTCTCTTTCATTAAATTAAACTGCTCATCATTAAGGAGCACTAAGCCAATTTGAAAGGATATTGTAATGCAAACAAAAGAGCAGGATTAATGAAAGAAATTAGTAATTTGATCTGTTGCTAAGTTGCATTCGTTTTAATGGCAAAGATGTTTCCAAAATTCTTTTAGCAAAAAGCACAAACTTGTGCAACTTAATGGACAAGTAAATCCAAAATGAAAATAATATTTTATATTGATGAAGATCAACATTTCTTGGTCATACTCAAGAGATTAGTTGTACTGAATTTGAATTATTGGTTTAATTAGTTGAGCAAATTTTCTTATGAGATTTGAATGGGTAGAGTGGTAGTTGCCAACCAAGGCCTGCGGGATTTGGCAGCATTTAACTAGGAGTAGCTTAAAATCTTATGAAGGAAACAATATGCGGTTAAGCGGTTATTGGCATGTCCTCTTCTAAGATACAAGCATAATATTTAAAAAGTTAAAACATATTTTGAATATTTTATATATATGGATTTATGGGTGGAAGGATGGATGTGTGAGATAGGTAATGGGTTATTTAAGTTAGGAAACTAACTTTTCTTACCTTTGAAAATTTGGAAAAAAATTCATTTGTAAATTATCCTTTTTCTTTAAATTATTTTTGGAAATAAGAACACAATGGTAGCCAGTGATATGGGTCTATTGAGAAGAATGGCAAAGTGTAACTTGTGATACATGAATGTTGATTTGGATTGCATTCTGGATGCTCTCTTTTTTAGTTTTTTGTTTTTTGACTCTTGTCTAATTTCTTTGTTTTTAAGAGATACAGTTATAGGGCAAGATGGACTTCAGCTTATGTCTCCACTCTCCACTCTCCACTGTGAAATCCTCAGTTCTTGTGAACAGAACCCCAACTGGCATCTTCAGCATTATAGGGTTTGTATAAAGGGGATTGTTAGAGCAACAAGAGGCATCTAGTTCAGTATCCAGGTGGGAAAGGGAAAGGAGATTCACACTTCTCTATGAGCCTATCATCATCTTGTGGGGATGTACATCTGAGCTAAGCTACCTTAGTCGTCTGCTTCTTTGCTTTGAATTCCCAAATTAAAAAAGAAAATAGGTTCAAGTGACTTCGCTTTGGTGGGAGAGTATTGGGAGGTGTTCAAGGCTATAAGGTAGGTTCTCTTCTCATGCCAAAATAAGTTTGTGGTTGCTGCTAGGAACTATGTTATTGGCAGTTTGGAATGTGCTGATTGAACAAATGTGGACATTGTGATGCTGGATTTGACAAAAAGATGCTGGATTTCTCTTTTTAGAGTACTTTAGAGTTTGCCAACCCATTTTCCTTATTTCTTCAGTGTGCTGACTGCTGATCCATGTAGCAAATATGTAATGATAAACTGAAGTGCAGCTTCCATTTTATTTTTGTTTGATTCATTTATAGTTATATTTGTTCCTTTCTAAGAATAATATCAAATCTATATATTACTAAAAGCTGAAACGTAGCGTTTAATGCTGCTGCTGCTCTCACGTTGCGCCACATCAGCTGCCACGTCATTTTTTTTTTTTTTTTTTTTTTTTTTTTTATAAATATAATTTGTCCTACAATTTTAAAATGGTCTTTACAATTTTCAGCCCTATAAATGTAGCCCACTTCTTATTTATTTATTTTTCTCTAATTTTTTTAACATTTACTTTTTTTTTTTTAATATTTACACTTACTCCAACCTTTCTCCCTCCCTTACGTTTTCATCTCCCTCCCTTACCTTTTCATCTCCCCACTACCATCTACATTAATATCACTCTTCATCTTTCCTTTCATCTTCTCTTATTTTGTCTCTTCTTATTCACACTATTTCACTATAAATTTGTCATTCTCTGTATAGTTTTTTCTCATAAAAAAGGTTATTTCTCTCTCTCTCTATTGATTTTTTTATTTTACTTGCATCTCTACTTTAGGTTTATAATTCTTAACTAATTTTCATAACTTTTTGGAATCAACGTTTGGTCTGTATGATATCATTAATAAATCTTTGTTGTAGAAAGGATATTCTGGTGAAATACTTCAATTCCCTAGGATTGCTTGCAGCTGTGTTCAGCCTTGTACCTATAGAAAGCCAATGATGCTTAAAGTGTGCATGAAATAGAAGGCTATTGGGGAGAGAGATGGCCTCGCTATTAAAGAAGATTTGAGGTACTAATGCAACCTAAATTTGCTGCTGCTATCATTGAAGAGGATGTAATTGTTACAGTTCATAGCAACTGACAATGCTTGAAGTGTGCATGAAATTAAAGGCTATAGGGGAGAGATGGTCTCTTTGTTAAAGATGATATTAAGTTACTAATGCAACCTGAAATTGCCGCTGCTATCATTGAAGAGGATGTAATTATTATGGTTCATACCAATTGACCATGAATCAAGTATATGATATAAGTGAAATACTAATATCACGTATATACTCTTGCAATTCTGCACAATTAATCTCTTTGTTTATGTGTTTCAGTGTTTTTTGAATATAAAGGATGTCAACAATATTGATTTTATGGGAAAAGTTACATAAAATATTGAGATTTTTTATTTTATTTTATATTACAATCTACTAAAAATGCTTTTTAAATATTTAAAACATTTCTATTTTTTATATTATTGACGTGTTTAAAAAAATATAAATAGATTATTGAATTTATATATTCATCTTTAGTTGTATATCAAATATTACACACTACAACAGAAGTTAGAAAAATATAGTTCATCTTAAAAAAATATTAATCAAACATACAAAATATAATAGTATGATATATTTGTACTTTAAAAGATGAAAAACACTTGTAGAAATTTTTTTAAAATAAATAATATTTGAAGTAATTGTTAATTTTTATATATTACACCCCATTACAAAATATTTATATATTCCCACGCATCGCGTGGGTCTGCGGCTAGTATTTGTAAAATTGAATTAAAATATATATATATATATATATATATATTTATATATATATTCTCTAATAGTTTTCCTGTCTTTCCCTGACATTGGCTTGGAGAAGGATGTTCCTATTCTCAGATCCACTTGTCATCCCTAGTTATTTTGAAGCTTTAGCTATTGCTTTGTTCACATGTACTTTTGATCATGTTAGTTAGTCAGTGATGAAAACTACTTTTACAAATTAGGTGTCTCAATGAATAGCCTTGTCCCAGCAAGTCCATTCTTAAATGCTTTGTTAAATGAATTGTTATCCCCCCATAAATAAATTTCATCATTCCTGTTGGTGCATAAAAGAAGTCCATTCTGATGATGAATGTCCGAGCATAAATCAGACATAAAAAATGGATCATTACCTCATTGAATTGTTACGATTCCAAGTTCTTAACGGGAATAAAGTTGGTGATGGATTCGTGGTCAAGGCTTTGATTGAAATGGTCAGACTGTTCAATGGGAAATTTGGTCTCACCATCACAAAGATGCTCTGAGGCATAGATACAAACATTTGAGGAAGCAACATAATGATACAAAGGTTCTTCGTGAACATAGTGGGTTGTCTTGAGGTCAGGAGAAATGGTAATCTCTGAGATTATGTCTATGATTCTTATACCTAGGTGAATTGCCATTTATCCATTCTAGTATCTTTAGACAATTATTTTCTCCATTTTGTTGCTCATTTACAAAATATCCAGGTGCATCCTAATTTTTTGTCATATAGAAATAGATAAATGCCAAGCTGTCTGAAATGATTTGTTATAGATGGTAAAGAGATTACTAACAGAGAGAAAACATTTCTGTATGCAATGCAGATTTCAACAGCGAAGACCCAGATCTGATTATTAGTATGTTTGTTCAACATTGATTGCTTTCAAAATAATTCAGGAATGTATTGTCCACTTTATATTTATTAGGAGCTAGATTATGGAAGGAAGGAATGGCAAAAAGAGATATTGGTCACTTCGAGGGGACCACCTCCAAACAGAGTAAGAACCAGAGAAGAAGAGTGAATGAGTCAATTCCAAGCTTATCTTTATTACTCCAAAATTGGGACTTACATACAATTAAAACCAATTACAATCTCAGTAACTACCAATTGTAACTATCTGTAACTATCCCTAACAGTTTCCTAACTAACTCTCACTAACTGATCACTTAACTGCACATGCCTCTGTATAGCACCAGTACACGCACCCATCATCACCATAATGGGCACACCTCATCACACTGTTAGGCACGTCACACACACAGTACTAATCCAGTTGTTAGGCACATCACACACACACTTCCGAGCTAGCTGTTAAGCACATCATACACACTACTAAGCCAGCACACCCAGTATCTTAACAATATTGTTGTATTTTCATGGTATTGTTTCTTAACCTACAATATCAGAGTCCTTTCAGTTGCATTATCTCAGTTTTTGTCACCCAAAATCTGATGTTGTAGAACCCTCAATTTTCAGTCTAAATTAAGTTTATTTGTGTTTGATTTATGGAAATCCAAGCACTGATGGAGGGTATAACCAAGCGGGTCAAGATATTGGCTGTAATAGTCTTTGTGTGAGTTTCTTTTGTCAGGCCTTCCACTCCGCCAAAAAAATAATAACTATTTGGACTGTAGTCAATGAGCAATTTGGTGAAAGTGTTCAATGTGTTTAATTATGTGTGCTTGTTCAGATTGCATTGATTACAATAGCGTTTTGTCAAGTAAGTCACTCTGGGCAGTAGTCAGTGAGCAATTACTAAAGTCACTCTATTTCTTGTCTAAGTAGTGTTGTGATAAGTTTTAACTACACTATGATGCAATTGCTACATTAATTTTTCCTGAAAATGTCATTTAAATGTAGTGAAATCTCTCAGTTTCTGGAAATGTTCAAGATTATTGACTTTTTTAAAGCTAATGAAATGAAAATAAGTGTACCATATTTTCTTTGGTACCTTATACATTTAGAATAAAGTCTCTCATAATAATGAGAGTTACTACGAAGTTGTAGGTGAAGAGGATGACCAATTATTTTCTTATATAGTCATTCTCATGGTCCATTATTTCTCTGGTTTGCAGGTTGTAAGTCTGCCAGAAGGGCTGGCTCTGTTTTTATCAGACTGTCTTTTTGTTATATAAAACTACTGAATTCTCAAAAAAAAAAAAAAAAAAAAAAGATCAGTTGCAGCGAAGAAATAAATTGGTCCTGCATTATAATGCACAAACTTTGAATTGGATGAAAAATTTAGACCTCTTGGTGGCAAAGATGTACTAGAAGATTAGTATTTAAGCTTAATGAAAGAGTACAAATACATCAAGGATCACCTCAAATAGATTGGCTTTGCTGGGATGAAATTTTCCGTACACTGATACAGAATGATCTTTAGGAAACTTATATCAAGGTATCATTCTTTTTTATTAGTAATCTTGCTAAGACAAAAGGTTTTCCTATTTCATTTCCTCTGGTTATCACTGAAGAGTAGCTCACAGCACAGCATGCATGCACGCACACACTTTTCCTTCTTTCACTTGTATTTTTCCCTTAAAGAAATGATGTTAATACTGTCTTCTTGAAGTAAACTGGGTGTTAGTGGGTAACAACGGCTGTACATCATAATCATAATTATTGTTGAACATCTAAAAATGACATTTTGTTGGAGCACCAGATGCAATTGCATACAGACATAGGATCTTAGATTTGTGATTTGGGCTTGATTTCTGGTAATGAATGTCAAAATGATAGGTCAAGTTGTTTGGACATAAAATTGGAGATCAACAATGGTATCCTTCAGATGGGGATTGATGATTTTTGGGGATATGCAATATGCATCTGTGGAGTTCAAAGATATTATCTGAGGAAAAACGAAAGTTTGCAACTTCATAATCCTCAGCATGTTCTCAAAAAGTTCAGAGAATCATCAAGGAAGAGATACAAGTATTTGAGGAGAAGCCACGTGTAGTCAAAACTCAAAAGACTCAACATATGTGAGTATTGGGGTGGAGTTGGGAAGCCTATTAGTTGGTATAACCCATGATTCCATGAGGCGAAATGTTATTGACCTTACTTTCTAATGTAGCGTCTAAAGAGTGAATTACTTAAGCACTCTGCCCTTGTAAAAAAATGACCCTAAGTTCTATGCAATTTGTCCTAATGCTCTCTAAGTTTCTTTTGAAGGTACACAAGTGCTTTCGAAACAACTCAAGCTTGGCAACCTCAAGAACAAAGATCGGAGAAGCCTATTAGGGTGTGCGCAACAGTTGAAAAAGAAAAAGTTAAAAAAAAAAAAAAAAAACAAAAAAAAACTGTCTTATCTTTCCAAATAAAAGTACTTCTTTTCCATGGGTTTGGGCTTATGCTAATAAACTTCAAACCAAGAACATAGATGTTACCTATTCTCCTTTTTTTAACACATTATGTGACAATAATTGACTTTTAGAGCACCTTACAATTATTAATTGTGAAAACATCAAAAGATTAATTGTATGCCATTTCCTATCAGACTACTCATTTGAAGGCAAATTTGGATTTACATTAATATTAACTTTTTCTACTCAATCCCTTGCCCCTCAGGCGGGATTAGGCAAGAGAAAGAGCGTGGAACAGTTCTGTTAATCTAGGGTTTCATTAAGTAATATGACTCTGAGGGAATGCTTTAAGTAATAGTCTCTCCTTCATTCAAATTTACCATTTGGAATTATCATAATTCATGCTAAAGTGGCAAAGAGGGTGTATATCATGCTAAATCATGTATCATGATGGGTGGGAGAAATTGTACCATTTTTATTCTGATGCAAATCTTATGTGATATATAAAAATTGTGTTTGTTTCAATCCAAACTCAAGTAGTACACATGATAATAGTGAATTGGATGCTAGAATTACTAATTACTAATTACTAGTAAGTCAGTAAGATTTTTGCTAGTAGGCAAAATAAGAGAGAACCTATCAAAATAAACTTTTATTAATAACAACTTAGTAGTCACCACCTCTTTCTACAGAGTCTTTATAGGAAGAAATTTTCTCCTACTCCTTTTAGAAAAAAAAAAAAAAAAATAAAGTCTTACTGCTATTAGAGAAAGGAAAACAACTTAACTAGGAAAAGAAAAATAAAAAAACAATCCTAATACAACTAGGAAAAAGGAATGAACATAATCTAAAATAAAATCTCAATTCAATTAGGAAAAGGAAAATAATATAAATAATCAAAAACTATTTTCGGTAAAACCAATCAATCTGCATAATATAATTTTTAAATGGTCAAGGCTTTTCTTGAGATGGATGGAAGAATATATATATATATATATATATATAAATAGATGTCATTTTTTTATAGGTCAAAACATAATCTGAATAATAAAATATAAAATAGACTTTGACATTTGTACTTCTCAACGAAGTATGGGTTTGAATACAAAATATTTTTAAAATATATATTTTTTTCCATTTTACAAAAGATATTAATGAGGACAAAATGCTTAAAGGGGGCATTATTAATTTTAAAAAAAAAAATTTATGTGGGGCATATTAACTTTTAAAATTACGCAGAAACATTATTATTATTGTGTTTTTTTAATAGAAGAAACGTTGTAATTGTCCTATACTAATGGGAAAGTAAAGTTTTTAAATAAAATAAAAAAGTTGGAAAAGTGAAATTTACAAAATTAAAAAAAAAAAAAAAAAATTAGAGAAAACCCAAAGAAAGTGTGGATATGAGGCCCAAAATTGTCATAGTCCATTGCTCAATCAAAAAACAGAGAGAAAGAGCACTAAACAAAGGAAGGTCTGATGGGAAGCTATAATATATATTAATTTATATATATATATATATATATATATTTATATATATCTGAAAAACTGAGTGATATGAGTTGGGAATGAGAGAGAAATTGTAGATGAAATAAAATGAGAGTGTAAGTTATGTCTCTGTTCTCTAAATCCTATACCATTTCTAGAAATGAATGCCATTGCACAATGAACGGTAATAACTGAATTATGAAACAGAATAACTTCCTAACTAACTCTACAAATATCCAATATAAGTGTGACACGTGTCAAGCTTAACAAAGCTACTCATAAATAAATAAATATTGTGCGAAATGTAGTTTTATAATAATAACACCCAGCTTGGGATATTGGGCGATTGATGATATAAAAAAATTGGAGATATGCCATCTTCAGCTATGGAGTTTTGAAATATCAGAGAAGAAAGCGGAAATCTGCAACTTTGTCAACCTCAACATGTATCCAAAAAATGTGTAGAGATTTCCTCTTTTGAATGAAGTATTTGGCCAAAAAAGAAAGTACTGTTTCCCATTACGTAGTTTTTGTTCCATTGATTTTGTGTTGTTGAATGCCAGAGTATGTTTCCCTCTTTAGTTGTATTGTTTGATTTGCATCTTTGGGTATCTTTGAAAGGATATGGTAATGCGAAGAAAAGGAAAGAATTAATGAAAGAAATTAGTAATATGATCAATAAATATAATCACACGGGCTTTTTACTTTCTGTCACTCCCAGAAGTTGGCCTCCAATTAGGTATTCAAATAAACATGTACCATATGATTCTACCAAGTGAGAAATCTTATGCATTGATCGTTTTTTTTTTTTTACTAGTTGGACATGTTTTTAATACATTTTCTGCTTAAGATGTTGCCTTAGAACTATGGCCCTTTCTTTTTATTCAAACGATGTGGACTCTGAGCTAACAATTTTGTTTTTTGCAAACTGTCTTTTTATTTTTTTGCCTTCCTAGTAGGACTTGTTTTTAGTACATTTTCTGCTTAAGATGTTAGGTAGCCCTTTCTCTTATTCAAAGTTGAATACTCAAAAGAGTAACAAATTTTGCTCCTTTCTTATTCTAACCTTCTGCCCAATTTTTTCTTTATAGGCATTTATATGATCTTCTCACTCTTGATTTTTCATGTCTTTACAGGCTGAGGACTTGAAATAAGTGTTTTTTTTTTCTTCTGAGGTTCAAGGCTTAGTGGAGGGGAGTTTTATTGGCTTGATCAAGTGAAAGAAGATAACAAATGAAGAAAAAAGACTTGAGTGTTTTGTGCAGTTTGTGACTCTTTTTCTTTCCATTCAATAGTTATGTCTGCACTTCTTAATAATTTTGGATAAATTCAAAGGTTTTCCATTTAGCCCTTGTATCAAGATCATGAATTATATACCATAAGATGATTTAAATGTTCATATCAGCATTATATGTACAATTGTTTATGATGAAGTTCACTTGAGGGGCATCACATGATATTAGGTTCTCTCTCTCTTATTCAGCTGTTTACGTATCAAGTATCCTATTTTATAAACCCAAAAAACAGAGATTTTTTATGAGAACATTAGTATATTTGTAAGCTCAAAAATATCAAGAAAAAAAGAAACAAATATACTGCTTTGTGTCTATTTGTTGGTGGTTCCAGCTTAAGTTCAAGCATTGTTTTCAACAGATCAAGAAGGGGAGAAAAACATAAATAACGTTGGCAGTGCATTGGTTTTGAACTGTTTTCCCAATGGCACAGGAACCTTTTGTGGTGCTTCGTGTTTGGGGTCTGAACCCCACTCCCCTCTACAATTACCTAGCAAAAAGGAAAAAGGAAATGCTTGGGGTATGTTCTTACATTACAGAAGTCAGGTGTGGTTAGAGGACACCCCTGCTGCAATAAAAGCACAGGTGAAACTTGACTTTGTTTCCATTTCTATGTTTAGGTAATTGATGTAACTCCCTGGATATTTTCGAAGATTTAATGAAAGAGTTATTTCCATAATAAAAAAAAGGGACAATATTGAACATATCTGAAACAGAAAGCATCAATCACATAATTTTGCAAACTTTAGAGTTTCAGTTCTTTCCATGTTTCAGTCTGCATACCCTATGTCATTAATTACTTGTTAGACAATCACCCTCGTTTCTAGTTACACCAGAAATGTTCTTTGATCTTCTCCTGCATTATAGACATGTTTTTCAAGGTGAGTTTTTCATGTCTCTTGATTTCTTATATTTTCGCCTAGTGCTTGTTTAAGACTTGATTCCATGGTTGGGGTAAGTGGTTTTAATAGTGGTTATATTGGAATTTCGGGATGGGTTTTGAGGATCTGGTAAGGCAGTATTTGGAGGATCCATTCAATTCTAGGAATCTCAACTGTTAGCATCTGTGCGAATTCTAATAAGTTTTGGCTTAAGATTGTTAGTTATTTTTGTTGGAGGTTGGGCTTTTGGAATTTGTAGGCTCATAGATTTGTTAGACCTAGATTTTTCTATCCTGCTTACATATCCTTATTGTTTCGAATAAAAGCACAATGGTAGACAGTAATATGGAATTCTTTGGAAGAGTGACGTATTGGAACTTGAGATAAATGCATGTTGTTTGGATTTGGAGTCTGGATGTTCTCCCTTTTTTCTTCCTTTCCTTTCTATATGCGTAGGTGGTGTAACACTTCATACATTTCTTTTTGTTCAAATAACAGATTTGTGTATGGATCAAGATGGACTTGAGCTTGTGTCTCAGCTATGATATTTGTTATTCCTGTCCACAGATTCCCAGCTTACTTCTTCAACATTAATGAGGTTTAAGAAAGGGAGATCCTATAACCCCTCGCATGTGTTTTTTGGCAGTGAAGATGCTGAAAAGAGTGATTGCAAGAGCAGCCGGAGGTTTTCTAATTTGGTTTCAGGCAGTAAAGAGAATCAAGATTTCACACCTCTTTGTAGATGACCCCCTCATCTTCTATTTGAGATATACGACCGAGCTAAGCTATCTTAATTTTCTGCTTCTTAGCTTTGAGATGTTTCTGAATTAAAATAATCTGAGTTTAAGTGAATTGGTTTTGGGCAGAAGATGATTTGGCTAGTGTCTTGGTTGTAAGGTGAGTTCTCTTTCCATGCCAAATTTTCTTTGTGGTTGCAACTATGATCTTTGTTTTTGCCAGTTCAGAATTTGATGATTGAACAAAAGTGACATGTGAGAAATTGTATTTATCAAAAGGGGACAGGATTTCTCTTTTACAGTACTCTTTGGAGTTTGTCAACCTTTTTTCATTTTTCTCTTCAGTCTTGAGTATGTTAATCCACCTTGTTCTGCAATAAGAGCTTCCAAAATAATTCAAGAATGTATTGTCTGCTTATATTGTTATATTTTCCTAGTGTTGTTCCTTAACCTACAACATCAGCGTCCTCTCAGTTGAATTATCTCAGTTTTTTGTCACTTCTATCCAAAATCTGATGCTGTAGGCCCCTCAAATTTCTGTCCAAATTAAGTTTATTTGTGCTTAATTTATGGAAAGCTAACCTCTGAGGATTTAGGCAAGCAGGTCTAGATGTTGGCTGTAATGGTGTTGGTGTGGGTTTCTTTCGACTAACCTATAAACACTCTGCAGCATTTGTTCCCCCAAATCCCCGCATGCCAAAAAAAAAAAAAAAAAATTTATTTGGACTCTAATTAATAAGCAATTTGGTTAAGGTGTTCAATGTGTCTTACTATATGTGTGCTTCTTCAGATTGCATTGATAACAATAGCATGTTGTCAAGAAAGTAACTCTGCAGACTGTAGTTAGTGAGCAATTACTAAAGTCACTCTCTGAATGTGGAGGGCTATGAGATGGGAGTAATGATCTCTCTCTCAATACTGCATATTGGTAGACCAGATTGTTATGATCAATTTAGGGCTTTAATTAATGTGAAAACTGTATTAGTATGTTTAAAATACAGGTGCATTAGTTGTCCATTTGCTATTATAGTTAGTGTAAAATATTTGTCTAAATAGTGTTGTGAAGTTTTAACTTCACAATGATAAAATGAAAGTGTCGTAAAACCAGTTAAATCTCCCAATTTCTGATAATGTTGGAGGTTATTGATTTTGTTAAACAATATGAAATGAGACTTGTTCCATTTTTTCTTTGGTACCTTACAGGTTTAGAATAAATTCTCTCATAACAGAGAGAATTTATTTTGAAGTGTAGTGAAGAGTATGACTGATCTTGTGCTAATAGTGATTTTCATGGCCCATTATTTTATTGAGCTTATGTTAAAGCAGTTGCGTAGAAGGAATAAATAGTAACTACATACATTGCGCAAGTTTTGACATGTTAGATTGTATTTTTCGGTAAAAAATTGGACTCCTTGGTGGCAAAGATGTACTAGAAGATCAGTATTTAAGCTTAATGAAAGAATATACGTACATCAAGGATCTCCTCATATAGAATGGGTAACATTTCCATTATCTTAGTAATGTTGCTTCTATTTCGAAATGACATTTTTGAGCATAAAATTGCAGATGAAAGGTAATGCCCTTCAGATGGGAATGGATGATAATTGGGATACGCGATATCTGACTAGGGAGTTTGAAAACCTTATAAGAGAGAATTAAAAAATCTGCAACTTTGTAGGACCCAAAGTGTTCTCAAAAAGTTCAGAGAGAATCATCAACGAAGAGATACAGGTAGTGAGGACTGAGGAGAGGTCATGTCTAGTCAAAACATATGTTATAACCCTAGAAGGCAAGAGTTATTGACCTTCCTTTCTAATGTACTGACTAAAGAGTGACGTACTTAAGCATTCTGTGCTTCTAAATTGTTAAAAAAAGACCCTATGCTCTATGCAATCTGTCCTAAGCTCCCTAAATCTCTCTTTTGCAGGTACTCACTTCTGAAGGGTTTTGTCAAAATTCTTCCAAATTGCTGGAGGGTTTTGTTATTCATAACAGGGTTCTTACTAAATTAGCTTCTAAATCATATATGAATATCTCCTGATCTTTATAATAAAAATTTGTACAAACCTTTCCTTTTGGTTGTATCAAAAATAAATAAATAAATAAATAAAAACAAAATATTAAAAAACAAAGTATTACCATTTAGGATCATCAAAATTCATGCTAAAGTGGCAAAGATGGTGTTGTTTGCACCCAAAACCCATTTCTCTACCCCTTCTCTCTCGCTATTTTGTAACCAATTGGTATTAGAGCTTGAGGAAAGTGTATGGACTGTGGACATCACAGATCAGCTCAATCATAATGGCTTTGCTTGGGATGAAATTAGCCAAAAAGTCACAGATGATGATGATGATGTTTGGGAAGCTAATATATATCTAAAAAAACTCAGAGACACGAGCTGAGGATGAGAGAGAAATAGAAGTAGATGAAATACCAGAATTAATTATGAAACAGAATCAATTTCTAACTCTACTAATATCCAATTAATATAAGGGCAACACGTTACTGACTAGACCGAACCACAAATATTCACAACTTTTAGTGTGTGATGAGTGCCATGCACATGTAGTTTAATAATGACACCCTTGGGATATTGGGGATTGATGATATGATTGGAGATGAGGAAATCTCCAGCTAGGGAGTTTGAAAAATCTCATCTGAGAAGAAAGAAAAATTATGCAACTTTGTCAACCTCAGCATGTATCCAAAAAGTTCAGAGAGCCATCAAGAAAAAGATACAAGAGACAGTTGATGAATTCTTCTTAGAGGCTTGTGAAGTTTTAGAAGATGAGAGAAAGGCCAAGATGTCTGTGGCCATCAATGTCATGGCATGGAGAAAGTGGTTATTGGAAAAGCTTCAATAGTAGCATCTATTTTGCTTGTTAATGTGAGATAATTTTGGTACCTAATTTTTTTCTGAGTTTTGTCAAGTAAATAAAATCCCATATTAATGTAAAGGCATATTTCAATGCAATGTCCTGTATGATTTCCTTGTTGAAATTGGAAAATAAATGCTTGGGACATGCTTTTCACAAAATATAGGATGCGAAGTTTATGACATGGGCCGAATTGATTGTAGCTGAATTTAAGGTTGATTTCCTTGATTGTCGATGAAATATGCTAATCAATATTTTTCCCAAAAGAAATATGGATTGAAGCTTTAACTGCGCAACTCATGGCACTGCGGCTTGCGAATTGTTTTTGTTTCTCAAAAAAAAAAAAAAAAATATCGCATCTCTTTTGTAGCGTGCAGACACTTATATCTTTCAACGTATATACATGGCAATAACGTATCTACACAAAAATTTTAACATAATTAAAACTGATGAGTTGGAAGAATTTTCTCAACCCACTACTCATACTACTTTATTATCCATTATTTAAAACTTGTTATTCACTTTTTTGGACAGTTGCGAAATAAATTGTGACTCTAAACTTATTGTAAAATTTTATTTACAAGAACAAAAAAAAAAAAAAAAAAAATCAAAGTTTAGTAGAATTGATTTTGGCGAATCTAGAAGAAAAGGAAAAGAGAAGAAATTGGTTGGAAAAAGGAAAAAAAAAAAATCATAATTGAGGGTAGGGGTGTCCACAGGTCAATTTGAATCGGATTAGACACTCAACCAAATCAACTTGAGTCTAGGATCAAGTCACCCACTGCCGACCATGCATCTCCGGGTCTTCGACTACCATGGCTTCATGAATCCAATGGTTGGATCAATCTATTGAAGATTTGATGGATCTTGCCGAATGTGGCTAAGATGAAGATCTTACCAAATTTGGTCAAGATTTGATTGAAATCTCGTGGAGAACGGTGGAGAAACCATCATATTAGTAGAGAATGGCAATATCCAATGGTGGAGATCATTCAATCAGTTGCAATCATATTTTCTTGCAAAGACTCACCACTCAATTTGATCACATTGTATTTTGAAGAAGGCAATCTATCATCGACCACTGCATTGGGCGGATAGGTCAAATCTTGGATTTGGTCCAATCAGATTGCTCAATTATTAGATCAACCGGGAGACCGTTGAAGTGGTCCTCCTTGATCTCCCAACCAATAAATTGTTGTTATTTATACAAATATAACATTATCTAATAATTTTATTTATTTATTTATTTATTTTTATTTCTTGTTTTGATTAGGAAACTCACTCAAACATTTGTATAGGTGGCATTGTCTCATTAGTTGAGGACCACTTTAGCAGTCCTCCCGATAGACCTAGTAATTTATTTATTTTTAAAATTTTCAACTTATGGTGTTTGCTCCTTATGATAGCTCTTTATTATCAGACTAAGACACCAATCAGTTTTTAGTGTAGATGGGACTTGAACTTTAAATATCTTATTCAACTCTCTAAGACTTTATCAGTTGAGCTAATCAGAACCAATAGACCTAATTATTTCTCTTGACAACTAGGAACGGTGAAAGATTGAAAATAGCCTGCTTTTCTTTTCTTAATAAAATAGAAAGAAAGAAAAAGATAGCTGCTTTTTCATAAAAGTAAAAAAACGTGTGGGCCTATCTCTTTTGACTTCGTCGGATTGCATGGAAGACGAATGTCTACATCTTTTTCTATGAACTACAAATATTTGTTAAAAGGCAGGGGAATTACAAAGGAGAGAACAAAATAGCCTCTTCCCTGAGAACATAGCACAAAAACAGGGAGGGCAATTGCCATATACAAAATAACCCACATTTTCGAAAAACCTCTTGGCCAAAGTATGGACAGCCACATTTGCTCCCCTAGCTACCCAATGGAAGGAAAGGTTAGGAGAAAGACCTGCCAACTCTATAATTAATATTTGCTGTCCACCTCTATTACTTTGATCTACCATTTGTTTTAGGGTCAAAGTTCGGTTTTTGGCCATGTACACACAAAATTTCGTAAGAGATAAATTACACGATCATGAAATAGTGCAAAAAATGATCAATTTATATTGATTTGTATGAAAATGGGTACAATTCTCTATTTGATTCTTTACAATAAAAGAAGACAATGAATTCCTCTAATTTGATCTCCACAATGCTTTAAAGATCAAAAGGGTTATGAAGCTTGATCTTGAATAGAACTTTGATGTGTCCAAGTTGGATGTGTAATTGGATGTATTTGATTTGATATAGAGGGTTGTTGGCCTAATCCCAAACTAAATCAAAAGGAAGTTGAAGGTAAATTCCTACTTTGATTTGAAGATGTAGGAATTAGCCTTGATCGTGAGGGAGCAAGAGTTGATTTTGGACTTAGAGATGACTATGTATTTTAGCAGAGTGTTAATAGGGTTTTCTCTTTTAAGTTTTTTTTGTTAATTTTCTCATTTTCTCTCATCATTTACTGAAATTTAATTATTAATTTTGAATTTTAAATTCAAATCTTAATTTAATTCAATTTTCCATTTAATAATAACCTTCCATGTAAGTCCTTTTTTCTACGTTGTCACATGGCTCTTTTTATTTGATGTTATCACATGGCTTTACGTGACTTATAACACATGTCATTTTTATGTGATTTTATTATGTAATATTTATAAATTCTTGTCCCTAATCACAAAAAAAGAAAAAAAAAATTGACATTTATATAATATATTTTAAAATTCATCAACCAAGTTATCACATTAGTTTGTAGGTTATAGTAAAATATATAGTAATTTAAATATTTTTCTTATGCTTTATCTTTATTCATGAAAAAAAAAAATAAAACAAAATTTATTACGTTGTGTAAGTGGCGCGTCATCAATTATATTGATAGTGATTGGCCAAGTACATAGCTATTTATTATTTACTGTTCTCAGAAAATGAATTCTTTTTCTTGTTTGGTAAGTTCTGAGAAATGAATTCACTGTTACGCTTGGGGGAGTTTTGCTTATAAAAGTTGTAAAGCTCAGACTCAGAGATTATAATTTAGGTTGGTTTCCTGCGAAGCTTTCTATGATTTTGCAATGTGAAAAGCTAGACCGCAACGATAGGCATGGTTGTAACTTGTAAATAAGTTTAAATAGCTATTTTGGGTTTCACTCAGAAAATTGCATGATATTGCAAAGTGAAAGTGTGACTTGAATGATTAAAAATTTTCACTGGCCACATGGAAAGCAAGACTACTACATCTAAATCAAAGTCTCCTCACCCTGATTCCGGGTGCTGCACGCTTATCTCTTTCAACGCAAGTGGACTTATTGATGTGAACGTTGGGAAGCATAAAATTTTAATATTTTATGCACAAGAATAAAGGATCAATGTTTAATTAATTTTTTGCTTTTTAGGTAGCAAGTATTGATGGCACCGAATCTTTTAATTTGATGTACAATAAAACAAAGGTCATGTTAACGAATGTTTTTAGAGTATTAGTTAATGGGAAATGCTAATGAGTTACGAGTGTCTTTAAGGCACTCGTTAACATAACCCTTAGTTAATAATTCATTTTAAGAAAGTTTTGACATTATTTTTAAGAGAAATAAAAAAAGTTGTCAAACTATTAATTGTTTTTTTTTTCTTTTCCCATAAAAACTTTCTTTAAATGGATCATTAATCAATGCCCTAAGGGTATTTGCTAGCATTTCTCATAAAACAATAGGCACAGAATATTTTGGTAGATGCGTTTGAGTATTGTTAGTGTAAAATGATGTGAAAATTATGGTTTAAAAAATGTTGTGAAAACACGTTTAAAGTATTCGTAATGCAAAAAATGTGTTTAGTACTATATTTTTAATAATGTCTTTTCAAAAGTGAAAAACCATGATTGTATGTTTGGTATCTGTGTATGTGTTTTTTTAAAAAAGTTATGACACAGTCTAATTAGTGAGACCTAGTGCATGTTTGGATCCAACTTATTCACGGCTGCGTTTTCCACTCCTGCGTTTTTGTTCTTTTTTTTTTTTTTTTTTTTTGGTTTTCACGCGTTTTTGGAGTATTGCGGTTACTGTTCATTGAACAGTAACCACAAATGTTGACTTTCTGCAATGAACAGTGCACATGTGCACTGTTCACGGACCCAAAATTTTCATTTTTTATCAATTTTTTCATTAAAAATGGGTCCCACAGCACTATTCACACATTTAAAAATTATTTTGCTACAGTGTTTTCAGTTTTCAGTTTTCAGTTTCAGCAAAATAAGTTCTATCCAAACACACCCCTATAGTTTTAAAAATATTTACTAAAATGCCATTGAGCAATGTTGCTTGAAAATTGAAAACTAGTAAGAAGAGTTTTTTAAATTCAGTGTTTAAACACCCTAAATTGAGTAATATAACTCACACATTCCAGTAAAAAAACACGCTTATTAAACGCGTTATTTTTATAAATCCACAATTTTTTGTATTTAAACACTAAAAACTGTTGTTCAAATATCCTAATCAAACAAGCCCAATGGACATTTCACATGTTCCTTTCTCCTTTTTTGTTGCGGTAGGTCTAGCTCTAGCATGAGGAGACCAGGAGAGAGGAGAAAATTTCGATAAAAATGAGTTTACCTCAAGAAAAAAGAGGGGGAAATTCTGATGATGCGTGCATAGCAGAATTAGTTTTGGGCAATCTCAAGGAAAAAAAAGAGGGGGAAATCTATAAGAAAAACTTTAGTTGATGCTTGGTATCTGACTGAGTGTAACCAAAGATTGCTATGTTCCCAGAAAAGTGAAAACGTGTGGGCCTCACTTTGAACTTTGTATTATTTTTTATAAATTCGTTGTTAAATTGAACTTTGTTGTATTGCGTGGAAGTGGGTATCTACTTTTCTTGTATTTATTATAAGAAAACTGACATAAAGTAAAGTTTTCTTCTTTTCTTCGGATTTCCTTCTTTAAACTTGATGATGGTCACACCGAAAGTAAAGACTACGTCGGAGTCTCTCCTCTTGCTTGCATTCACCCACTCTCTTCCTAATTCGTCCTTCACTTAGCTCAGTTATATTGACAAACCCTTTCACTGCTTTCCTTCTTCTCTTTTCAGATCTTCTCATTCATCTGCTCATAAATCCCGATGGCCTCATCTTCCTCTTTCACCCCCCAATCCAAGAATTTTGATGTCTTTTTGAGTTTCAGAGGTGAAGATACCCGCCGTGGTTTTATAAGCCATTTATATCACGCTTTGTGTCAACGAGGGATTCACACCTTCATCGATGATGATCTCCCAAGGGGAGAAGAAATTTCTGTGGAGCTTCTCAAAACCATTGAGAACTCAGCCACATCAATAATTGTATTTTCTGAAAACTATGCATCCTCCACTTGGTGTTTGGATGAGCTTGCTAAAATTGTTGAGTGTAGGAAAAAGAATCAGTCGGTGCGACCTGTTTTTTACAAAGTGGATCCATCAGAAATTCGTAAACAAAAAGGAAAGTTTGGCAAAGCATTAACCATGCATGAAGAAAAATTTAATGATAACAAGAAAGTACAACGGTGGAGAGAAGCTCTATGTGAAGCAGCTGGTCTTTCTGGTTGGGACTACAAGAACAGGTATTTATTTAGTGATTACTCATTACTCTAGTTTTTAATTTTTAATTTTATTTATTTATTTATTTGAGAATGTAGTGATTACTCTAGTTAGTTGTTCTTCTGGAGTTTTTGATTTTTTTTTTTTTTTTTTTTTGTTATCACCATCGAATTTTATTGTTAAATAAAAATTTCCATTTATATATATATATATATATATGTATGTATGTATATGAAAGTATTCTTCTGTTCTCATATCTTCTACTAAGCTGGTTATTATGGCAATAATGATCGAAATAAAAGAATTTAATATTATATTATCTTACAAACTATGATTTTTTTTTTTTTTATATAAAAAAACTTACCAATTAATTAATTAGGAATTTCTGCAGCATATTATTATTTTTTAAATAAAAATAAAAATTTAAATGTATTATGATAAAGTAATGGGATTCTTGTCCTCCTCTACTCAGACTTTACATGCCGCTTTATTTAGCAATACTTCAATTATAATTCTAGCTTATGCTCTTATTTCTCATTTATAGTCTAACTCGCGCTACATGTGTTAAATGCTCTGTGAATGGCAGCTGCGATGAATCTAAACTTGTTCAAAAAATTGTTGAAGATATCTCAACGTATGCTTTAAAGAAGATGCCATTTCATGTTGCTGAATACCCAGTTGGAATAAATTCTCGTGTAGAGGAAGTACTGAAATGTTTAAACGTTGAATCAAATGATGTTCACATGGTATGGATTTATGGCCTTGGAGGAATAGGCAAAACTACAATTGCAAAAGCTATTTATAATAGAATTTCATATCATTTTGAAGCAAAAATTTTTCTAGAGAATGTTAGAGAGAGTTCAGAGACAAATGAAGGCATAATCTATTTACAAGATACTGTTATTTCTGAGGTCTTAGGTGATAGGAGTTTGAAGGTGCATAACAAATGTAGAGGAACTGACATGATAAATAAAATTCTTTGCCAAAAGAGGGTTCTTCTCATTCTTGATGATGTGGATAATTTGGTCCAGTTAAAAAGTTTGCTTGGAAAATGTGATTGGTTTGCTCCTGGAAGTAGAATAATTATGACAACAAGAGATAAATGCTTGCTAGCCACTTTTGGAAATGGTGTATCAACGTCAGCATATCAAGTTAAGGGATTAGATAAAAATGAAGCTATTGAACTATTTAGCAAGCACGCCTTCCAAAGCCATGAGCCAAATGAAGATTATTTGGAACTTGCAAACCGAGTTGTACATTATGCCAAAGGTCTTCCACTAGCTCTAGTTGTAATGGGTGCTGATTTGTATGGAAAAACTAAACCTGAATGGGAAAGTGCCTTAGATAAATATGAAAAAATTCCTAATAGAGATATTCAAAAAATACTGAAAATAAGTTATGAAGGATTAGATGATACTGAAAAACATATTTTCCTTGATATTGCATGTTTCTTCAAGGGATACTGCATGGATTATGATAAAGTTGTAGATATATTAGAGGCTTGTGGTTTATACCCAAAAACTGGTATTAAAAAACTTATTGATAAGTGTCTTTTGACTAATAATGAATTGAAGCAATTGTCAATGCATGACTTGCTTCAACAAATGGGTAGGGAAATTGTTCGACAAGAATCACCAGAAAACCCAGGAGAACGTAGCAGACTATGGTGTTATGAGGATGCTCTTGAAGTACTAACTGAAAATATGGTAAGTTGTTATGATTCATTTTCTCCCTTTCCATCACATGAAAGTTGTAATCACTTTTCTATATGGTTTTTGTTTAAAATTTAATAATTGTTATTATTATTATTTTTTTTTTTTGGTGATTTATTTACCCATTTTTTCAATTAGGGGTCAAATAAAATTCAAGCCATAAGGTTGTGGTCGCCTGAAAAAAAACCAACAGAGGTGAAATTAGAGGCAAAAGTATTTCGCAAGATGAAAAATCTTAGATTTCTCGCAATTCATAATGTACATTGTCATGGACGCCTTAAATATCTACCCAATGGATTAAGGGTGCTCGATTGGTATGGATATCCATTTTCTTCTTGGCCATCTAATTTTTGTCCTAAAAGTCTGGTTGTGCTCAACATGTCTCGTAGTCAATTAGAGGAGCCAATTAAGCAGGTATGATCATTAGTATTTATAAATTGTTACTAATTTAAAGATTAAAATATATTTTAAATTTCGAATTTTTTTTTCTTCTACAGATTTGCGCATTCAAAGCTGCAACATATGTGGACTTCAGTGGGTGTGAATTGATTAGGAAAATACCTGACATATCAATGACCCCAAACATAAAGCATTTGATTCTTAGATATTGTAAAAACCTAGTTGAGGTTGATGACTCCGTGGGGCGTCTTGATAAGCTTGAAGTGTGGGACCTTAAGGGTTGCAGTAAACTTGAAACTCTTCCTAGCTGTCTCACGATGAAATCTTTTACATCTTTTGGACTATCCGACTGCGAGAGACTTAAGAAGTTCCCCAATATCTTGCACGAAATGAATGGTTTAGGAGAGTTAGAACTGTTGAATACGGGTATCAGTGAGTTGCCTCCATCATTTGGGAATTTGACTGGCCTTAAGACGCTTAATATTGGAGCGCATTTAACACAGGTAAGACTTCCAGGTAGCATCTATACTTTACAACATCTAGAGACACTCGATCTCTCTGGCTGTGTCACATTTCCAAAGGACGTGGAGATTGATAGACAGCCACTGTGCAATTCTTATGGTGGCTTTTCCAATTATATTTTCCCAAGATTGAACAAACTGTGTCTTGATAGCTTTACAAATCACTCAGAAATAGATTTTATTCTCAATTGTTGTTGCCCCCTCACATTGAAAGAGTTAGTAATTGGGTACTGCAAAAAAATTGTTACCCTCCCAGAAAGCATAAGCAGATTTGAGAGATTACATAGGCTTGATATTACAAATTGCGATGAGCTTCGGGAAATTCCAAGGCTTCCACAAAGTATAAGACATGTAGATGCATTCAATAGCCACTTGCTAGATTCACAATTACTCTTTCATCAGGTATCTCTCTCTCAAAGTTATTAAGAAACAATTTTGTTACCTTCACAAATACTACTTGAATTGATTTGCTGAGATGTAATTTGTTGAATTCGCTAATTGAATGCAGTTTCGAGAAATGATAGGTCTTCGACCAAATCTACCACCCTGTTTAGGTGTGACAAGTGACGTTTTAAAGACCCCACACTCATACTCATATAGAGAAAGCCTCTTATATGACTATAGTGAATATCACATTCTAGTACCAGGAGAAGAGAATGAAATTCCAAATTGGTTTAACCATCAACGTGTTGGAAATTTAATATCATTCTCGATTGGTCCCAAATTTCCAACAATTGCTCTCTGTCTAGCTTTTCAATACGAGGAGGAGGCTTCTACTGAGGAGTTCTATAACACTATACTTATTCTTATCGACATTTCCATCAATGGTATTCAACGGTCGTTCGGAAACTCATTCTGCTATTCACTATCGAAGTATGGGCATCATCTGTGTTTTTACTGTAGACCTCAGAGCTCATTGCAGAAGCTATTTCAGGACTTGAATCTAGGTGATCAGAATCATGTTGAGCTCTTCTGTGAAACTTTTGCTGCTGCTCCTTATCTACGTTTTCCTCCTGACATTCCTTCTATCATTAAACGGATAGGAGTCCATGTAGAATGCAATTGCCCTCAACCTCAAAATGTAGAAGCTTTGGGACTTTCAATGGACAACAATGAAGCAAGGAGCTGCACATGTTTATGTGGAGCTCAAACCTGTTGTCGGTGTCTGAAGGAGGTGGGCTCCACGCATTCAGCAGGACGAGCTTCAGTGCATTCGAGCAATTTGGAAAGTCAGATTATTTCAAGTGATACAGATGGTGGTGGGGCATCCTCGGTAATCTTGCCATCTAATTCAGGGCTTCCAATGGATGTCGCAAATGGGTCTGAGTTTGCTTTTGGATTGGACTCAACCGTTGGTGATGGGTTTGATTTGGGTTCCTCCTCTATAAATGATGATTCTGACTTCAGTCCATATCCAGAGTCCAAGAAAATGAGAACCACTTGATCAAATTTCGAAGAAACATGGCAAGGTACTGTTATTTTCAATGAAACTGTTTTCCACTTGAATACTTGATCTTTCGTGTTTGTTATTGCATTGAAATATTCACACATCTCTTATTATGAGTGAATTCAAACATGGATGGACTCTTTTACCACAAGAATTTAATATATTTTGAAGAAAAATGGGCAGTCAACAGTGATCTGCTTTGCACAAGAATTAGTAATCTGTTTATAGTTATTGTAAGCTAAGCCAATTATGACCTAACTAGTACCTAATAATAAGACTTAAGACGGGTTTTGTAAATATGTCTTTATTATGGGAGAAATTAACACTTGTAAACCCCCAGCCCAGTAACACAAAAAAAAAGGTATTTGGCTTTGCAAATACTTGATTGATTGGACTGGCCTTGATGATCTTTTTTTCGTTTTGCCTGTTTATGGAAGTGATTGTAATTTTCTTAATTTGTTGATTTATTAACTAAATAAGAACTAAGGGCAGTATGATTAATAAGTATCATCTGCTTTTAATGGATAAAAGCTAATTACCAATTAGGTGTTACAATGAATAACCTTGTCCCAGCAAGTTAAATGCATTCAAGTAAAGAGCACTCTGAAGTGTTTTGATGAATGAATAGTTATCTCCATAAATAAGATTTTATTAGGACCCAATGGATTTATCTTTCCCAATAGTAAATGTCTGAGAATAAGTTCTGCATCAACAATGGAATATTACCTCATTGATTTGTTATGAAACTAGGCACTTGGAGGGAATAAAGTAGGTCATGGACTTATTGCTAAGGCTTGGACTGAAATGGTCAAGCTGTTCAATGGGACATTGGTCTCATCATGACAAAGATGCTCTGAGGCATAGATACACACATTTGAGAAGGCAATATAATGACCTAAAGGTTCTTCAATAGAGTGGGTTATCTTGGTGACCGTTGAGATTATGTGTAGGATTCTTATACCTAGATGAATTGCCAATTATTCACTCTTGTATCTTTAGATAATTTTTTTTTCCTATTATGCTGCTCATATATAAAAAAATCCAAGTGCATCCTGATGCTTGGTCTCATTGAAATTAATCTGTTCTGAGTTGTTACAGATTACTGTTATATATGTTGAAGGGGTTTCTAATGAAGATGCAGAATTTCTTCATGCAATGCAGATTTCAACAATAAAGACCCCAATTTGATGATTGGTATATTTCTTGTTTCAGCATTAAGAGCTTCCCCAATAATTCAAATAATATTATTTCCTGCTTATATATTCTTATTTATTGTGTTGTTCCTTAACATACGAGATCAGCATTCTTTCAGTTATATCATGTCTATCATTACTATCCTAAGTATGATGTCTAAGAACTGATAATTATGCTTATTTCTGCTTGATTTATGGAAATCCAGCTTCTGTTGAAGGGTATATCCAAGTGGGTCAAGATATCAGTTGCATGTAACGATGTTGGTGAGATTTTCTTTTCACAAGCTTATAACAAGCTGCAGCATTTGGTGAGATTTTCCCCATATTTATTCTATTTTAGAATTCTTCGGAAGGTGCAAAATTTCATATAACTCTCATAAGTTTCAAATTAAGATATTATGAATAAACATACATAATAGAACTCTCCCACATTTCAAATATTTTTTTTGATATACAGAAATGACAATAGTGATGAAAGAGAGTCACTCACTGGACATTGAGGCTATGATCTGGGACTGATGCTCTCTCTCTCTCTCTCTCAATACTGCCTATAGGTAGAAAGGATTTGTATATTAAATTTATCACTTTACCAATATTTTATGACCATCTGCATAAGTATAGATGAAGGCCATGGGAAAACTACTATAGCATAAGTTAATGTAAACTTTGACTAAGTATTGCTGTCAAATGTTTTAATTTCATGATGATGCAATTACTGCATTTAGTTTTCCTGAAAGTGTCATATAAAAACAATGAAATCTCCCCATTTCAAGTAATGTTTGAGATTGATGTTGTTAAACAATACGAAACAAAATAATTGTTCCAATTTTTCTCGGGTTCCCTTTAAAATAAATTCTTGCATGTAATGAGAGTTATTTTAAGTTATAGGTGAATAGGATGACCAATTCTTTGCTAGTAGTGATTCTCATGGATTATATTAACCTTGAGTTATAGCATTTGTGCAGAAGGAATAAGATCAGTCCTACATGCAATGCTCAAGCTTTGACCTGGATGATTCCACCATGCAGTAGAAAATTTGGCATTCTGGGTGGCAAAGATGTACTAGAAGATCATAATCTAAGCTTGATGGCAGATTGCAAGGAAATAAAGGATCTCCCCATTCAGAATGGCTTTGCTAGTGATGAAATTTGCCAAACAGTGATAGCTGATGATGATATTTGGGAAACTTATATCGAGGTGACCAGTTTTCTCATTAGTAATGTTGCTAGGATTGAGGATTTTGCTGTTTCGTTTCCTCTGGTTGTCATTAAACAGTACCCCACAGTAATGTTGCTAGGATTTTTTTCCCCTTGATGAAATGATGTTAACACTTTCTTCATGAAGTAAATAAAATGTTAGTGGGTAACATAGGTTGTAGAGCATAATTCATATTTATCATTGAGCATTGAACAGGATAATTTTGAGTAGCTTTCATTTAAAAATGACAGTTTGCATGAGCATCCACACGCAATGGCATACAGAGATAGGATCTCAGATTTGTGATTTTGGGATTGATTTCGAGTAATGAAAGTTGAATGGTAGATCAAGTTATTTGGAGATAAAAGTGGAGATCAACATTAATGCTCTTTGGATGGGCATTGATGATAATAGAGAATATGCAATATCCATCTTGGGAGTTTGAATATTATTCGAGAAAAAAAAACAAATAAGTATGCAACTTTGTTGGCCCCAACATTCTCAAAAAGTTCAAAGAGCCATCAAGGAGTAGTTAAGGAGAGGCCATGTAAACATATGTGAATATTGAGGAGTTGGGGAAGCTTGCTAGTTGGTATAGCCCTAGAAGGCAAAAACTTATTGACCTTAATTTTTAATGCACTATCTAAAGAGTGATTTACTAAAGCACTCTCTACTAATAAATTGTAAAAAAAAGATAGAAAGCTCTTTATCATCTGTCCAAATGCTATCTAATGACCTGTTTGGATAGAGGGGGGAAGGAGGGGGAGTGGAGGGGAGTAAAGTAGAGTTGGTTAAAAATAAGTTAATTTTGTGTTAAATCTACTCTACTCCCCCTCCCTCTCCCTTAATCCAAACGGACCATAAGTCTTCGTTTTGTAGGTACTCAAGTGCTTTCAAAACAACTCGGGCTCTGCAACCTCAGGATCTAGGACCAGAGAGGCCTGTTAGAATGTGCACAGCTCCTGATAGTTGTAGTTGGTGATCACTGCTAAAGGGTTTTGGCAAGCTTCTTACAAGTTGGGGAGAGGCAGAGAAAGAGGGGGGGGGGTGTGATAGCTTTTGTTGCCAAATCACATTAAGAACTGTTTGCTGGTTGCTTCAACTGCAACACATCAAGTAAAATAGACTGCTAAGACATTTGGCAACCAAAAATTGTTTTTGACAGCTAAAGCCTAAAGGGCACTCTCACCTAGTTGTCTTGATTGCAAGTCATATATTAGAGGATATCTACACAAAGAAGAGAAGGCTTCCTTGAAGATTGAAAGTGATAGTGGAAGACACTTTTGACTTGCGGAAGCAGGGGATGCAAGTGTTTTGTTCTGTTCATATCTGGTATTAACTGAGGCTAGTGTTCTTCGTTGTACCAGCCCTTTTTGTAGTATCAATAGGAAAATAAGTTTTTAAAATATTGACTGTATGTCCATTCTAGTTAATGTAATCTTTTAGGTGGATTTGGGCTTATGCTTATATACTTCAACCCAAGAAGATAGGAGCCACCAATTCTCCATTCTAACACATTATTTGACGGTAATTTATTTTTAGAACATCCTATAGTTGTAAATGGTTATCAAAAGATTAATTACATGCCATTTCATATCAGATTATTCATCTCAATGTGGATTTTGACTTAAGTTGAAAAGCTTTATCTATTTTAAATGAGGTATAAGCTTACTATTATACATCATTAAAACTTGATAGAACTTTTGTGGGAACCCAAAAGGCCGCTTAAGTGGGGTGAGGCGAGGGAGAGCCAAATCATGGCTAAGTTCCACATTGCCTAGGTAGGGTGAGGTCCTACGCTTTATAAGGAATGTCTTGAACTTAAACTGATATGAGGCCTTAAAAACTGCAAGGAGCAACCCAAAGTGTACAATATCATGCCAATTGAGAGTTGGGTGTGACAATTTTTTTTTTTTTTTTAATGTCATCATAAAAATCAAATACTTGAATATGAATTGGGTTTTGTTCTCTGAATCAGTTGTTTACCTATGCCTCTGTTTGGAAAAGTGCTTCCATAGCAAAACCTCTTCAAGATTGTTCTATTTTCTTTCCTCCTTTGAATTTAGTAGGCTTGACTGCAACACAAATTGTTTAGTTCTGTGTAATCTTGAAGTGTGATTACAATAGAGAGGAGTGGTTGATTGGCTTGGTTAATTGTAATACAAATGGTAGAAAAAAAAAATGATGTTTTTATTTTCTCACACACATGTTCGAGTGTGTGTGTGTGTACAAACATATTTATTTAGATATGTATGTGTATATATCTGCCAAAATGTTTTTCTATTTAGTTACATGTACATTATCATCCTTTATGCTAAATACATTCCATTAAATAGAGCCATTATAAAATCTTCTGTGTCTTATTTTAGAAATTAAATTGATCCAGAAATTGTTAAGGCCTATTACAGAATCTGGATCTTTCAAGTGGGGGATGTAAGTAGTAGAGGAATTAGAATGTTCAATTGACTGTATACTTGATGCTAATTCAAGGGAAAAAAGAAGGTTCTTCTTTGACAAGGACAACATGAAAAAAGACCAAATGTGATTTTCTAGAGCAAAAGCACAAAACATAGGGTAGAATTGTTGTCTTCTATGTATGAGGGTCAAGGAAATAATGCGATGTTGGTAAAATAAGAGCTGGGGCAAAACACAATTTAGATGCTGGCCTGCAATAAAAATTGTAAAAGCTAATATCTAGAATGGTTCAAGAAAAGTCAGAAGTTTTATCGTGGAATCTTTTTCCGTAGATTGGATTAGGGTTATTAGAGAGAATACAACTGTAAAGAGAATTGATACAACTATAAAGAGAATTAAAGAAAGTTGTGTACTGATGTCGCAGAAGCCTGAAGAAAACACACACGATACTCTCTTGATGGAACAAAAATTAAACTGTTAGTTTCTAGTAGTAAACCTCGAATCCATGAGGGGTTTTCCTGAATTCACAAGGAGATAAAAACTAGAATCCACCAGAAGAAAATTTGACAAAACGTCTGTGTTTATTGATAATAGTCTGATTTAATTCTAACGACTACAAAACATATAAATACTGTGAAAAACGTCTAAAAACCTAATTCACACTGAAAGTTCAAATAGTATATAAAACACCCTTGAACGTTTAGACCCCCAATAACAAAATTACAAATTCAAGCTTTATGACAAACAAAAAGTGTGCGGAAAATGAATACAAGCTATAAACAGAATTGGTAAACAATCTAAGCTAATTAAAATCACATCCACAGCAGAAAATAAAAGGCAAAGATTAAGGGAAGAGAGATGCAAACACAAGGACAGCACAACGATGTGTTATCGAAGAGGAAATCGAAGCCCTTGGCGTAAAACCTCTTCGCCGTCCTCCAAGCGGTAAGTAATCCACTAGAAAATGTAGTTCGAATACATGAATAGCAATAGACCCTCTAAGCCTAATCTACCCAGTGTACCTAAGCCCTCCAAGCTTCTTGCTCCACCGAGGTTGCACCGAACCTATTTCTTTTCTAGCTTCCTGGATTCCGCTACTTAACCATAGCATCAACCAATGTGAAATTGGTTCCTTCCTAACTGCTTCCCAAAACACCAAACAGCCCTCTCACAGAAATGGATATGGTGAGAAAAGGTTTTGGTAAAAAGCCTCTCAAGGATTTAACAATGGAGAGGAAGAGAGTTGATGAATTTGAAGAGTCTCTCAAGTGAAGATTGTAAATGAATCAATCTTGTTTTTCTCTAGGGTTTCTCTCTCAAAATTCTCTTTGGAAGCTCTCTTTCTTTTGTGAGTATAAGGGGTATTTATACTGGGGTGAGAATAGAATGTGAAGAGTCAGGTTTTTCAAAACAGGGCTGGCTCGCGGTTTGATTGAGTCGCGAGTTCCAACCGCGAGGTAACTGAATGGCCAGTTGTCCTATTTTGTCCTGTAGTGCTCCAGCTAGCATGATGCTTCAATTTCTGGCATGCCTGGCACATGTGCAGCTTCTAGCGGCTTGCAGTCGTGAGTCACCCGTGAGATCCAGTCGCGAGTCCCTGTTTTTCTTGCACACTCTTGAGCATTTCTTCACACTATCTCACTCACTACCCTTACAAGAATCCCACCTAAATACAGGGTTACTAATTGCTGAAATACAAGCAAATTTGGCACGGAAGAAAGCCAACAAGATGGTTCATCAAATTCAACCTTACACACACTAATTATGCGATTAGGTGACAAAATACCGAAATTTACCAAAAATGGAAAAATTGAGTTAAATGCAGAATCATAAACTACTAACCTTAAAGGTCATCCCAAAATAGACGGAACATTATTCTGACTTTAAACTAAAAGTTATTAAGGACAAACAAAAAATATTATAAATAGCAAAAACACTATTTTCGGGGTCTTAACGAAGGAATTCGCCTAAATTTTGGCGACGCTCATGGCATTTGGTATGCGTCTAGATCAGAATGTTGTTTCCTTTCAACCTGCCAAATTTCATGCAATTCCGATATTGTTGCCCCTATGGCCAGTGGCACCCCCCTTTAATCTTGCGTCGTGACTTCCTACGCTTTTGCTGTTCTAGGAAGGCATGTGCTGTCTGTTCTACATCATGTACCCAGAGGTTGTCTTGCTCAAGGATATAACAAGGTTGACTTGGTGGATGGATGAGATGTTTAGACTTGAAGAGTGTTTGACACTTCAGTGTTGACCATTTAGGAGGAGGGAAATAAATGGAATAGAATGGAATGAAAAAAATAATTTTAGAATATTCATTTTTTTCTCTTATTTGGGAGTTTTAATGAAAGAAATGAAAAGTTCATTCATTTGTTTGTAAAATTAAGTAAGAGAGAATAAAATTGGTAGGAAAGAACACTTATTTCTCTTTATTTCTTCAAAACCTTAAATTTTCATTTCCCCATCAAATACCCTTATAGATTAAGCATTTTATTTTAAAATGGGGATCTAATCCTAATATTATGATTAAATAATTCCATTCATTTTTTCTCTATTTTTTTTAGAGAGTTTCAACTTATAACGTTTGCTTCTGATGATAGCTCTTTATCATCAAACCAAGACACTAATCGGTTTTTGGCGTAGGCGGAGATTGAACTCTAGATCTCTTATTTAATTATCAGACTTTACCAATTTAGCTAATTGGAACCCACATTTTTTTTTCTCTATGTTACTCTTAAACAATATTACTTATTTTCCGTTCCTTTCCATTCCATTATTTTAAAACTTCCACAAAAAGAAAAAAAGAAAAAAAAAAAGAATTACTTAATTTCATTCCGTTCATTTCTTTTCGATTTTGGTATTCTATTCCAATTCATTCCCTTATGATCTACTCATTCCTTTCCATTTCTTTATGAACTCTCAAAACGAAGTGTAGAATTAGATAGCTATCTCATATCATGTGGAACAATGTTTGTCTGCTTGACATTCTTTTAAATGCTTATAGGCAATACACCCTGTTTAAAGTTGATAATAATCAACATAATTAATTGCTTATTAGGAAGAGCTGGTAAAAAAGGTGTACATGTCAATATATATATATATATATATATATATATATATATATATATATATATATATATATAAAATTGGAGGAATTGTTGCTAAGTGCTCGGTCAACTTATTGGCATTGAATAACATTGGGGGTCTCGTGATCAGTACCCTTAAGTGTAATTTTTTAAGGTACTATGAATAACATTGAGGGTCCACAAGTGAAACACTAGTTTCTTTGTTTTATCTTGACGTATTTGACCCTTCATTAACAGAGTTTCCTAAAAGAGAACAAGTTACAGAAAAAGTGATAAAAGAGCATGCTTGCAATCTGAAACCAGAACTTTAAACATCATTATAACTTTCTTATGATCTCCTTGCACTGGGAGGTACTATGAAATTCTATGTTCAGGTTCACTTATAAATAAATCAGAAACAAAATATGTGTTATAAGTTCATATTGTTCAATTTCTACAAGAATCAATTGTTAGTGATGTTCTTCTCAAAAAAAAAAGAAAAAATTTGTGAGTGGAGCTCTTCAATTTGTGTTGGCCTAATTTTCTTCTTAACTTGCACATGAGAGTGTCACACTCACAATTCCACAAACAAGACCTTCTTCAGAAAGAAACAGATTCTACGTATCAGCCAATACTGCTCTCTGTCCCCATCCCTCTTATAAGTTTGCAACTCACTCGTGATATTCGATCATTCCATTGCTTTCCTACCCACACACAACACCAGTTTGCGTCTCTGGTTTATACTTTATAGTACTCCTGGCAAGCTTTTCTGCAGTTATGTTGGTTGGCTTATTTATTCCTATGTCAATCCTTATCCTATATTCAAGCCTATTCAAGGGCATCCCTTATAGGCTTATACCAAAGAAGGTTTTAAGATATGTGTAATAACAATTTTGGTGTGGACTACATTTTTTCTTCTTTCCAAACATTCGGTGCCATTCCAATAAGATTTCAATGTTAAGAGTCTACTAATACGTTGTCTCCTATGATGCAACAAATCTAATTAATTGTTACATATCTTACAAATCAAATCACCACAAGCACAGAAGTTTTACCAGATATTGAGAAAAAAATAAAAATAAAAATAAAACTACTAAAGTCAAAAAGTAAAACCTAAGGTTAAATTACATAAAGACCTCTTGGGATTTGAATCAGTTGCCAAATAGACCCCTTGTACATTCAATTTTATGTTATTAATCCTTAGGAAAAATTAGCAATGGGCCAAAGGTAGTTGTATGACTGGATTAGGACAACTTAAAATGCTTAAGGCGGTGATTATTTTGATTGATATATGTATGCAAAAGGGAGATACATAGGTGATATCGTGAAATGGGAATCTACTGATAGGATTTTCCGAAGGTTAAATTTTGGAGAATCAAAGGTACATATAATTAATAATTTTCCATTAAAAAAAAAAAAAAAAACCAACTACAACTAATAATCCACATGTGTTTTGTATTTTATGATCATGATGTATATTTTTCATATTTTATAGATATTGTAAACACAGAATTATTTATTTCATACTTTAATGGCAATTTTTCTTGGAAAAACAATGTTGCGAATTTGGATTGGTGTGTTTTTTGTGTATTTGCTTCATTTGATCGATTTGCTGGAGTACTAAATTAATTATAGTATTATGAATTTATGATATTTGAAACCAAATGTTAGAGGGTTTAGTGTTTTGAATATCAACTTAAACTGGTCGCAAATCTACACAATGCCTAAAAATATATAAATATTATGTAATAGAGTATAATATATAAAAAATTACACAAATATTTCAAGTATTGTCTAATTTTTTAAAAGATTTTTACAAGTATTTTTTTTTTCTTTTTATCTCTACAAATATATTATTTTGGTGCATCTCCTTCTTCAAGAAACTTTCTTCTTTTATTACCTAACTAATTTGGAACATCAACTACAACACAACTATTATTATGGTCACCACTAAATTCTTTACTCAATATTGGCATTATCTATTTTGGAGGCACACTTGACTCATTAAGTGTATCTATGAGATTCTTTTGGGCATGGGTTATCTCTCTGTCCACAAAGTATACACGTACTAAATAGGAGTAAGAAGTTCATAATTGTGACTAGCCACAAACTTGTTTACAATCTTTTTTTTTTTTTTTTTTTTTTTTTTTTTTTTTTTTCTAGCTTTCATTAAATCCAACATTGCTATGCATACAATTCTTATTTTTTTTTTCAGGTTGTAAACCTATTCTTATTTTCTTTTGATATCTTTTATGACGAAACATTTCTCTCAAATAGAAATCTTCTATAAGTGATATATATATATTCTTTTCACAATTCAAATGCTAATATATAAAGTGGCAATCAAACATGCACACTTTTTTGTGGGTAAGATTTTAGTGTAAATGAGTTCATATCAAGGTGGGTTGAGTCAATTTAAAATCAATCAATATATATATATATATATATAAGCAGAGACCTTATGAGAGAGAGCATGAGGTTCTGTCATGTGGCGCACTTTATGAAAAGAATTGAAATACCCTTAAACCACATTAGAGATAAGAACAAATTTAAAAGTAGAGACTATTAATTTCTTTTGGTTTAATGTTTCAAGACTATTTTTGTTAAATTATTATTCAATGTTTTAAGACTACTATTTGTTTTATTTGGTTCAATGTTTCAAAAAATTTCATCTCTCACACACACAAAAAACTCTTTACTTTTCCATTCACCCTTTTCTCTTCTACTCCTTTATATACACATGTCCATAGTCTTTCATACCATCCCATCTCAAATATGCTTAGACAAAAAATGATGTCATTTACTTTCAACCTTTCAATAACACCTACAAGACTCCAACATTGTAGTATCATTTGATCGTAACCCGTATGAGTAGGCTATGACCAAGAAAGGGGGCTTGCATTTTTTATTCAGTGATGGTAGCTTACAGTTTTAATTTTTAATTCAGACATTGTAGATTTTGTGAAGAATATGATTTGCTTGGAGTCTTTGGGTGTTTGAGATTTTGGTTTGGAAAAGTTATAAACATATTTTTTTAGAACTAAAGAAAAAGAAAAAGAAACATTCTAATTGATTATTTATGAAGTTGGCTATTTTTTTTATAAAAAAATTTGTGTTAGAATTCAAAATTTGTAGGTTTCTTTGTAAGTTTATTTTACTGCTATTTTGTGCAGTATGAGCCATAGTGATAAAAAGAAAAATCGATGGTGATTTAAAAGTGTTTTTCACTTTTTTTTAAGGATACAAAAGCCCACCTAAAGACAATTGAATTTTGACAAATGAATGTGTTTTTAGCAAATTTCTCTTTGTTTAATCACGTTCTCTTTATGTTGATAATTATAAATGATTTCCTTAATTTCATTGAGATAATTAATTGGGTGTTTGCGATCAATGTCTCTATATTTGGTTGTAAGAATAGAGCGGTTGACAAAGTGTTTGATAGGTTGCTAAAATTTATGTAATTTTAGAATATAAAAGTATTATATTCTTTAAATTCTTATTTGTAGATTTCTAAATCATTTAATTAGTTTGAAAAATAAAATCTATTTTTAACAGTAAATATTATAATATATTATAATCTTACAGTGTTATACAATTTTTTAAAGAAAATCTGAATTAAGAAAATAAAGTTTCAAAATTAACAATATTGTGGGCAAACATAAATAATATACAAAAAATAAAAATCAATCAATCAATATATATATATATATATATATATATATATATATATATAAAAGCAGATACCTCATGTAAGAGAGCATAAAGTTTTGCCAAGTGGCACATTCGTTGAACTTCTCTCATTTAGGCTTCCACCTCATCAAAGTTTACATTTATTTAAAACTTTTAATTCATTGAATGTGTCAATGAAGTGAATACACATTAATTATCTATAAGTATGCACTAATTATATATATAAGAATTTTATATGGTTTTTAAAAGCAGAGACCTCATGTGGGAGACCATGAGGTTTTGCTAAGTGGTACATTCGTTGAGCTTCTCTCATTTAGACTTCCACCTCATCAAAGTTTACATTTATGTAAAACTTTTAATTTATTGAATGTGTCAATGAAGTGAATAAACATTAATTATCTATAAATATGCACTAATTATATATAGGCGTAAATGCACTTTTAGTCCCTACATTTTGACTTTTTTCCATTTTAGTCCCTACATTTTATTTTTACCATTTTTAGTCCCTAAACCGATTAATGCCCTTCATTTAAGTTCTTGAAGCACCATTCCGTTACCCAACTAACAGGAAAACTGATGGATCAATAAAATAATAATTTTTTTTACATGCTGGTCAATAAAATAACGGTGAAACTCACGTGAAGGCAATCTAGCACGCAAGGTAAAGAAATCAGACTCACCCACTTCGACACACAGCTTTTTCGCCCCAAACCCAGTCACGTGTGTCACTCACCAACCAATCCACCCGTGAAGGTTGCACACTGCTCGTCGGGCTCGTGCATGTCCCCTGAAATTCCTCCTGTGACGGTGGTGAGTGGATGAGTCTAGCCGAAGTGATTGAACTCTGTTTTGGGATATATGAAACAAGGGATGAGGTTATCATTAAGAACTTGAATATTGCATGTTTATGTACCTTTCTCTTAAGTAGTTTGAATTTGCAAAGTAGATGGGGGCGTCAATTTAGAGAATGAGAACTCCAGGAACATTACTAGCGATTGGATATTGATCAATGCTTCTGTAAGCCATGGAGTTGGGAATGTTCCCTAAGGCAAAAGTCCTTGGTCTTGCTACAAATAGGAGTACCCTTAGCAAGGATAGTGTAACCTACAATTTCAAATATAAACCACATAAACAACAATAATAAGGTTAGTTTTATTTTAAACCTTAAAGTTTAAGAGGAGAATAATAAATTAACCCATATTGTTATTTTTTTTTTTGGGATGATGTTCCTAATCCACTTACCGCAACGACAAGGCCAACCTCAACGCTGAAAAAGACGACACAAATATAGGCACCAATACAGACAACGAAATCAAACTTGTCCATATTCCAAAGGTGGATGGCAGCTTCATAGTCGATAATGCCAAGCATGGTAGCTATGATTATAGAGGAGAGCACTACAAGAGGTGTGTAGTGGAACAATGGCGTAAGGAATAGCAATGTGATCATCACTGCTGTTGCCATGACTATGTTGGACACTGCAGTCTTGCACCCTGTATTGAAATTCACCGCAGTTCGTGAAAAATTGACGCCCCACTTACTTTGCAAATTCAAACTACTTAAGAGAAAGGTACATAAACACTTGCAATATTCAAGTGTTTAATGAAAACCTCATCCCCTGTTTCATATATCCCAAAATAGAGTTCAACCATTTCGGCTAGACTCATCCACTCAACAGATAGCATCAATCTAAAACGGTGACCCACATGTGCATTAACAGTTGCAACATGCTGATACTGAGGTAATGATCAAAATCATGTTGGAGCTTAAGAGCATTCTTGATCATTGAAGGTTTACACCTAAGCACTGCAACAAGGTAAAGTCATCCATAATGTAATTTTTATTAACGTTACACTTTGGCTGCTGCAAGGTTTAGATTTAAATGGTTGAAGATTAGAACAAGTATTAACTGGACATTCAGCCACAATTATGCAATTTATACCTAGTGTTGGTCCTGTAAGATCAGGGCCAGCAGTGCCGGCTCAAGGCCTAGGCCTAAGGCCCCACAACAAATAAAAAATTTCCTTACTAAAAAAAGGCTCCATCTCCCTTAGTAAAAAGCCCAAAATTTTATAAAAATATAACATTTTTTAAATAATTGGTACTTTTTTTTAAGAGTGATGCTAAAGATATCACAAATTTTACTATAGATTTAACTCACATATTACCAATCACATAAAAAAAGTAATTCAAACACAAATAAATTAAGTTGTTGAAATTCATCAATTACAGTCATAATCACATTTATTGTGAATATTTTGTAGTATTTTTCTTTTTCATTTCTAACAAGGCTTTTAAAATAGGAGACCAATAAAAATTTAACCCAATTGAAACCCTAAGATGTTTCAAATAAAATGCTGCAAATGTGATAAATCATCAATGATGATTAATCTCCTACTAAGCCACACACCAAATAATATCTATCTATCTCTTTCTCTTAAAAAGAATATATAAAATTAAAATTTAGATTACAACTGTACTTAACTATGCATAATCATATATCCAAGTTAAAGTAAGTTCCTTTTGATTCAACTATAATATTCAATCTTTTATATGAAATTAACCTTAGTTTAACTAGTATTATTCATCAATTTCTGTATTTACATCAAATAGGTCTTAATTTAATTAGTATTATATAATTTTATTTAATTAATATTTACACATAAAAAGGCCCCATATAAAATTTTTGCCTTAGGCCCCAAATTTTGTTGGACCGACCCTATCAGGAGACTTAGGAGGGGTGATGCGGATACAATAAATACTTAAGCTGCTCGGTTGGAAGCTTGAGTTACACTGAGTATTAAAATATAAATAGGTAACAAGGTTCAAAATCCTGTACCGTTCCCTGTGTAGACCACAAGATCCAATATCAATGTATTTGGTCATAGTTTCAAAAGCAATTTCCCGTCCTAATACTGAAGTAAGATAGTCACAATGTCATATATATATATATATATATATATAGGCACACACTCTTTGTATGACCAAGGGGCTATATATACTATTTTAAAGTATTAAACTGCTCTAAGTTTCAATTAGACATAGGCAGATGCTACAAACAAAAGCATCAGAACTTATAACCGATAAATAACCAACCACAAATCACAACACCAGTATCAACTAATCGAGCACAATAGTCACCCATCTTAAAATATGCAATTCCAACGTAACGATCATACATTCATAAGAATAAAGTGATTAAATTTTACTCCACCAGTCAACCTACCACAACCCTCCTCCTTTTTCCAAACTTAGGACCAAAGGTAAACAAAACCAGCCAAACACCATTGTCTATTAACCAAGCGTCCTCAATTATTTATCCATTTTTCTTCCTTGGTTTCTTTTTATATCTCTGGCTTACAATTTGTTACACTTTTCTAACTGATTAGTGGTTACACTATTCTCGTCTTTTGTTTCGTTGAATCACATAGTTTATAGTTCTTCCACAGCATGTTAAAATGAAACTAAAACTAGAAAAAGAGCAACTCATCAATGACAATATATATTTTTAATTACCTCGGCAATGTTCCTGGAGTTCTCATTCTCCAAATTGACGCCCCCATCTACTTTGCAAATTCAAACTACTTAAGAGAAAGGTACATAAACACATGCAATATTCAAGTTCTTAATGATAACTTCATCCCCTGTTTCGTATATCCTAAAATAGAGTTCAACCACTTCGGCTAGACTCATCCACTCACTGCTGTCACAGGAGGAATTTCAGGGGACATGCATGAGCCCGACAAGCAGTGTGCAACCTTCGTGAGCTGGATTTGTTGGTGAGTGGCATACACGTGACTAGATTTGGGGCGGAAAAGCCACGTGTCGAAGTGGGTGAGTCTGATTTCTTTTCCTTGCGCACTAGATTGCCTTCATGTGAGTTTCCCTGTTATTTTATTGACCAACGTGTAAAAAAAAAATTTATTTTATTGATCCATCAGTTTCTCCGTTAGTTTGGTGACGGAATGGTGCTTCAAGGACTTAAATGAAGGGCGTTAATTGGTTTAGAGACTAAAAATGGTAAAAATAAAATGTAGGGACTAAAATGGAAAAAAGTCAAACTGTAGGGACTAAAAGTGCATTTACGCCTTATATATATATATATATATAAGAATTTTATATGGTTTTTAAATATATATATATATATAAGAATTTTATATGGTTTTAAAAAAAAAAAAAATATATATATATATATATATAAGAAAGAAAAAACATCACGTGATAGACCATGTGATTTTGTCATGTGGTGCTTTGTAAGAGTAATTTTTCATTTAGCTTTACACCTCAACTTCTTTACATATTTGGATTATAATAAAATTCTATTAATAGGATATTACTATTTTCACTAAGTGTTTAACTTACCACTATCATACTTCAATAACATAAACGTTATGTCATAAATTTTAGGTGATATTTCCATAAGCCAACAAACATTTACATTTTTCTCCAAAAAAAAAAAAAAAAAAAAAAAAAAAAACTAAAAACTAAAACTAAACATTTACATGAAATTACAAATTTTTTATGCTAACTCCAAGCCAATGTAGAAACAAAAATTATGATTGAAAATTTTAGCAAAAAAAAAAATGATTAAACAAACAATCAACTTATTACACCTTTTTTTTTTTTTTTTTGAGAAGATATTACACCACATAATAACTAATTTCTAATTTATGTAACTTTTTCTCTATAGTTTAAATTCTCCATCCCCTAAATTTTGTATTACATCATTAATTTAACAAAAATCTCTTCATGTTATTACTTTAAAATATTTTGGATATTCTATATAAGTTTTTCACATGACAGCTTAAAGCATTATCCGTGCATCGCGCGGGACCATGGCTAGTTATTAATAAATAGGTTAATTTCGTGTTGACTTGAAGTCAATGTGAAATATTAATGACTCGGTTCATTATTTGTGTCAAGATGAGTTAACCCATTTAGACAGACTCTATTTAACCCATACAAATAAATGCCATATTTATTTTAAAAATTAAATACAAAATTATTTAATGAAAAAAATTTGATGACTTGCAACCAGCATGAAATGATTCGGTTCATTATTTGTGCAAGGTGAGTTAACTCATTTAGACATGAATCTGTTTAACTCACATAAATAAACGTTATTTTATTTATATAAAAATTAATTTCAAATATAAAATTATTTAATTAAAAGAGTTTGAATGATCATTGATGGGTGAAATTATGATGTGTGGCAAGCATGAGCATAATTGAGATAACATGGCAGCTCATCAAATGCATGAGGAGCTTTATGCCAAGCTCTCTTGAGCGAGAAAATCTCAAAGTCTACTAATTCCTTATAGTGAAACATATTTAATTCTAAGTACCTACCCCCACCAAGGTCCCCAGTTCTCGTCCTAATCTCCAAAACTAGATACAACTCAAATTTTATGTTCAAGCTACAATGACGGAAAAATTTATGAAAGGTATGAACTTTAACCTTACGAAAATCTCCTAAGCAATCCCTTTCATCCCTCGTTGGCAAACCAGTGGTAGTTTTTTGGTCTCTTTCACTCCTCTTCGCAGGTAAATGTGGACGAGGACACACCACTAATCAACTGTATTATCAGTTTTATTGATAAAATTATTTTTTGAAACTCTAAAGCTTTCGACTATTTTATATTCAAAAAAAAAAAAAAAAAAACTTTTTTCATTATATCTTTCTTAGATTATGCGTTTCTAACTTTTAAGTAAAACTTTATTGGAATGAAATAAGAACTTTTAGATTGTATGTGTGGGAGCAAATGGTCCAAGGACATATTAAGGCTATGGCTCCTGTCCGAGGACGATCAAAGGCCCACATGTGTAAGCCAAGGTTTGGCATGTGTGCCAAGACTAAGAAAGGAAGAGATCAGGGCCATTCATGACCGGACTAAAGCTGAGAGTAGGAGGTCCAAGGAGAAAAGGTTAACTAACCTGCCGACCGAGGACCACGGGAGGCAAAAGCACCTTGGAAGTCCTATATCTAACTCCCTACATCAGAAAGTAAAGCTCTAAGGGAGATAACAGAGTCGTGTGAGCAACAGAAGGGGAAAACATCTGGCAAGGTGACTACCATCTCCACATTTAATGCTTTGGATCAACTGAACTGGCAATATTTATGAGAAAAAGACACCTGAACAGTAGCTACACAACTCATATCTCTCTCTCAACCACCTCTAAAAGGCAAGGAAGTTAATACCGTACCGGAGACTGTACTGGTTTGGCCAGTAGTATGATATATTTCGGGTACCGGTTAATACCGGTGTACCGTTTCGAGATTACCGCTAAATATATATATTCTCTTAAAAATTTTATATATTCTCTTAAAAATATAAAATAATTTAAAGTCTGACCAATAATAATAATTTCTTTAAATATTAATAATTATGGTTGTAGTATAACTTTTTATTTTAAGAAGAGTTGTAGTTTAATAATAGTACTAAGTACATGTGCTTACTAAATGCAGTAATGGAAAAACAAAAGAAATAAAAATCAATGTGCAATTTTTTTTTTTTCCAGTTTCGGTAAACATGTGCAAAAGTTAAAACTAGGACACGTGGGTGCTTGGAGATAAGTTTGAAAATTTTGAAAACTTTTGACTCATTTAATGACTTCAATATATTCACGTGGGAGTGGGACTCTAACATCCAAAACAAGATATACCAGGCGTTCAAAACTAGAGAAACCAAAGAACAGAGAAGCTGAAAAGTTGAAGAAAAACAGAGAATGGAGAAGTGAAGAGGCGAGGAAGAAGAAGCTAAAGCAGGTGGGGAGACTGCAATTGACAAAATGGAAGTGGTTGGAGACATTGGAGTGACCGGCGATGTGGTGGTGAGTGGCTGTGATGACAAAAACTGATGATTTTTGGGTTTTTTTTGTTTTGTTTTGTTCTTTGTTTTTTGTTTTTTGTTTTTTTTTTTTTTTTGGTACCGGCCTGGTTTAGATTTACCAGCCGAAACATCCAATTTTCGTCGGTAAGGTCGAAACAGTCCAATATGGGCCGATACTCAGAGCAGTACGAATTAAGGGGGGTTTTGGTACCGATTAGTTCACCGGTACGAAAAAAACCGAGCATACCAGTCGGTACGGTACTGTATTAACTTCATTACTAGAAGGGTCTTGATGGGACAAGTATCCAAATGGCTCCCCTGAGACGTACAAATGGAGGGCTAAGATGCAATGTAAATGAATATATAAGGAAGAAAATCCCTCTAAAAAGGGGATGAACATTCTACAAGAGAAAAAGAGAGAGAAAAACTGTATGAGATTGTAAAAATATCAGCCTTTACTGTTGTAAGAAATCCATTCTCGGATTTGCCCAAGGATAGAGTTATGTTGAATCTTGGTCTCTTTTGTTTACGTTTATTCTGTTAGTATTGTTTTTCTATAGCTTGTAGCCATCTTAGCATTGCAATTGACTCGTAACCTCATTCTCTTACAAATTTAATGTGCTGGGCTTGAAGAGCTAGGAATTATTAAGTTAATTAGGCTTGGGCCTCTTTTCCAGTCCTTACAGTATGATATTAGTATTTTAATTGATGTTGTTTGAAATTAGAAGTTGGGTAGAATTTATTTGTTTACAATTATTATTATAATATATATGTGTTTACAAAACACAAAAATATATTTATCAATTTAAGGGGTTTTGAAATGTTTTTTTATTTATTTAATGTTGTGGAATCTCAACAATCCAAGGCCCTTTGGAGCCACTTACCCCTAGAGAGTAAACCACGGATGCACAATTGTTAATAGGTCGAGTTAGTGTTTGACCCATATAGTAAAATACCCTTCAACACAAACTATCACCCCTACTAAATCATATGCATATACATTATAACATATACACATTTATCTTCTAAATCATCAAATATCATACCATGACATGTAGAAAGTTTATTACAAACCATTCTAAAACAAGTCTACATCATTTTGAAATTCTATTATTTCCTACTTAATATATACTAAGCCTCCTATCATATCATCACAATATGAGATTATTTCAAATTCTTCCTTACTTGTACTTATATTTGCAAAATTCAAGTAATATTAAATTTCAAAATAAACTAAGAAAACTTGACAAATAATTAAAGGAAAAGAAAAATTCAACTAAACTAATCCAGATACTATGCACTCACTGGAAAGAAATTCACTGAATTCATTAATTCTAAACAAAATCAAGTAAACCGTTAAACAAATTCCACCAAGCCCACCTAAACGCTATGTATAGTGTCTATTTGGAATCATTATATTTGTCTTCTTCTTTGTTGAAAATGGGTTAATGTACTTGTAATTGAAAAGGTAATGTTTTAAAAAACTTATGACAAACTCACGCCAAAAAAAATTGCGAAAGGAAACACAAACCACCCGTTTCAATTCCTAACGGATTGAAAGATTTCATCTTTGCCTAGAATATCACATCGCATGATAACTAATCTTAGACTCAGAATTTCCAAAGATGCTTAAAGTCTTTTACCATAAAATAGAGATGGAAAACAAAAAACAGAACAAAATATAAAAATAACTCACAAGAACTTTTTTTTTTTTTTTTTTTGAAATAGTTTCAACCTATGACGTCCATTCCCGATAATAGCTATTTATTATTAGATCAAGACATTGATCAATATTTTGTGTGAGCGGGAATTGAACCCCTAATCTCTCACATGCATTTATTAGATGGTTACTACAACATTGTTTCGGTTCTTTTGTTTTGTTTCTTTTTTCTTTTCTTTTTAATATTTTGAAAGTAGATACTATATAGGGTTTTATAAGATTTTTTTTTTTTTTTTTTATTTTTATGGGAGGGTTTATAGGATTCATTTTTTTTTTTAGAAGATTATAGTATTTTAATTGAGTGTGGTAATTCATATTCTTTTATTTGAAATTAACAGATGTGGTATTGTTTCATTGGAGGCTCAATAGCAATGTCGCATAACCTTGTTTCGATGTTTTTTAAGTAGGAAAGAGAGGGCTTTACAGGAGTAACCCTAAGTCCTCAATCTTTTTTAAATCCCTTACTAAGAGCCATTTTAAATTCTTAATTTTACCCTTATGAATTTAGCTCAGCTCGTAAAATCTCTTATCATCAAACAAGAGATTTGGGGGATTTGAACCACACTTAACCTGATTTAAGAGCTAGGTTACTTGGCAATGGGTCACCAGGTGAACTGCAAAGTTAGATAATCAAAAAAATATAAAACTTATTAGTTTGAAAAATCATAAAATAATTGTTTTAAAAAAATCATAAAATAATTATGTAAATTAAAAAAATATAAGGCAAGCCTAAATTATTAACTAAAATTAAGTTTAGAAAACAAGCCAATTAATATTATTCAAACTCAATGTTTCATAAGTAACAACGCTAAAAAATATAAATAAATAAAAATTATGTCATTAAATTTTAGCTAACTCTTTACTAAATAAAATTCTATTGCATTACGTTTCTTAAAATTTTAGAAATAAAAGTATATCTCAAACTTCAAAGTCATAGTGCATATCATATATCCCAATAGATGCTCTAATCCCATGGATTACAATCTAAGCTAACTTGAAATTCTATATATTTTTATTGAAAAGTCCAACATCTACCTCATTATAAAATTTTTGTTTTCACTGTGCTCCAAATTAATTCAGAAAATGTGCAGTGCCCCGCACCATTTAGAATCCTAAATTAAGTGCAATGGCTCTTAATAGCCAATTAGCATAGATTAAGCTAATTTGATGTGTCTGTAAGTGATTGTCGAGTTAGTTATATATATATATATATATATATATATATATATATATATATATATAATGGCAAAACTAGGATTTCAATTCAGGAGGCAAGATTAAAAGATAAGATTAGAAGCGAAATTGATCAAAAAAATATTAGTCGGCATTAATAAAAATATATTTAAAAAATTATATAACAAAAAAACACAAATAATCAATTCATAGATAATAAAAATTAATTCAAGAGATTAATCTATGTAAATAAAGTTTTTTCTAAAAAAAAAACATCTACGTAAAGAAAGTTTAAATATGCAATTTGAAGCAAAAACAATTATAGGAGGGATGAAGGCTAAAATGTAAAGCACACCTTTGAAGTTTGGCTAAAATTTATTTCAATCTTTTAACTTTACTTTCGTTCAATTGAGTTCTCTAAGTTTCAAATTTATTTAATTCATGCCTTCTATCCAATTTTGTTAAAAAATTTTCATTAAAAATATTATTTTCACATGAGAAAAATCTATAAAATATTTATTATTTTATAGATGTTTTAGGTGAGAATTTTTTTTCATTAGTTAATTGCATACTTATTGACAATTTTTTTAACATAATTGAATGAAAAACCTGAATGACTTAGTTGAAGAAATGCAAAGTTAGAGAACTGAAATGAATTTCAATCAAACTTAGAGAGTTCAATTTGCATTTTACCATTTTTTTTTAAAAACCCAATAGCTCAAGCTAGCTATTTCCCCCTAAATTCCTAGGTACTTTGTGCATGAAAAGATATCAATTCAGTTACAAGACTTTTTGAGTTAAAGGAGTCTAAAAAAAAAATTGGTTTGGTATGTGATTTTTTTTTTTTTTTTTTTTTTTTTTTTTTTTAACTTAGGAAGTGTTGCAATATGAAAAATAATAATAATAATAATAAATAAATAAATAATTTCAATTATTGTGAAAGACCAAGTGTCATGAGGCAATTTGTAGATTATCTCTTTTTTTTTTTTTTGGTTGAAAAACAGGTAGAAATTGTATATTGCATTGTAATCTAAATAACATGGTACATAAAGTATTTGTCCTAAAAGTATATTCCCTCCCAGCTTTCCACAACTTCAAGATAACGACAATAAGATTAAGAAATATTTCAACGTGGCTACTGATCAGACCCTTCAAGAATTAATAATGTTTCATATACCAACGTCGAACGCAAACTGCAGTACTAGCTTTGGATAACCACCATCAAGTATGAAATCTGTAAATCAAAGTAAGACACGTGGACCAAGTTATCATGCATGATTTAATACCCTATAACGGGCCATGCAAATTAAAGGCCAATCCTCATCTCATTTCGTTATCACCTCTAAAAGGAAGTTAGAAAACAAAAAACTCTCTATATAAGCTCTCTCTCCGTCTTTACCCTCGGGTCCTTCATTTCTTAACAAGGTTTCCACCACAAGTTCATGCTAAAGTGATTCTAGCTCCACTTGCCTCAAAGAACCCTAAGCTAAGGTGAGAAAAATCTAGGTTTAAACTCTTTTAACCATGAATTTTGATGAAATTATTAGTTGGTTGTTGTTTGCGTTTGAGAAATTTCTTGTAGAAACTGTTTTCTAATGGACGTTGCTGTGAAGTTAAGTAGCTACCTGAATTTACATGTGGGTGTGGTGATTTCCCAAGAATATGGCCTGCTTGTATGATTTGATTTGAAAGTTAAAACCTATGCTTGCATGTACTCTTAGACGATAGATTAAGGCAAAATATGTTCTGGGTAAGTGTTTAAATGAGTAAAATGACTAAATGAACTTATGAAATGGCTAATTTATGTGCGGCATGTGTAGTTGATTGAGTGATTTGAGCTTATGCATTTCATATACTTGTTAAAAGTTGTGCTAATCTGTTGAGTTATTTGATAATTTAAAGTTCTTAAATTTTCTATGACAACCATGGAAACAGTATATTGAGGGTTATTACATCGTGTGTCTAGCATATGGTTATGAAATTTCAAATGAGGATAAGGCCTTTTGAGGACACTTAGTGAATTTACAAGAAAACTCCACAAAACTGTTGACAGGGAAGTTTTTGTGCGTACAACATGAAAAATTATGTAATAAAGTGTATACTGTAACTTTGGATGTCTAGAGTAGTTTAAATGAAACCTAAAACTCATATCTTTGCAATGGAAGGTTTCCTACGAATTGGATGAGTATAAAATTATAATACAATTTCTAATTTGACTAAAATTCTGTTAGGACGGCAGATTTGAGTAAGATGGCTTGTATGATATTTTATAAATTATGGATTTATGCTTTGGCTCTGAAAAATTCTTGGAAAGTACTAGATATCCATAGTAGTCACTTTGGAAATTGGCATGAAATTTGGATGTAATTTGATAGCCCATTTAGAATTTTGTAAGTGAAGTCTACCCTGCTGGAATAGGCAGTAAACATCAAGTGACATACCTAACTTTGGGGATTTATTTCCATAGCTAAAATGAATGAAGTGAGCTGTAAATTGTTATGCTCATCATTTGGTATGTCTAGAACCTAGATAAATTTTGAAATGCCTTGGTTATGTTGTTTAATACACATATGATAAATTGTAAATGCTGCAACTACAGTTTCTGTTTAGTGCACAGCTTTGCAATCGTTTGATGGTTGACTGATTCTTGCCATGTTGGTTGATTGGGATGTCTTAAACATATTGTGTGGGGTTATTAGGGGCTTAGGACAGATTGGAATAGTGATAATTGAAGAAATTAGATTAGGTATTAATCAATGAGATATATGCCAAGGGTTGTGGTTAACTTGAGTTATGTTGCAAAGTTAGTAATTAGCCTTTGCTATCGGTCTAGGAGGAGTCACGGAAGATAGGTGAAGGATGTGGACTTGCTTGAGACTCTTGATTGATCCAACTGCTTATCCAAATAAGGGACTATGCTATGAAAATTTAATAGTCCATATTTTTAGTATATGGATATATTATTATCAATGCTCAAGTAAACTCAAATTTTATACTTGTTTACGAAAGAGTATTATGCATTGATTGAAAAACAAACTTTGAAAGATTACAATTATGACATTCTTTAAAAACCAGTTGTAGTCTTGTAGATATGCCATGAACTTTGGCCTAGTAAGGCAAGAGAGAGATTCAAAGACAAAAGCATGATTCATTTTATAAACACAAAAATAGTTTTGAGTTTGATGGCCTTGTAGATTGACAACCTAAGCCACGAGGGGACTGTGTTCTTGTAGACTTGCAACCTAGTCCACGAAGGGTTATATTCCTTGTAGACTGACAAGCCTTTAGGGCACAAAGGATTGTATTCCTTGTAGATTAGCAACCCCTAGGTCATGAGGGTTGTATTCCTTGTAGACTAGCAACCCCTATGCCACAAAGGGATCTTCAGGTCTTTGTAGACTGGCAACCCCAGCCACGAGAGGCTCGATGGATCTCTAATGATTGGCAACCAGATCATTAGGGGCCATGTTTTTAGATAACAGTACAATTACATGTTCCTTGTAGTTTTTCTAGTATTATGCAACAGTATGAGATCTATCTTTCTCTAGATCATATTATGGAATATGTTATGTTTATATATGAATGGAATCATGCTATATGTTTCAGTTTTTAGCCATTATAATATGCCTTCAAAATTATTAGAAATTATGTTCATTAGTACAAAATCCATATTTTTAGAAAGCTCATGAAAATATTTATTTTAAAACTAACTTTGTATAAGCAATTTATATCCATGTGAGAATATTTTGTTTATCATGCAATCATGCATGCTATTAAATCTTCCATGTCATGCCTCCCTTACTGAGCAAGTTGATTGCTTAGATTTGTAGGATATTCTTTAGTGCAGCCAAGAGTCTCAACATGGAGAAGCAGAATTTTGTATATGGAGTTAGTAGTAGCTATTTGATGGTTTGATGTATAAGAGACAGAAGGGTTGTATATGCATAGATAGTCTTCCACTGTATCTAATGTTATTATATCCGCATGATGTTATGTTTTTTTTAAATAGCTTATAGATGCTCTAATGAATTCCAGTAGGTGGATAAGTTACCCATATTTTGTTAAGGAGTGTGTTATAATATTAGAAGTTTCCAACTATGAAATGGCAAGAAATTTAAGTTGTTAACATGTTAATTTAGTTAAGTTTAATGATAACTCCATAGTAAGTTAATGTAACAGCATCATGTAAAGCATAGAAAAAAAAAACTTATGTTCCTTTCAATTGTTTTGTGTTAATATCATGCACAAGTTTGGTATTAGCATGTTGGTCCATCTCAGATCGAGGTGTGAAAAAATGGTACTGAACCTATAAAGGTAGTTTTATTCAAAATTACAAAATTGGTTGGGTCAAAACAACCCATCCAGTTTACAAAAAAACACTGTTGGGTTTTACCCGTTCAATTGCATAAGTGATCCAATTAAACAATTAGACCGGTTTAGGTATTGGTTCATTGCCCTATCCATCTGATTGGCCAGGCCGGGTATAATAACTTAATAACAAATGCATCAATCAAAAGACAACTTACCCTTTGACGTGATTTGCTGACCTGGGTTGCATTGACTTGATGTTGCTAACCTTATATGCACTGACATGGGTTGCGCAGGTTGACTTGATGTTGCTAGCTTCACTGGTTAAGCTGAAGCTGTCGGTTTGGTCTCCATTAGTTGACTTGCTGAGCATTGATTTTTGGAACCTATTCCTTATTATTAGGTACTTACAACTTTCCTTCTTGTTGCTATGTTTAGTTTCAAACCTGCCCTTATCAAAATAGTGAGCTATACATAATATTATGGTTTGTTTTTAATACAATATTCTGAATTGTTAATCTCTTTCCACTATTGGGTACTTCATATTTCTTTCCTTAGCTACTACATCATTTCCTTGCACAATGGAACTTTCTCTTACTTGCATTTCTACTCCTTATAAGAACTACTATGAAGTAGTCGATATTTCTTTACTATGCCATAGCTCTATTTTTTTTTTTGGTCATTCCTGCCTTTCATTCTTTGTTGCTGTTGGTGGGTTGGTGAATATACGCTCTTTTAGCCTTATAGTTTTTGGTGATTCTAGAAATATTTAATCTGCATCTGTTGGGTGCTTGAACTTTTTTACATGTGATTTATTTTGTTCTTCGTTTATGGAGATGATTGAAAATCTCCATCTTTGGGGTATTTCTAGTAATATAATTTGCTTATGATATCTAAGCTATTCTATGATTTCTACTCTACTTTTGTTGGCAATTGTAAATTCGAAAAATCTTGGCATTTGGTTAAGGTATGTATAATTAGAATGCTCCTTTCAATGGATTTATTTTTGGCTTTTCACTTTAATGTGCTATTAAGGTTTGTGTTGTTTATGACTTTTTTATTTGGTAAGTGTTAGGGTTTTAGGCCCCAGTTGATTAATCAATTTTAACCAATTACTTAATTAGTCCAATTATGCAATAGATCTCAATTGGTAAACATCATTACATCAAGCAAAATGGATCACAAAGAGACAAAAGAATCACAAAGAAACAAACAATGTGGTGTCCTAGGGAAAATGAATGGAACAAATTTTCAACTTTGGAGGGATTTAACCTTACAATCCTAAGGTAATCAAAAGCCTCTAGAATAGAATGAAAGTTTATACAATAGATTTGACCCTAAATCTACTACTACTTTATGTTATATTTACTAACGTGACTACACACAATTCCAGTTTCACTAACTCCTCTATTCTAGATCTTGTTGCACGTGAATGTTCGCTCATGACTACAAGAAACCACTTGAAGATTTAGATCAACAACTTTGAGGTAAAGTTGATTGCAACAACTTCACTTTAATCACTGGATCTTTGGTTGATGCTTCAAGAGAGATGGAAAACTCCAAGATCTGTTCACAGTAACATTGCTCTCATAAAGTCTTGAAAAATGTGCTCTAAGGTTGCTTTTATACCTGTCTTGTAATCCACGAAACCCTAAATCAAACGGTTGAGCAGAAAGTAGATTAGATTCAATTCTACATGAATCTCGATCGGTCGAGGTTCAGCTTTGATCAAAACCAAGACTTACTAGGATTCTAAGAGTTTAACCAATACATCTTGAATCTTGAGTACTTGTCGTGGACTTGAACATGTCTTCATTACCAACACAAGACTTACAATGATTCTAAGAGTTTACACAAGGTCACAATTTGCCAATCAAGTCCTACGGACGTAATAGTAAGTATGTTAAATGGTTTTAAAAAATTTAAAAAAAAAATCAACTTTTGAGCTTTTGGTGAATCTAGAAAATCTGAATGAAAAAAAATTTCTCTTTGAGCCTTTCTTTTGGTGGATTTTTCTTAGTTTATATTAATTGGTTTCTGATTGTGAGTTGATGGTTTTGCTTGTAGAAATTTTAGAACACTAAGTTTAAAAAAGGTGCGTTGTTGTTTTATTTTACGAGATTCAGTATTGATAATTTCTACAGGTATCATTTGATTCTCACTTTGAAGTGCTTCCTATGAAAATAATTCGTAGTGTTTGGGATCATAGGTAGGTCTTCATATAAAACCTTGTACATTTTGATATATTTCATATCATGTTAACTTTTTGTAATGATCAAAAGTTTTTATTTGTTTTATGGTTTTTAAAACTTGAAAAAGGATTGATATTATACAAAGAAATGGAACAATACTCTTGTTCATGAATGTGCAAATGTGCCCATTATATTTTTTTAGGTCTTTATACAGCCTTCTTAGAAGTTTCCTCACACTCTTCCTCATTTTTATTTATCAATTTGCAGTATTTTTAAGACGTAACATGGAAGACAAGTGTGGAATCAAGAAAGATGTTACAGAAGTATTCTTTTTCCAATAGAATCAATGCTTTAATGTTGCTTTTGTTCTCATTATTTTTTATTATGAACTCTTGTTCTCATAATCCATTTTGCTAATGGTAATTTTTGGCTTGTGCAGTTGATAGGCAATACCCCAATGGTATATCTCAATAATGTTGTGGATGGTTGTGTTGCCCGTGTGGCTGCCAAGCTTGAGATGATGCAACCATGTTCCAGTATTAAAGATAGGCATATAACTCTTAATTAATCTTTTTTTTTAATTGATTGTACTTTTATTTATATAGGTTGAAATAAAAACTAGGGTGAATTGCAAACTTCATTCTTAAAGTTTGGGGGTGTTTAGATTTTACGCCATGAAGTTTCAAAATTTAAATTTTACCCCCTAGAGTTTGAGAGTATTTGGATTTTACATCCTGATGTTTTAGAATTTGGATTTTACCCCCTAAATTTTAGAAGTGTTTGGATTTCACTTCCCAAAGTTTGTAAATGTTTGGATTTTACACCCTGAAGTTTCAAAATTTGAGTGTAAAATCCAAACACTCAACTTTAGGGGGTACTTCAAGACGTAAATCCAAATTCTGAAACCTCAGGATGTAAAATTCAAACACCTCTAAACTTTAAGAGTGCAATTTGCAATTTACCCTAAAAAATATTATATTTCCTTAAGAATCTTGTTTTAGACTCACGCATTTGAATGAAACTTTTGGCATGTAGGATTGCATATAGTATGATCCAAGATGCAGAGGATAAGGGTCTGATTACACCGGGGAAGGTTGGTAAATTTATCATATAGGTTTTGCACCTTTCAAAATTTCCTTTCTTGGTGGAATAGAATTGAACCCAAATAAAATATATCCTCTGATTGCACCTGTGGCTTTTCATAAGGCATTTGATACACATTTTCATTGCACACTATTCTGTTATTAACCTCGTTATGACTTAAAGTGAGACTCAGACAACCATTCAAGGATTTGCTTCACAGTTTAGTAATGCTCATATTACACTGTTTTATTTCTATTTTTATTCTCACTTCTACTTTTAATTCTTTGTTCTTTTAGTTTATCTTTAATAACTCATATTTAATTGTACGTGAGACATTGTTATATATGTAGTCCAAATTACTGAACATATGAACTAACATAATTTTCATTGATTTTGGACATGTTTGAACAATGGCAAAAGACTGTTCTCATGGAAATAACAGGTGGCAATACTGGAATTGGGTTGGCTTTCATTGCAGCCATCAAGGGTTACAAGCTAATCCTTATCATGCCAGCTTCATATAGCCTTGAGAGAAGAATTGTGTCCCTAGCTTTTGGAGCTGAGTTGTACCTTACAGATCCTGACAAGGGCCATGAAGAAGCTCTTAAGAAGGCTGACGAGCTCTTAAGCAAAATCCCTAATAGTTATCTGTTAAAACAATTTGAAAATCCTGCCAACCCAAGGGTATTGTTTGCGTTTGCATCTGCTATCTTCTGATATGGATAGATGATTGACACTATTAACAAATCATTTTGTCATTCTTAATTCAGATCCATTATGAAACCACTGGCCCAGAGATATGGAGAGATTCAGCACGAAAAGTTGATGTTCTAGTTGCAGGGATAGGTACTGGGGGTACAATAACTGGTGCAGGGAATTTCCTCAAGGAGAGAAACCCAGAGATAAAGGTCCACTTGTGTACAATGCTTGTTTCTTAGAGAGAGAGAGAGAGAGAGAGTATTTAATGGTCCATTGACTCCATTTTAGCTTGTATAAATGTAGGTGTATGGGGTAGAACCGGTTGAAAGCGCCCTCTTGAATGGAGGACAACATGGTTAGTTAATGCTTAGTAACTTCAATTCTTTATTCTCTCTTGGTATTTTTCCCTTCTATAATATATATGCATTTTTTGTGCTTAAAATCTTATTATTTTATTTGTACATAAGAAAAGTTCTAGATTTTTAAATTTCACTAGTATCAAATATCCTCTATTTTATGAGATATTACGAGGTGTCTAAACCCAAAAAGTTGAAACTTTATTAGATATTTGATTTTGCTAAATATTAGGTTTTTTTAGAGAGAGTTTTAAACCTATAATGCCCGCTCTTAATTATTATTCTTTATTTATCATCAGGAACTCCAGATCTCTTATTTGATGATAAGAAGCTTTACTAATTATACTAAATAGCAATTGGTAATATATTTTGCAGTCATCATTTTGGAGTGTCATTAGGAAATCCAAAGAGGTTGGACCACCTTTGTTGGTTTTAGAACTGAAAATGGCCAGTTCTTTTTCTTTTATGGGATAGAGATCACTCATGTTTGAATAGTCAATTCCTTGTTAAATTTGGCTGGCATAAATCATTTAATGTCTCATTATATGTGATATTTATTTAACTTATATGTTTTGCATTTGATTTTAAATGACAGTTCTCTAACTGTCACGCGCATGCACATCTCATAGGCAAGCATCTGATTCAAGGAATTGGTGCTGGTTTTTTCTCTGCTGTTCTGGATGTCAATGTGCTTGATGAAGTTATTCAAGTGAGTCTAGAGTATTATATTTGCATTCATCGTGATTTCACATGTAATATTATCTTCTTGTGCTTTAATTTTGTGAAGGTACTAGAACAGTCAGAATACATGAATATGGGAAATGCAATTACAATAGTCTTGCAATGGGGGTACAACCCATTATCATCTTTACAATTGTGTAATCATTAATATAAAATGATTGATGCATTTTGGAAGTGACAGACAATCAGCTCCTTAGTCCTTAAAAGACATTACAAAGTTCAAATGTATAGGTTTTTAACCAAGACAGGTCTTTTCTAACTTATTTAAGCCTTTGAGTGATTTTTTGACCTTTTTTAATTTTGGTTTATTTCAATCCTGTCTATTGGTAAAGTTCATTTCAGTTGTACTTTTTCCAAGATATATCATCCAGATGTGAGTCGATTTATAGAGCGTGCAGTTGGTCGGGTTTTATGTAATGAACAATTCTAATTCTTTCTGAAAGTTTACTTCTTGCAAGCTGATTTCTTGAGTATAGTTTAGAAAAGAAAAGATTAAAACTCATGTTTGGTTCAGGTTGAAAACCGTTTTTATTCGCTATTTTGATAACCAGTTCATAACAAAGAAAGCTAATTCTTTCTGAGAAATTGGTCCCCTGTGGCTACTTTTATAATTATATTTTAGAAAAGGAAAGATTCAAAATCATATTTATATTAATGAAAATGGACTATTTTATTGGAGACCTTGTTCATCTTGTTATTTTCTTTTTGCTAAGGAAGGCTTGGAAAGGAAAATGCATACACTTTCATGAAATGGATCATTCTAGTAAACATTTACCATACTTAGTGTTTTCTTTGTAAATCTTGTCAAAGTATAAGCTTATCCCATATTGTTTCCATGGCAACATTTCTGATTTCTGTTAGCTGCTACTATGCATGGATTTCCCTGCAATGATTTGAGATGTTTCTGGCAACTTTTTCCAGGTATCTAGTGAGGAAGCTATTGAAACTGCTAAGCTGCTTGCCCTGAAGGAAGGTTTGCTGGTATAGTGATTATCTAAGATAATATGTAAAGGTTCTAGAGGAATTCCTTACTCTTCTGCTTTGTTTTGTTAAACAGATAATGTCAACACTGCTTTTGCTGCTTGTCTTTTTGGTTTTTCCAATTCTTTGGTGAATTTAAGAGCATGTTTATTGCAGGTGGGGATTTCATCTGGTGCTGCAGCAGCTGCTGCGATAAAGGTGGGAAAGAGGCCGGAAAATGCTGGGAAACTCATTGTCGTAAGTCTTATAGCCTTCCTATTAGTGTTCCTAGTTAGTGTTCCTAGTAGTGTCATAAATATGTCAGACATGTTTAACCAACCCAAAGTAATGCATATCAATTATCAACCTAATCCAAAAAAATTATTTTAAAATTGGATATTTAACCTATTTCAAAATATAAAATGTATATTTCCTTACATGGCTTGGAACAAAGAACAGGTTGAGTTTGTATAGAATTCAGGTCAATTATCCATTTGGAACTCCAGAAAAGTCTTTATGTCAGATCTAAACCTGACCCTTTCCCACCCTTAGGTCATTTTTGAATTGTTATAGCAGTGCCTATGTCACGCCCCAAACCCCAAATGCTCCGAAGCAACCCCAAATGCTCCAAAGCAAGCAACTCAAGTGTCATGATACTAGCTGTGTCACAAAGACCGCAAGTACCAGGCATTGGCTACCATGTCACACAAACTCAAGTGCCATCACAAAGATTGCAAGTAATAGGTACTAGCTATCGTGTCACACAAACTCAGGTGCCATTATATTAAGCCACCATGTCACAAAGACTCAGGTGTTGCACTACTGACCATGTCACAAAGACTGCAAGTACTAGTTACTGGCCATTGTGTCACATAGACTCAAGTGTCACCATATAAACCACCGTATCACAAAGACTTGGGTGTTGTGCTACTGGCCATGTCACAAAGACTGGAATTATTGGGCCACCGTGTCACAAAGACTGCTGCATCCAATTGGGTAATCATTGGGTAATCACAATTATCACATATTCACAGCACACACGCACAAACAACATAATCAGCTCACAAGTATGATGTAATTAAATTTCATAACATATTTCCAAGTAATTCCAAGAAAACCTTCAATAACCAATATTTCCACAAGGTTTCCAAAACGAACCAATATTTCCACAGGTTCACAAAACCATTCTTTGTCAGGAAGTTTTCTATCAATTTTCCAAATAACACAAGTCAATATAAAACATCTTTAGAATTTCCATGCCAACAAATCATGCATTTCTTTATATGCAATTTCAAATATAAATTTACTGGCCATGTTTCCTGCATTTTCCATAAACAATTAACTAACAAGAATAGTACACATAGTACATTTTAGGAAAACCAAGGACAATGTTCCAAATTGGGGTTTAACCATAAAATAATTGAGTGCAAATGTGCAATAATGATTGTTTACAAAAACCCCCATTAAAGATATACTTACCTCATAAAGTTCACCAATTTACCTCAGTTGGACATTACACAAGCAAGTCAAATTACTAGGTCCACCACCAAGTACCATGGAACCTAGAAAGACAATCATCAAGTCTATTAAGAACAAGGCTTATCACAAAGTACACCATTCCAAAACTAGAAAATCCAACCCATGGCCACATGACAAGGTGTCACAAAGACGAGGTTGTCACAAAGAATGGGTGCCAATATACAACGTCACAAATTCAAGGATTACACCAACTCAAGTCAACATGTAGTAACAACCAAGATTGAAAACTCATAACTTCACCTATAGCAATCATCTCACCCTCAAGTCAAGTAAATGCAACCTCATAATTCATTGAGGCAATTTATCGAACACTTGACATGCAACAATCACATTCACATGAGTCTAAATAGTCAACTTCAACAACCCTAATAAAACCCATAATGTTGCTCAAGAAAACTAACCCCTCAAATTCAGTTTTCAAATCTACCACATCATACATCAAAATTAACGGCTAAGCATTAAACTAATTGCATGAAATATCACACAAAAACCCAAACCCATAGATGCCATAAATTGAAACTTCCAACCCCTAACTTGAGATATTTTCGACCATTAATCCAAGACAACCCTTCATATTAAATTAAACAAAACCCAGGTAGTAGTATTAACTTAACATGACTAGGATCCACCATTAGTGACAAACACGCATATTTAAACTAAGCTATCAAAGAAATATGAAAATTACCTTTGTTTTTATGACGGCCAAGAATAGAGAGGAAAATCTAGAGCTCCCATATAAGATTGCTGGAAAGCAACCTCCAAAAGAGTGGTGGAGAAGAGAAGAAGATAAGAGAATGGGTCGACGTGGGGTTCATTGGGAGAAAGTGAGGATAAGTTGTCATCATCCACTCGTTCCATTTGTTGAATTTCCAATTTGCCCTTCTTCTTTCTCAATTTTTCCATTGACCCAAATATACCCAAATGTTTTAGGGGTATTATTGGTTTAAAAATTATTTTTAGAAATATTTTATGAAAATATAATAAAATAATTAATTTTGTTAACGGTTTTTTTATAAAGGTGATTTAAATTTTTTTTTAATATAATTTATTGATTATTGTTGTAAGAAACTCGTTAACATGACTTATAAATTAATTATATAATTTTTTTTTTTTTTTTTTTACAAAGAAGAATTGTGTTAAGTGTATGGCTTAAAAGTTAAGTCTGTACTTGTCAGCATACGTTGAACCCAATTCCATTAACGATATTTTCTGATTTTGCGTGCCACACAGGTGATTTTCCCCAGCTGTGGGGAGCGTTATTTGTCTACTGCACTCTTTGATTCCATTAGACATGAGGCGGAAAATATGACTTTTGACTGATGTTTTCATTAAATAAGAACTAATGTCTCCACAAAGATGAAGTATGATGAATTTGAGAGATTATCTTCGTAGTCTCTATTTTGAAGATATACCAGTAAAGAAAAAAAAAACATGATACTATACATTGTTGACTCTTATATTTAAACCTTTCTATGTGCTCAGAAAGCACATGGAAAGGCTCAAATAGGATGGCAGTTTAATTTAAACACATGTAGTTTGTTATTTGTAATTTGAATTACACCCCATCTGCCTTTCCAGTTGTGAAGAACTTCGATCTCTGGATGATCTACTCCTCAGGTGGATGTAATTTGTACAAGTCTAACATATAAAATTATGTAATCTGTACCAAGTCCAACATATTAAATGTCTTCCAAATTTCTTTACCTCTACTTGAACCGGCTGAATTTGTTCCACTATATATTATTTGTTGAGGTGCAAAAATCATGGACTTTAGGCAATGTGACTAAGTTCAATGCATGTTTCAGAACCTTCCATGATAGATAATAGAGGATGGTGATTGTCTAGTAAAACTATGGACAACACGTTGTAGTCAAATTCAGCTTTTGCAGGTGCATTATCCTATGGCTCTGTCTTATCCTGGCAAATACTACAATTTAAATTCCTCAAAGTTCTATTCGTGGCCTCACCTCAATTTCATTTGCCCATCGGTCTGAGGTGCATGATACTGCTATAATTTAAGCTCATGCCAAACCTCCTCCACAAAGTGAGCCAAAAGTGGGCAAGAAATTTTGGATAATGATCAAAAGAACAATTTCTAAAAGAAAAAGTCTGCAGAAATTTTGAGAGAGTTTTTTAAGAGAGACATTAGTTTGTTTTAATGCAGCATCACTCTCTTCAATTAGCTTCACATAATCAATTTGAGAGGACCTACTAATTAGGGGTGGCAAAATCTGACACGACCCGTGAACCCGACACGACTAACCTGTTTATAAACAGGTCATGGGTTGAGGCTAAATGGGTTCGGGTCATATTCGGGTTGACACGGCTGACCCGTTTAATAAATAGGTCGTGTTCGGGTTCACACATGTGAACCCGTCTGACCTGTTTGACCCGTTTAAATAATAAAGACATTAAATTTTGTTATTATTGCTTAATTTTTTTTGTTGTAATTATATGTTTATTACTATATTTATGGCCGTAATTGTATTTTAATTTTAGATATATAAAAATTGATAATAGATTATTTAGGTCATATATGACCTATTAATCAAACAGGTTATTAAATAGGTTATTTGTATTAACTTTTATATGACTTATTAATTAAACAGGTTAAACGTGTCGGGTTGGGTCAACCTGTTTAATAAACGGGTCTGGTTAGGGTTGAGGATTCTTGACACGTTTACTAAACAGGTCGGGTTCGGGTCAACTCATATAGCAGAGTACTTATGGCTCGACACGACACGAACCCGACCCGCGAACACGAATTGACACCCCTACTACTAATGTACTGCGTTAGGACTTCCAAAAACTCAAAAAGGGGAGTAGACTCCATGTTTGTTCTTGTTGATAGGTTTTCTAGATGGTCCTGTCGCAAGATTTTCAATGATGCACAATTGCAAAATTATTCATTCAAGAGATTGTGTGGTTGCATGGAATTCTAAATTCCACTACTTTTGACCATTATTCAAATTTTCTTTCAAACAATTTGAGCTTTAGATTACAAAAAAGTATATTAATTGTTAAATCTTGATGTGGCTTGATTTTCTTACCGGATTGCTCTTTTCGTACAATGTGTCATTTTGATTGTTGTATGATTGTTGTAAAGTTTAATATTTTGGAATTGATTGAATTTGCATGTTCATCGAAGTCTCGGATTACGTTTTTACTTTTTAATGATATTGACTTGCAATTATGATAATTTTAATCAATGAATAATTTTTTAAGCAAGTATATATTTTACAAAACAAACTTGAATGAAAAGGAAATTATTTTGAATTATGTGAAGACTAATTATTATATCTTAAACAATGTTACATACATACTTTATGTATAAGTAATATATACATACATGTGTTTAAATTATTCAATATTGTAGGATCAACACTCACTCTTTCCAAGTGGGTCTCACTAAAAATTTAATTAATAAAATCCATTTTTATGTAAGAAAGGGTAACATGTGAATGGTTAAGTAGGCTAGATAGCTGTAGTAAGTGAAAGTTGATATTCCAAATCCCATCTGAGGTGACGATCAAATTTCACATCATTATCGAAACACACATTGTTTATGTAGCACAAACTCCTGACATAGTTTTCGTAGTTGAAACCAGTAGAGCAGCGTACAGGTTTCTTTATGAAATCAAACTGGTTTTGCAATGCCAATGTTTTACAAACTGATCATTCCTTCATAAGCAATTTCCAGAATGGAATTTAAACTAGATCGTCCTAAGCATCTCGGCCCCTGTCTCAGTTGATAGGAAGACGCTGTCAATGTACTGCAGAACAACTTTTGCCGCATTAATGTACTTGTGAATATGCTCCTTCAATGAATCCTCTGATAAAAGCAAAGAAAATTCAGAAGAACAAAACCAAATAAGTCAATTTTTGCTCGAGTGAAAACTTATTCACTACTGGTGTAATCGTGTTTATCATATATCGAACAATAGCACAATTAAAACGCAGATATCGAAATTAAACTATAAGAAATGTAAGAAAAATACTATGCATTATCATCAGTTTATAGCTGTATAGGAATTGCCTCAATCTATGCCTTCACCTAGTTAAGGTTAGCACGCCAGATTTGTGCCAAACATGTTGAAACCTGATGTTCTAAATTTCCAATAGTGTATATATCAAGATGGATTACGAGATACCAATTTGACTTTGAATACTAGATATTGAAACCGTACGTCTAGGTGTGTGAGATTGTTTGAAAATGTTACTTAGTTGACCATGAACCACACTCAAACTCGATGCATTTGGTCTACTTGTTAAACACACATGATTGTGACTTGTGAGCAATTTGAATAGAGCTACCAAATAGAAAGCAAAAGCCTTCGATGGAACAATAGATCTTTAGACTCATGGAAATAGGACTTTAATAACACTTGTATCCTTTATGCTCAACACCATATCCAAGGAAGATGTAGAGGCGAGAACATGATTGACTGATTGTAGTTTAGTTTGTTCCTGAGATTGGAGCAGGACAAAGTAGAAGAACCATACACCTTAAGTTGACTATTAGTGGGAGAGGTCCCAAATAATTGTTCATATTGAGTTTGGTCATTGAGGATAGAAGAAGGTAACCGGTTAATTGTTTGTACAACAATGGGCATTGATTTTTCAGAATGGTGCAGTAATAAATGTAATTAGAATCATAGCTTAAACAGCAACCAGAATGTATAAAAGTTTATATTTGGACAAACTAAAACTAGCAATGTAACCAGGAATTCTTACCATCTTCATTTAAAATCTTCAATAAGAGGTCCGGAGGAGGAAGTTCTTCCAATGCAGCAAGCACAATATTCTTGGACAAACCGACCGACAAATTAAAACATTCACCGGCAGTCCATCCAGGATATGGAACAAAAACTTGCTCATAAGCTACTGCAAATGTCTCAACAAATGAATTTTGCCTGTCATAAAAAAGATCTATGAAAAAATAGTTTGCATATATACAAAGCCAATAGTTGTATTACATGATAAAATTGTATTTAACTTCGCTACAACCCTAAAATGGGTCTCAATATCTTTTGTTTATTAAGGAGAAGTCAATTCATCCCTGAATTTCAATACCATTTGTTGATACCTTATATTTTAATTGTCTAGCCTCTTAATTTTGATGGAAGTTTGATTTCTAATTTCAGGGACATAATTTCATGGTTCAAATAGTAGATCTTTTTTTTTGGGGGGGTCAATTTTCATTAAGATGACCAAATATGCTTAATTTTTAAATAAAATCCAACCACTTAATTGGATTAAGTTTGATAACACAGTAAAGACCATGAAATTCCCATCAATGTGATTGTTCATAAACAAAATTAGGTTTGAATCGAGTGAGATATCGCAAAAATAAATAAATAACTCAATTAAATATTTATTTTAATATTTCTTAGGAAACGTGTTTTATTGTTGTAAAACCTGCTTTAATTTCCTTTGAAATGTCATTCTGAATTCTTATGGAGTTTGTGCTCTAAATTTTTTTTCCCCCTTTGGCTAGATGAATCCCACTATTTTGGAAAAAATTATCATTTCATTGATTTAAGATGCACACCTTGAAGCCTTATTTTAATTGTGGGAAATCATTTTGACCTTTCATGGAGTAAATTATTTTTATTTTGACTTAATTAAATTGGTCCTATATAAATTTTATTGGGAAGATACATATTCCTTGAAAATTCACAGTTCCCAATTTATTAAGACACATGTCCAAGTTTGATTAATGTACAATTTTTATTTTATTATTATTAGTCACAACCTTGTGCAACATGTGAGAATATATAACTATTTTCCAATGAAGTGTAATATATTAAAAAAACCTTTTGTTTCAAGTATTGTCTTTTTTTTTTTTTTTTTATTATCTCTACAAATATATTATCTTATTATTTTTTGTGTGTTTAATTAATATTTTTTTCGAAGTAAATCGAAATAAACCGAAGTAGATGGAAATGGATCGAATTAGATAGAAGTGTGTTGAATGGACAAAAATGCTACATAAACTATGCTATATAAAATACTAAATAAACATCTAATAATATATATATATATATATATATATATATATTTTTTTTTTTTTGAAAGCAACGTCTAATAGATTTAGATTCATACAGTATTGCTTCTCAAAAAAAAAGATTCATATAGTATTGTTTTTAATTCAGTTTTCAATCACTTTATGCATATTATGCTATAATTTATACTTGAGCCAATATCCATCATTTAAAAAAAAATAAATAAAAATTAATTAAAAAAAAAACATAAAATACACAATAAAACATGTATAGATTCCTAAAATAAAGAAGAAGACATGCCTCAAAACTGTGAAATCAAAGCTTGATGGTTGACTGTTCCCCTCAATCGATTGTGCAGCAACTCTTACCACATAAACAAAAAAAATTAGTAATGTTCAACTAAAAGCCAAAGACCTAAAAGAGGCCTGGGCCGAGCAGGAATAAAATTGAACTACAGGAATTTAGAGTACAGTCCCCATCGGGTGATTTTGGCATTCATAGGAGCATTTTAATTATTTTTGTGAAGTTTTGGCGGACTTGTAGCTTAAAAAATCAATAATGGCGGAGTTGTAGATCCGGCTAATACTCAGCAAAGTAAAACTCCAAATCTTGGATTATTGCTGGATGTAAGAGTTTGCCATTGGATGAGTACTCTATCACTGAACTGGTAAATAAAGTTACAGCTAAAAGTCCAAGAATATTGCTAAATGAGTAATACTTTGCATCCAGACCAGTCGAATTGTCGTAGAATAGGCATAATTGTTATTGAACAAATTTTGTTGATACTAAATGGGTCACTTCACCACGAAATGTGGCTTTTGCCAAAGAATTAAAGCAATAGTTATGTATTGTATTGTTAGCGCGCACTATCGCCAAAGTGCACCTAAGCTAAGCTAAGACTCTTAAGCATCTTTTTAATTAATTCATGCAAACTACTTTTCTTATTTTAGTAATTTTCTAATATTTTTTCTTTTCTTATTCTAGTACTTTCCTTATATAATTTCATCCAATTCAATCTTCCAAACTCATCACCAATAGTTTGCTATGTCATTTATGTCTCTCCATACATTACTTATGCATGAATATTGTTTATTAATACATCTCGTATTTTCATTAGGGTACAAAATGGCAGCCTCCTTTGAGCATTTGACAATGAAGGAATTTCAACTTAATGTCGGTTTGGAAACAGTTTATCTAGTTTTTTTTGTTGAAAATGTACTAAAATGTACTAAAATATACTTATATCTTGAAAATTTTTGAAAAAGTGAAGAAATGCTAGGAAAAAAAATGAAATTTTAAACTGCTGTACATAAAAACTAAAAACTAATTACTAAAAGCTAAAGCTAATGTCAAATAGGCTCTTAATGTCCTCTCTTAAACCCGAATTCAAGAACTCCCCAATCAAATCTCGATGTGTGGCAAGGTGACAAAAAAAACCTTTACACACATGAATCATGGCACACTCACTAATAATTAAAATAGTGTTGAAAATTTCTTCTCAAAAAAAAAAATTGTTGATGAAATTAATAAGATATTTTTATTCTCATATAATCTAATTAGAATAATGCTATAATTACAACTATTTTCCGATGCGACCTAGTGCTGCTCTTTATTTAATGGTAGGTTATAGTTTCAGCCACCTAGTAAGCTCAGATCAGGTTCAAGTTGAGTACAAACCCAACTCAACCCAACTCATGAACACCCTTAATTATTATTATTTTTTTATTTTTTTGAGAAGAACCCTTAATTAAGTTTGTTAAATTAAAAACAAAGTTTTTTTTTTTTTTTTAATGGAAAACACATAGAATTAAGATAGGGAAAATCGACGATTTGACGTACCGGCCAGTAGTAAGAATTTGCTCAAGCACTTCCCTCGCCAAGTCAATTATACGCCTAAGTCGCGCCAGGGTTCTGCATGGGCTACCTTTATCCCTCGCAGTACCATTCTTAATTTCACTTTCCACTAAATCCTGTATTGTGTCGTATTTCTTTGAGGCTTCTAAAAAATTATCCACCTTTGGTTATATTACATATAAGGAGAGACAGAGTGAGCAAACTGAGTGCAGTAATATTCTATTGTTGAAGCAGATACATTGTAAGTTATAATCAAAATTATATATTCTATGGTTCACACAAACCTTAGTTTGGGGGTCCAGGTCCGGAAACTTAACAGTGATGCCAAGGTAGAAGATAGCAGTATAACTGATACGGCAAAACTGAACCAGGTCGCTGACCTTGATTTGTGGATTGTCCGAGTTTACAGTATCAGCAAGCACCTGAAGTGAATCTGCCAACTTCCTCACGGGATTGTCCCGTGTCGCCATTGCAAGAGAGCTAGATCACGGTTCACACAGAAGGTTAACTTGTTTTAGTAGCAATATAGCAGCGTGTAGAGAAGTGTGAATAGCTAGCTAACTGCACAACTAGTCTGCAAAATGTTTTTGGGATATGATTTTTGTGATGAGTTTTCAAAAACAGTGCAGTCAAAACAAGTTTCTTTTGGTTCTTACATGATTTTACTTTTGAGCACTTAAAACAAATTTTAAAAACGCAAAAACTTACAGAACAAGCTCGGCTTCCACGCGTTTGAATTTATTCTTTGCCACTTGTGGCGAAAACCAAGCGAAGCTACGGCCGGTATTGATGCTTTGTGTTTTTTTTTTTTTTTTTTTTTTTTTTTTTTTTTTCAAATAAAAATACTTGCCAAACAAGCTCGGCTTTCACACGTTTGAATTTATTCGATGCTACGGCCGGTCTTAATGCTTTGTTTTGTAATTTTTTTTTTTAATGGAAATATTATGTCTTACTATGACTGTGAGTGCTATACTTTGTACTACCAATCACAATTCACAATGGTTTCAAAAAAAAAAAATCACAATTTACAACATTCCCCCCCCCCCCCCCCTTGTAAAAAGTACTCAAAATTTTAAAATGAAATAAGTAAATAAAAATTAGATACATGGCAGTGAATTCCATAGCAGATCCTATCCTTCACAAATACAAAACTAGCATATATTAGCACATGTGACATTTTGCTCCTAATCACAAGCTTTATTAAGGGATGGAAAGGATCATTACTCATTACTAGTTTATGTCTAGAATAAGTAATTATTCAATATTTGGGAATACAACAACAAAGTACTCTATCCTTTCATTCTAAAAAAAAAAAGTACTCTATCCTTTTACATAATAAATGAATCACACTAATTGAATTCATAATTGTATTCATTATTTATGTAAGAGAATGGAATATATACCAAATCGCTGTATTTTTATAGTACCCAATAACTTTGTCAATTTAAGGATAATTTTGCGAGTTTGAGGAGCGAGCGAAGAGCACAATGAGTTGCAAACTTTCATAAATCAAAATCTTAAAAATAAAATAAAGTAAAATAAAAATAAAAATAAAAATATATCTATATATATATATATATATATATTAAAAGATCACAATAGGTTGAATGACTCAAAATAGTGCATACATAGGAAAACATAACACATGTTGTGGGGGGTAAAAGACTAGGAGGCCCATGTCAATGTCTACATTAGGCCAAGTGCCCAGCCCAAGGAAAAACCCCTCCTCGGCCATGGGGAGGCTCCTCCTTGGCATGGATGTAGCCAAGGATAAAGGGGGCAACCTGCCACTGGTAGTGACACTCCAGATCGTTCCACGGAATAGGAAAAGTACTAAAGCAGAAAAGGACAACGGAGAAAATGGAAGTGTCTGAGGGAAAGGCTGCCATTATTGCATTTAGTGCCTTGTGCCTGACACAGCCATACTTTTCTGCCTTTACAACCACTCCCAACAACTGGAGGGAAGGGCTAATGGGACAAGTACCTACCCTAGGAACCCCATTCAGGAGGAAGGAAACAACTATAAAAAGGGAGTGGAAGGAGACAGAAGGGGCGGAGCGGAGACCCCCAAACACACTAGAGGCACCAGAAAAAGCTCCCCGAAACGTGCCGAGGACCAATCCTCTCTGATAAACTCAGTCCATCTCAGCTTGATCGTGAAGAACACCGTGATAACCATTGTCCATACAGTTAAGCCTAGCTCTTTGGCCCACGCTTTACAAATTCATTGTACCGGGCTCACTGGTCTAAGGTCCCATGCATATTGGGTTTAGCCTGAAAAACGTGACCTTACAATTTGCGCCGTCTGTGGGAAGAGCTTGTGCGTTAGCAAATGCATCGGTTAATCACGGGGGGACCAAGCCCCTGTCAGGAAGAGTCCCTCAAGAAGACCATCTTGGCGGTAGTATAAGCTACACAAAAGCCCCCCCATCATTTCCAAGAACACACTGTCATTGTCGTGACTTAGCTTCCACTTAGGTCTACACTTCGAAACGTTGATTACGCGGGAAGGATCGCTAAACAGAGCACAGTTCTAGGGGCTTCTGACGTCAGATGTGTGCCCCCGTGCACTTGCCAAGGGGCTAATTCTCGCGGGCCTAGCAGTACAGTTCGCTGAATTCCCTTCGAAGAAAGAAGCCAAGGGCTAAACCAGAATCTTTTGAAGCGGTTAAATAGAACCTTAGCTATGTCAAGCCCTCGGACCTCCGGCTTTGAGGAAATTAACGTGCACTGACAACTTTCTAAAAAACCTAAGTGCTAGATAGAATCAAGGTCTTGCATGGTCCTTGGACTCAAACCTACGGGGAAACTAGCTACTCTAAGAAAGCCTAAGTGCTAGACAGAACCAAGGTCTTGCATGGTCCTCGGACTCAAACCTATGGGAAAACTAGTCACTCCAAGAAAGTCTAAGTGCTAGACAGAACTAAGGTCTTGCATAGTCCTCAGATTCAGACCTATGAGGAAACTAGTCACTCAAAGAAAGTCTAAGTGCTAGACAGAACCAAGGTCTTGCATGGTCCTCGGACTCAAACCTATGGGGAAACTAGTCACTCCAAGAAAGTCTAAGTACTAGACAGAACCAAGGTCTTGCATGGTCCTCAGACTCAAACCTATGGGGAAACTAGTCACTCCAAGAAAACCTAAATGCTAGACAGAACCAAGGTCTTGCATGGTCCTTGGACTCAAACCTATGGGGAAACTCGTCACTCCAAGAAAGTCTAAGTGCTAGAAAGAACCAAAGTCTTGCATGGTCCTTGGACTTAAACCTATGGGGAAACTAGTCACTCCAAGAAAGTCTAAGTGCTAGACAGAACCAAGGTCTTGCAGGGTACTCAGACTCAAACCTATGGGGAAACTAGTCACTCCAAGAAAGTCTAAGTGCTAGACAGAACCAAGGTCTTGCATGGTCCTCGGACTCAAACCTATGGGGAAACTAGCTACTCCAAGAAAGCCTAAGAGCTAGACAGAACCAAGGTCTTGCATGGTCCTCAGACTCAAACCTATAGGGAAACTAGTCACTCCAAGAAAGTCTAAGTTGCATAGTCCTCAGACTCAAACCTATGGGGAAACTAGTCACTCCAAGAAAGTCTAAGTGCTAGACAGAACCAAGGTCTTGCATGGTCCTCGGACTCAAACCTATGGGGAAACTAGTCACTCCAAGAAAGTCTAAGTGCTAGAGAGAACCAAGGTCTTGCATGGTCCTCGAACTCAAATTTATGGGGAAACTAGTCACTCCAAGAAAGCCTAAGTGCTAGATAGAACTAAGGTCTTGCATGGTCCTCGGACTCAAACCTATGGGGAAACTAGTCACTCCAAGAAAGCCTAAGTGCTAGACAGAACCAATGTCTTGCATGGTCCTCGGACTCAAACCTATGGGGAAACTCGTCACTCCAAGAAGTCTAAGTGCTAGACAGAACCAAGGTCTTGCATGGTCCTTGGACTCAAACCTATGGGGAAACTAGTCACTCCAAGAACCTAAGTGCTAAACAGAACCGAGGTCTTGCATGGTCCTCAGACTCAAACCTATGGGGAAACTAGCTACGTCAAGAAAGGCCTAAGTCCTAGACGGAACGAAGGTCCTACATGGTCCTTGGGCCTCCGGCTTTATATGAACTAACGAGTACCTTTCTAAGTGTTTAGGCTAGGTCCAGTCATGCCTCGGTCCTTGGACCAGACCCCTAAAACAAGTTAAAGCTATAAATATCATCAAAAATGTGGAAAAGAATCCTAGTACCCGGCAACCCCCTCGGACAGTTTACTTTAGGTTACACGTCCTCGAGCGGTTACCCTGTTCGCAGTACAGAACATGCGGTTGTTTTCCTTGTTAGTCTTATATAGTTAACTTACTTAAAGTCAGCGTTGTTGTACCCGTCAGTTTTGATAAGTTCAGAGTGACAATTCTTTACTATCAATGGCATCAGTTCTAAGTACTATTCGAAAGAAAAGACACCAGCACATCCATTCATAAAATAATTATTGCAGAAAAGAAAGGGTACGCAAAATGAAATAAAATCGTCTTTTTATTAGATAAAGAAGTAGTACAATGTACATAAAAGGGCTTAAACAAGCCTATATTAGAAGCTAACTATGAAAAAAAAAAAGGGTACACGGGAACGATAAATCCTCAATCTTGCTCCAGTAGCAATCAAACAAGTATGGATGGCACCGACGGTAGAAGAGAAGAAGAAGCAGGAACGTCAATTCCCCATACTTGCTCTAGCAGCAATCGAGCAAGTATGGATGGTACGAGCAATGGGAAATCCAAACCCTCACATACGTGACACACGGCGTCGGATGAAAGTCCCAATTTTGTCGCACCAAAAATCGGATGCGACCTACACCTGCTTCGGATTTTGGCTGAAGCAAGAGAGACTTCTTTCTTGTCCAATCGAGGGGAAGAAATATCTTTGGCCTTTGTCTCCCTTGCCCTGACTGGGCCATTTTAAATCTCGGAGACACCTGAGGCTTCTGAAGAAGGTTTGGTTCCTTCACCCTCACCCTATCCATGACCATTTCACTCCTTAAATCTCAGTCACTCTCATAGTGGGGACTTTGGGAATATTTGGAGAGTTAGAAACCTGAAAAACTCAAGGGTCTGCGAATAAAGGGGGATGATCTCCCACCATGCGTCTTATATAGGGGGCAAATTTGGAGGCAATCAATTCGCCCCAAATCTCTAAGAAGGAATTACAAGCGAGATAAACCTTGCTCAATTTCCAAAGTAGTCTTCAGCCGTTGGATTTATGTCACCTCGTGAAGAGGCCCTAATTAAAGCGTGCCTCGTGTATCTAAACGACAGGAACGCGGCTTGGATAGACTAAAAGAATGTTTCACAGCCAGGAACGTGCCTCAAGCAAGCGAAGAGGCTCTGGCATTAATGGAGGACAAGACTTAGCAAGCCGTGATAGAGGCCCGATGTCACCAAAACCCTCCTCTCCGTCCGAGGAGCCGGACAACAGGATTTTGAGGGGTTATTGTGGGAGGTAAAAGACTAGGAGGCCCATGTCAATGTCTACATTGGTCCAAGGGCCCAGCCCAAGGAAAAACCCTCCTCAGCCATGGGGAGACTCCTTCTCGGCATGGATGTAGCCGAGGATAAAGGGGGCAACCTGCCACTGGTAGTGACACTCCAGATTGTTCCACAGAACAGAAAAAGTACTAAAGCAGAAAAGGACAACGGAGAAAATGGAAATGTCTCAGGGAAAGGCTGCCATTATTGCATTCTGTGCCTTGTGCCTGACACAGCCATACTTTTCTGCCTTTACAACCACTCCCAACAACTGGAGGGAAGGGTTGATGGGACAAGTACCTACCCTAGGGATCCCATTCAGGAGGAAGGAAATGACTATAAAAAGGGAGTGGAAGGAGACAGAAGGGGCGGGGCGGAGACCCCCCAACACACCAGAGGCACCAGAAAAGCTCCCCGGACCGTGCCGAGGACCAATCCTTTCTGGTAAACTCAGTCCATCTCAGCTTGATCGCGAAGAACACCGTGATAACCGTTGTCCATACACTCAAGCCTAGCTCTTTGGCCCACTCTCTACAAATTCATTATACCGGGCTCACTGGTCTAAGGTCCCATGCATCTTGGGCTTGGCCTGAAAAACATGACCCTACACATGTATATTACTCAAATTAAAAACATGTAGCTCAAATAAATAATTTAAAGGGGTAAGCAAGGTTAACCTGGACCAAAATTCCAATGTGGAATCATTAATGATGAATATCGAAGCAGTTTATTTCTCAACAAATTAATGTGCAAATTAAAAAGATACAAGAGTTGTGTTAAATCCAAGCATTTTTAACACATTCTTGGCCCATTAGTCTAACAATATTGGTCATGGGCTAAGAAGATGAACCTAATGGATGAAGTACCCAAGGTGGGCCCATGGATCTACAAAATGGGTCGAAACTTCAAATTCTTCTTAGGTTTACACATGTAAAATATATAAATATATTACATCATGCATGCATAAATATGTGTAGGGAGTGGGTTTAAGCGCTCCTTCTATTGGATAAAAGGTCTCAAGCCCAACTAGCTTAATACAATGAATTTTTAGAGAATAGGTTTAAGAACTAGGTCTTAGTCTGAACCACAATCACTGGACACGGTTAGGTGCGAGCTAAGCAATAAGGAATTGGGTTAAAGTATGGAATTTTGTCCTCAGGCGTTTCGTCCGAGGAATTTAGTATTCTTCTTCTTCTACTTTCAGTACTAGGTTACAGTGGTTTTCAAGACCATGCAGACTGCCACAGTCTTCTCCTTTTTCTCTCCTCCTGCTCTTTTTTCACGATTCCCCATTCTTGGAGGGTCTCTCATATTATATACTTCTTTCCAGTCGATCTTGACGCTCCACCTATTGATCGTGCAGGTCATTACTCGAGTGCTCGTCCCATCAGCCACCTTCCCAAACCTTCTGTGAGTTGTGGCAACCAAGGCCGCACTGTTCAGGGGTCCTTTCCTCATTAATGCGGCCAGAACGTTACTTAGGTGCATTCAATGTGGAGGTGACAGCTTCTCCTTGAATTGCTTCTACAACATACCCCCGTGTGTGTCCTACTGTACTCGTCCTTTCTTCTAGGGGCGCTTTGGGAAGCTGTCTTTGATGGTGTGCTGTTCTTTCCTTCTAGGGTCTAGAGTGCCGAGGACAGGATCGTCCTCGGCAACATCTCTAGGCCATTTGGGCTTTTTTTGTATGTCCTAGGGCATTTTTCCCTCTTCGGCGCAGGCCTTGGGCCTGGTATAAAGTGGGCCGGGGTTGTCGAATTCTTTGGCCCCACAATAGCCCCTCAAAATCCTGTTATCCGGCTCCTCGGGCGGAGAGGAGGGTTTTAGTGACATCAGACCTTTGTAATGGCTTGTCAAGTCTTGTCCTCCATCAATGCCAGAGTCTCTTCGCTTGCTTGAGGCACGTTCCTGATGCCTTGGTATACGAGGCGTGCCTCCATTAAATGCTGGCGGCTCTGTGCTCCCCACATTCAACGATGCGATGATAATCTAACAGTGGAGATTTCCTCACTTTTATGGGCAGGAAAACCCGCACAGTTATTTTTAATGGGAGGTATAAATACTCATTTGAACGGACTTGTCTCTTTACCTTTGCACTTAAGAGTTCTTGCGCACGTATCCTGAGTTCAATCAAACTTCTAGCCAAACTTAAGTCTCTTTCCAGCATAAAAAGCCTGTCCGATGAGCTTTTCCTTATTTCTGTAAGTTTTCTTCTCTCTCCAACTCGCGTTTTCTCTCTTCTAAGTTTATCTTTCTCTTGTTCCTCTCCTTCTTTCGTAATCCCCTGAGTCTCTTTAGCGGTTTCTAGAGATGGGTAAATTAAAAAAGTTGGTTGAGACCGAAGAGGCAATGGAAAAATTCATTACCGATTATAGGATACCCCCCAATGTAGGTTTAAGGCACTGTGAGGAAGGGGAATGGCACTTGAGGAGAAATGTGGGTGAGGTGGTGATTCCCGTGCTCGCCTTCATAGAAGGGGGTGTGAGAATCCCCATGGGGCCAGTAATGAGGGATTACCTTAGGCACTTCCGATTAGCTCCCACCCAGTGCTCTATTGATGTGTTTAGGATCCTGGGTTGTGTGGATGCTTTAAACAAGAAAATGGGGCTACGATTAACCCACCACAACGTAAACTAGTGCTACAACCTCCAACTCCTGAAGGGCAAATCCTACTATATGAAGACAAGGGACGATAAGGTTCGGCTTATTCAGTGCCTCTCGGAGTCCAGCAAAGGGTTAAACAAGGACTTTCTCATTGTGTCTGGGGAGTGGCACGATGGCCTTCCTTGCCCAACGGTGGAGGGGGAGCCAAGTGGGGTATCGAGAGTAGGAGAGGGATGATCTTCTTTGCCATCATGATTTGCACGGTTCGGCCATTAATATGAACATGTCTTCTTTTTGAAGATCCACACGGCTTTCAACGACATTTCCACCTGATCAACCGGGGAGATTTAGAGACTATTCTTAAGGCGGCGGTTTTTGTAAATGAGGCGGACAACCAAGTCAGAGCTGCTCACAGGATCTTGAGGTACGATCTTATCCAGAGGTCATTCGCCGCCCCGAAGCACGTGATCAGAGCTAACGATCCTCGGCTTCAGAAAATCACTGTAGCAGAGCACGGATTTCTGATCCCTGAAGGATCTTCTGTTTTAGAGGGAATCCCGTTGGTCAGCTCTTCTTCGTCCCACCAAGCAGCGGAGGCCGAGAGTGATTTGGGTTTGCCCGAAAAAGGATTCGGCGTGTTTGACCAAGCTAATCCATCTGAGGATCCTTCTGGTGACTTGGGTGACCCCGACTTGTTTGAGGCGGATCTCTTATCAGCGGGGACATCTTCTCAGGCAGAGATGGGTTTTAAAAGGAAGCCCCAGACAAGCCTATTTGACCTGATTAAGGGCCAACCAGGGAAGGATGGGCCAGGGAAGTCACAATCCAACCCTCCTCCTCCTTCACCACAGCCTCAACCTGTTCGGACCAGGTCTTCTCCCTCCTGATCACAGCCACCCTCTCCCTGATCTAGACTTCTTGCTCCTGCCCAATCAACTCTACCTCCTCGGCCTGAGCCCACCAACCCAAAGAGGAAGAGGAGTTCCAAGGGTAAAAAACCAATGGATGGGGGGAAGTCTCGCACGTCTCAAAAGGAGGACGAAGCCCCGCGAGCTCAAAAGCAACTAAAGATTGGGCATTAAGGCCAAGGCAAGAAGGTCGATGCTCAACCCACGCCCGAGGCTTGGCTTCCTGCCTCAATGCTCCACGGGGAGCCATTGATGGAAAATGCCACCCTGAAGGACTTCCAAAGCGGCGAAGGCGCTTATGTGACCGACGCGTTGGAGAGGACCCTGCTACTCCCCATTAATATGGACGAGTTAAAGAATATGAGGAGGCAGGAGGTCTTCCTTAGCATTAAGA